>NC_091951.1:33235913-33535913 GCF_031021105.1 Erythrolamprus reginae | reverse complement strand
AAAACAGGCCAGTGCGTTCCAAAATCGTGGAATTATTTGCTTACGGAGGAAAGTGCCGATCTAGCTACCGAAGGTAAGACACCAGGGGTTTTTTTCCTGCCAGCTTGGCTATTATTATTATTATTATTATTATTATTATTATTATTATTATTATTATTATTATTTCTCTTTTAATGACCCCATAAGCTCTTGTGGCAGGGTGGATTTGTGGCAACTGAATGGAGCTCAGTGTTTACTGGCTGGATGCCCTTCCTGTTGCCAGTGCAGAGTTTGCAGTTGATATTTACTCAAGAGGCTCAGTAGCGGGTTCTAAAACCCATTGCTACCGGTTCACATTCGTGTTCCTGCCCTGCTTCTGCACATGTACAGAAACATCCCGGCGGGCGAAGCATCCCGGGAGGGTGGGCGGAGCCTCCCGCCACTGTTGCTCTGTACCAATTTGCAGAACTGGGCCAAACTAGGAGCAACCCAGAGCTGAAGAGGTTGTGTATCAGTAGTGGGTTCCTACCAGAATGGTAAAGGATGCCGTACCGGTAGCAAAAGTTGAGCTGCATGCGCAGCCTCCGGTGTCCCACATGAGCCACCCCGAGTCTGCGGAGAGGGGCGGCATACAAATCTAATAAATAAACAAATAAACAAATAAATAAATAAATAAATAAATAAACAAATAAATAATAAAAATTAAATGAACAAACAAACAAACAAATAAATATGCACGCGTGCATCCCAGTATGTTTTTGCTTTTGTGCATGCAAAATTGCAGAAATATTGCATGTGTGCATGTCCCCATGCAAGGTTTTGCTCATGCACGTCGGACACCCAAAATTGTAGACAACGCAGTGGTAGCGGCAGTAAGAGCAATCCGCCCCTGCTGAGAGCATATGCACCAAGACAAATTCCTTGTGTGTCCAATCACACTTGGCCAATAAAAATTCTATTCTATTCTATTCTGTGTATATCATTGCCTGTCAGAGTTCAGGGTTCAGATAAGGAAGGCATGGGCCAAGGGGCCTGAGCTGGGTACCAAGTTGCTGTCTCTGATTGGCTACCTGAATGTATAAGAAGTTTCCCATACTGGGGAACCAAGTGTGGCACTTCCTTGGTTGCTTGCTGCCTGTGTGCTGTGGAACTGTCCACCCAGCTATTTTCTTTTGCAAGATAAAAGCTGTTATTTTTTCCAAGCCTCTGCTTAAGTCTCTCTCTTTGGCGCTTAGATGAGCACATTTTGAACCTTATAAATCTGTTGTTTGCTGCAGGGCATTGCTTGAAGCTTGGAAACATTGTAAATTGTGGTCACGATGTGTCTGTCAGTGATGGCCTGCTACAGGAACAGTAAGGTGCTCTGTTCCGGTAGTGATTTTGGGGATGCGTGTGCAGCTATGCATCTTGATGTGCGCCGCCCGCATGAGATTTCGCTTCTGCGCATGTGCAGCAAGCAAAATTGTGTGTGAAAACACTCGCGCAAGTGAGATTTTAGTGATTTTCGCCAATTTTTTGCTTCTGCATGTGTGGGGAAGCAAAAATATCAGAAAAAAATCACTGAAATCTCACTTGCACATTTTCACACACAATTTCACTTGCGTATGTGCAGAGGATTCGAAGGGCACATCAGTAGTGCCAGTGAAGGGCTAATAAAAATTTTACTACCATACTGTGGGCATGGCCTATACAGGATTCCCTGCGTTTTTCTTCAACATCTTTCACTGCAAAGTGGGTGCTCTGGGGTAGAGCCCCATTTTCGCTACCCCACTGCGTTCCCCCCCATCCGGGCAGCCGCCCACACCTTGGTAGCGCTGAAGACAGTAGGCCTTCCCTGATGTCTGTGG
Source organism: Erythrolamprus reginae (assembly GCF_031021105.1). Taxonomy (NCBI): domain Eukaryota; kingdom Metazoa; phylum Chordata; class Lepidosauria; order Squamata; family Dipsadidae; genus Erythrolamprus; species Erythrolamprus reginae. The sequence goes on along the minus strand of NC_091951.1, from coordinate 33,534,087 downwards.
TTGGTGCCATAAAATACAGGCAGCCTGCCAAGCCCCCAAAATATAGTTCCGGGGCTGTGGTGGAGAGCCCAGTTGTCAGAACTTCAAGTTCAGGTGAGAACAACGGTGGGTTCCTACCAGTTCTAACCGGTTCTTTAGAACCGTTAGTAAAGCGGTGATGATGTCACAGAGCCGGTTCTGTCAATGTCAGTCTGTGGGTGCCACCATCTTGTTTTTTGCTTCTGTGCATGGGCAGGAGCTTGATTTTCGGCGCTGTGCATGTCTGCGCGCCCATATGGCATTCCCACGCAGCAGTTCCTTGCAGCGCGCAATGCACACATTCCCACGCGGGGCTGGAGGAAACGAACTGGCGACGAATTAAGTTAGAACCCACCCCTAGGTCAGAAGGGTGTGAGGCGTCCATTGTATCTTTGAATGGTTGATAACAAAACGAGTCATAAATTGAGAACTCCCTGCATTTTGATAACTTCCTTATTCGCCCAATGAAAAAAATCCATTTTCGATCCTACTCTATTTTAATCTCTGTTGTGGCAGTAAAGGATTTGACAAGTGTTTGAAGGCCGAATGTCTGCAGGCTTTTTAGCATTATAAGCTATTCTGCACCTATGCATTAGCAGGTGTGGGTAACCCTACAATTTTTTTTAAAAAGCATTTTGTATTTCTGCAGAGTTGCACTTAGAGAATTTCGCCTTAGGCTGAATCTTTTCCAGCATCTGGGAAAACCTGTTATTATAGTTGTTAAAGAAGCCTAATTTAAAGATAACAAAGCTGTGGGTTCATTTTGATGCATGTCTTCAAGCCAGAAAACCAGCCAAGAATATAAAAACGGCGTACTACATCTATTAGTCCAATATATATGGCTGAACTAACACTCCTGCATGAACCTAAATCCATTTTTAATAAAAACATAACAATTTTATTGACCAAGCAATGTCATTTCATAAATATTTTTACATCATTGACATTTTTTTCTGGAAGAGAACAAGATGCAACACTAGTTATTCACAGCTGTCAAGGAAATGATTTTACGTGTGTCAAATTTATATACAGATAGCCTTCAACTTGTAACCACAATTGACCCCAAAATGACGGCTGCTAAGTGTCCAGTGAGTTTTGGCCCATTTTACGACCTTTTTAAAAAAAATATTTTTATTGTTTTCAAAATAAAAAGACATAACAAGACAGACAAACATAAAATAGACAAAACATAACACATAACATAAAAAGGAGCTACATTTGCTCCACTCAGTATTGAAGTCATCTTAGTACAGAGAGGAAAAGTTGATTATAATTTAGATCAATTCAGAAAAGTAAACATTTCTATAAAAATATCTTTATATAACCTATTCTATATCTAATAAATTTAACTAATAAACTCTATACTTCAACATCTTTAAACATTCCTTTTATTCCACCAACAATAAACATTTTGCCAAGCTTTATAAAATTCTGTTTCCACTTGATTATTCAACCGCCTCGTCATCATATCTAATTTATTTATTTATTAATCAGATTTGTATGCCGCCCCTCTCGGCAGACTCGGGGCGGCTCACAGCAATAATAATACAATGCAAACAAATCTAATATTTAAGTTCATTTAAAACCCCGATTTAGAAACCAATCATACATACTAACATAACATGCATAAATTTTATAAGCCCTAGGGGGAGAGAAAGTGTCAATTCCCCCATGCCTGACGACAGAGGTACGCGTTCCATAATCTTACTAAAAACCTCATCGTCCTTGGGGATTTCCATATCTTTCCATTTTTGTGCAAAAACAATCCTTGCAGCTGCTAAAATACCGTGTTTCCCCGATAGTAAGACAGTGTCTTACTTTCTTTTTACCCCCAAAAGCCCCACTAGGTCTTACTTTCGGGGTATGTCTTACATACCCCCCCCCCGCCGTTTCCCGCCTCCACTCACCAAATTGACAGGGTGAAGTCGGGAAGACCCAGGGAAGGTTTCTTCGGCCGCCCAGCAGCTGATCTGCTCGGCAGCGCGGCAGCAGCCCTGGCGGCGGTTCCCTCCGCTTTGACGGCGGTGGTCCGCTCGCTCGTCCCCGCAACCGACCCGCTTCCCCGACACGCGTCTGGAGGGGAGGAGCCGCTCTGCGCAGTTGGGCAGCCCTGCCTGCCGGAAAGGAGGCGGGCGAAGGAGGGCGCAGCTCCGGCCGCCCGCTCGGCTCGTTTCTACAACTTCGGACCAGCGCCGTCCTTCGCCTCGCATTTCTGGGTTGGCGAGCCTGGATTGTTTTTCCTGCGAGCGCTGGTCCCCGCTAAGCCTTCTGCGCCTGACTCGGCGAGGCGAGAGGGAGGAAGGAGAAGCGCAAGTGCATGCGGAGCGAAGGAAGGATAAATGCCTCCCGGGCGCTCCGCATCCACTTGCGCTTCTCCTTCTTCCCTCTCGCCTCGCCGAGTCAGGCGCAGAAGGCTTAGCGGGGACCAGCGCTCGCAGGAAAAACAATCCAGGCTCGCCAACCCGGAAATGCGAGGCGAAGGACGGCGCTGGTCCGAAGTTGTAGAAGCGAGCCGAGCGGGCGGCCGGAGCTGCGTCCTCCTTCGCCCGCCTCCTTTCCGGCAGGCAGGGCTGCCCAACTGCGCAGAGCGGCTCCTCCCCTCCAGACGCGTGTCGGGGAAACGGGTCAGAGGGAACCGCCGCCAGGGCGCCGCGAACTGCTCCAACGCCTCCCTCGCTTTTAGTACCGTGTTTCCCCGAAAGTAAGACATATGTCTTACTTTCGGGGTATGGCTTATATTAGCCGACCCCCCTGAAACCCCCCATATGTCTTACAATCGGGGGGGTCTTACTATCGGGGAAACACGGTATGAGTTATTAAATAATATATTTCTTTTTTATATTTATCATTTGTAATACCTAATTTAAAAAATTCAGGAGTCTTCTTAATTTCTTGTTCTGTTATTTCTCTTGGCCATCTTTCCACCTGTCAAGGAAATGATTTTACTTGTGTCAAATTTATATACAGGTAGCCTTCAACTTATAACCACAATTGACCCCAAAATGACTGCTGTTAAGTGTCCAGTGAGTATTGGCCCATTTTACGACCTTTTGTGCCATCGTTGTTAAGTGAATCACTGTAGATATTAAGTTAGCAGCAAGGTCATTAAGCCTTCCCGACTTCCCCTTTGCTTGCCAGGCGGTCGCAAAAGGAGGTCACATAACCCCATCATAAATATGAGTCATTTACCAAGGATCTGAATTTTGATCATGTGACCATGGGGATGCTGCATAAGTGTGAAAAATGATTATGTCACTTTTTTTCAGTGCCGTTGTAACTTCAATAGGTCACTAAATGAACTGTTATAAGTTGAGGACTACCTGAATTGCAGTCTATCTGTTTCATTAAATAAGGAAGTGTATTTATGCTTCTGGATATGAATGCACACTGCATCCATCTCTGCATTTATAGACTCACCTTTGGTTGTTGATACTGTTTATATGTATTGAACCCATAGATTCAAATAAGAGCACACCCTGACAGTTTAGTTTTCTACCTGCGGGGATGTGTTATTATACATTGAGAAGAGGGGTGGGTTCCAGTTACTTTCGCCATCGGTTTGTATCAGCAACATTTCCCACGAGCGATTTCACTTCTGCGCATGCTCAGATAGTGGGTTCAGCCCCAAGCACAGCTGAGGAGCTGATCAGCTGTGCTTCCGGTGAAGAAATAAAGGTCAGTACTTAACCCGGGGGGGGGGGGAGGGAGGAAGGCTTTTTTTCAAAGCACAAAATTTATTTATTTATTTATTTATTGGATTTGTATGCCACCCCTCTCCGTAGACTCGGGGCGGCTAACAACAATGATAAAAACAGCATGTGAAAATCCAATAATAAAACAACTAAAAACCCTTTTTATAAAACCAAACATACACATAAACATACCATGCATAACTTGTAATGGCCTGGGGGAAGGAATATCTCAACTCCCCCATGCCTGGCGGTATAAATGAGTCTTGAGAAGTTTACGAAAGACAGGGAGGGTGGGGGCAATTCTAATCTTCGAGGGGGAGTTGGTTCCAGAGGGCCGGGGCCGCCACAGAGAAGGCTTTTCCCCTGGGGCCCGCCAAATGACATTGTTTAGTTGACGGGACCCGGAGAAGGCCAACTCTGTGGGACCTTATCGGTCGCTGGGATTCGTGCGGTAGCAGGCGGTTCCGGAGGTAATCTGGTCCAATGCCATGTAGGGCTTTAAAGGTCATCACCAACACTTTGAATTGTGACCGGAAACTGATCGGCAGCCAATGCAAGCCACGGAGTGTTGAGGAAACATGGGCGAATTTTGGAAGCCCCACGATGGCTCTCGCGGCTGCGTTCTGCACGATCTGACCAGAAGGCATCAAAATACAGGAAAATGGGCCGGGAATTCAGAAAAAAAACATGGCGGCGAGCACAGACAGAACCAGATCAGTGACACCAAAAATTGCATTAATGGTTCTGCCAATCTGGTCTGAATCCCTGATTGATAGAAGCAATTCTCTTGCTCACCTTCTGAAGGCAAAGAGATCAAGCGCTTCGTTGGCCAGTTATTTTTCTCCTGAATAGGTATGCCAACCCATTCTGGTTTGTATCCCATTTTGTGTCCAGCCGGTGCAGACGTTGGTGATAAATCAACGGTTTGCCACACTATCTGTAGAAGGCCTGATGTTTATGGGAACTTGGGAGGGGTGATTTCATGAGGGAGCAGCCACAAAGCATTCTTTCGAGAGGTTCAAGGCCATCTTATGTCCACCACCTGGGTGGAAACAGAAGGAGTTGCCATGCTGGCACAACCTGAATGGGCAATATGACAAGTTTGTGGGTGGGGGACAAGACATGTGAATTTACATGGGTAGTAGGAAGCCCAGATTCGGTGGCAGGATGGCTCCGGATATAAATTGCTGCTTTGAGGAATACCTTGACTTGGACTCTGATTTAAATTTGGATGTTACCTGGAACCTTGACACTCTGCATTTCCTCCGAGTCTTTGGAGAGGGGGGGCATACAAATCTAATAAATTATTATTATTATTCCTGCAACAGGACGGCCTCACATGAGGACAGAACTCTTCTCTGCCAACTGCCCCAACACCATCATTGTCCAGGAGACAGATCAGGATTACCAAAGGATCCTTTTCTACTGTAAGTAAGATCCCTTTGCTCTGATCTCTAAATCCAGTTCCCCCCGTTTATAGTTAAGGCAGTGCGGCCCTTGCCAGCTTCATGACACATATACAGAATCTCATATTTCTTTTATTAGTTTTATTGTTTTATATAGGGTTTTATATTATCAGCTGCCTTGAATCACCATGTGCAAATGTAGTGGCAATATAAATTCCCTAAATAAATAAATAACTCCTACCATCAAAACGACGCTATTTATTTATTTTATTATTATTTATTTATTTATTTATTAGATTTGTATGCCGCCCCTCTCCGTAGACTCGGCTATAGAGCACAGCACACAAGGCAACCAGACACAAGAATAATTTTCCCCCGAATGCCATCACTCTGCTAAACAAATAATTCACTCACCACTGTCAAACTATTCACAAAGACTGCATTGCTATTACTATTAGTTTTCTTATCATTCCTATCACCTATCTCCTCCCACTTATGACTGTAACATGTTACATAGAAACATAGAAGAATGGTGGCAGAAAAAGACCTCATGATCCATCTAGTCTGCCCTTATACTATTTCCTGTTCATTTTGTCGCATCCTTCCAACCCAAAACTATTACTGCCTGAGCGCTTTCTATTGCTGCTTTTTTTATTTCTCTAAATTCTCCCATCACATTACTTTTTACTAGTACTGCCATTTCCTTAGTGATTGTCCATTGTATATTTAACATTCTATTGATATCCTCTTTCACTTTTTGCCAAAATTCCTGCACTATTGGGCATTCCCAAAACATATGCATAAACACTCCTTTGTCTTGACAACCATGCCAACAATTCCCCCTGACATTCTGCTGAAAATGTGCGAATTGAACGGGAGTGAAATACCACTTATGTAATATTTTCCTTCTCATTTCCCTAATTCTTGTATTTTTAATTTTCCTTATATCTTCTACTATATTTTCCATTTCTTGTACCTCTACTAATATCTCATTTTGCCACCATTTTGTCAATCCATCAATCGTGTCCCCGTCTGACTGCACTAGCAGTTTGTATATATTAGTTGCTTGCGCCTTTATCCCCTCACTTTTTTCTCTTATTATTTTCTCTAACCCTGTCTCCTCCCGCCATAATACTTCTTTATTCTCCCTTTCATTTAGATATTTACATATTGCATTTATTTGTAGCCACCTTCCCTTACCTAACCACCATTCTATACGATTTCTACTTGGCCTGCCATCCTTCTCGTATAACTGTTCTATCTTAGTTATCCCTCTTCCCTTCAACTCTCCTATAACCCTATTTAAGTTAATTTCGTTTTCTCTATTTATTACATAAAGCGATGACAGTTTAGATTTATATAATCCTATTTTCCCTTGCCATTTTTTCCAAATTTCCATAGTCCCTTTCATTGGGCCTATTAATTTACCTATATCACTCCTATTCCACTTCCTAAAAATTAATTCTCTATTGTTCATCCCGTTTATCTGTTTTTCCAATTTCGCCCATTTATTTTCACTTAATTGCAACTCCATTAACCTTTCCATTTGAAAAGCTTCCCTATACAGCTCCAAACATGGAACTCCCCATCCCCCCTCTTTTTCATTCGCAATTAACCACTTTTTTCTTATTCTTGGTCTCTTATCTTCTTCAATCCAATAATTTAATTTTTTGTCCCACTCTTTAACCTTACATACCAGTAACCCCCCCCCCCGACAGCACCTGAAATAGGTACATCAATGCAAAATTGGTATAGGTACATGCAGGGCCGCCGATAGACGGGTATTACGGGGAGCGGCGTCCCGGGCCCCGGCCAAATTGGAAAATGGGGGGGGGGGGGGCGGGCCCGGTGCCCGCCAAAAACTCCCCAACTCCGATTGAGACAAACTCTGCCTCTGCAGCCCGCACCTTCTTCCCATCCCCAACGAGGAAAGAAGGCAGGGAGGCCGGCAGACAGGCAGGGAGCCCCGATGGCAGCTGCGGAAGGAGGAAAGACCGCGGGGTTGGCTCAGCCCTCTGGAAGCCAAGCCGCGCTGTTGGAGAAGCGGAATTGGGGAAGCCGGGAGAGGGCTGAGCCCGGCCGGCTTCTCCGCCGGCCTTGTGTCCCCCCGAGGATTGCAAGGGCAAGAGAGCCGCGCCTTTCGGCTTCCGGAAGTGCTGGGCCGGGGGTTCAGGGGGGCCATGAACGCCGCCCGGAGCCAATCGCTTCTTTTGGGCTTACAGTACTCGAATTCCTGCTGCTGGTAAGCGCGTGCGGGTGGCCGGGTGGGAAGGGCGAGGCGCGAGGGGGAGGCAAGTGGAGAAGCGGAGAGAGAGAGAAGTGGACCAAAAGAAAGAAAAGGGAAAGAGAGGGAGGGAAAGAGAAATGGAGAGGAAGGAAGGAGGGAGGGAGGGGAGGGAGAGAAGGAAGGAAGAGAAAGGAGGGTAGAAAGAGAGGGAGAGAGAGAGGAAGAGGAGAGATAGAAAGGAAGAGAGAGAAAGAAAGAGGGATAGAAAGAGAGAGAGAGAGAGAGATGCTCAGTGAGCCTTTCTTTGAAGTTGCCTTTCTTTCTTTCTTTCTTTCTTTCTTTCTCTCTTTCTCTCTTGCTCTCTTGCTCTTTCATTCTTTTTTCTTTCTCTTGCTTTCTTTCTTTCTCTTGCTTTCTCTCCTTCCTTCCCTCCTTCCATTTCTTTCATCCCCCCTCTCTATTTTTATTTCTCTTTCATTCTTTCTTTCTCTCTTTCTTGCTTTCTTTCTTGCTTTTTCTTTCTCTCTTTTACCTTCCCTTCCTCTATTTCTTCTTTTCTTTCTCCTTCCTACCTTCTTCCCTCCCTCCCTTCCTTCAGTCCTTCCTCTCTTACTCTCCCCTTTCATAAGTTTCCTTGCTTCCTTCCTCTGTTCCTGTCCCTTCCCCCTTTCTTTCTTTCTTTCTTTCTTTCTTTCTTTCCTTCCTTCCCTCCCTCCATTTCTTGCTTTCCTTCTCCTTCCTCCCTTGTTTCCTCCCTCATTCCCTTCTTTCACTCCTTCTTCTCTTACTCTCCCCTTTCACATCTTTCCTTGCTTCCTTTGCACCCTTCCTCTGTTCCTGTTCCTTCCCTCCCTCCTTCCTTCCTTCCCACCCTTCGTCCATTCATTCACCCATTCCTCTCTTGATCGCCCCTTTTACCATTCCTTCCTTCCTTCCTTCCGATGTGGGCCCGGGGCCGGCAGAGTAGTTTGCTTTTGCACCCCGTCTCAAGCTCCCTTGGTGCCAACCCGGCCCTCCCCACTTCAGAAAGAAGGGGGAGAAAGAGAGAGAGAGAAAGAGAAAGAGAGAGATAAAAAGAGAAAGATAGAGGGAGGGAGAGAAAGAGATAGAAAGAGACAAAGAGAGGGGGAGAGAAAGAGAGAGAGAAAGAGAGATAAAAGAGAAAAAAGAGAGAGAGATAAAAAGAGGAAGAGAAAGAGAGAGGGGGAGGGAGAGAAAGAGAAAGAAAGAGAGAAGGGGAGAGAGGGAGAGAAAGAGGTAGAGAAAGTGAAAGAGAGAGGGAGGGAGAGAAAGAGATAGAAAGAGAAAGAGAGAGGTTGGGAGAGAGAAAAAAGAGAGAAAGAGATATAAAGAGAAAGAGAGAGAAAGGGAGAGAAAAAGAGAAAAAGAGAGAGAAATGGAGAGAAAAAGAGAAAAAGAAAGAAAAGTAGAGAGAGAAAGAGAGACAAAAAGAGAGGGAGAGAAAGAGAGAGAGAGAGATAGAAAAGCAGGTGGGGGGGCACACCTATTTTGCCAGCCCTCGGATGGGCCATAGGGATCCGGTGTATGTGGAGGGAGAGGTCCCCAGCTTCTGTTCTGCAGAGGGGAAGCCAAAGCCCCCGCATGGGTTATGCAGAGTGCCAGTGTTTGGGGCAAGGTGGGGGGTGGGGGTCTTCCTTAACCCCCATTTCTTTGGTGGGGCTAAGAGGCCTGCCCAGCAGGGCTGATGTGTTGCGGAAGGTCTTGTCGAGGGAGACCAGTGGAGCCCCCCCCCCGCTCCCATCCCCAGGGAAGGGGGTTCTGGCATCACTGCCACTGGCTTTGGAAAGAAGCCCCCAGCCTCTTCAGGGGGTGGAGGGAGGGGTCCGTAGCACAGGGCTGGACAATGGCTGAAGACAGTTGACTGCAGCTTTCAGAATTCCTCAGCCAGGAATATGAAGAAGACAGTTTGAAAATTTAAAAGGGAAGGAAGGAAGGAAGGAAGGAGGGAGGGAAAAGAAAAAGAAGAGAAAAAAGGAAAGAAAGAAAAAGAAGAAAGAAAGAAAGAGGAAGGAAGGAAGGGGGAAAAAACCAAAAGAGAAAAAAGAAAGAAAAAGGGAAGGAAGGAAGGAAGGAAAGAAGGAAGGAAGGAAGGAAGGAAGGAAGAAGGGAGGGGGGCCCCAGACACTTAGGCTGTATGGGGCCCCAAAATTCCTGATGGCGGCCCTGGGTACATGGTGGACCATATTCAATTTGAAATTATGGAAAAAAGGATAAATTTGGATAATGAAACTGAGTTGGGACAGCTGATGGGACGGTGGGACAAGGTAAGACGATATATGACGAGCAGAATCCGAGACCAAGCTACAAGAAATAAACTGGAATCACTCTATAATATGTAAACAGATATATTGCTCTTGGGTTAAGTGGATTATACAAGAAATACCCCCAATTTGGTGGTGGGGAACGTGTGTATGTCGGGGTGGTGGGCACAACTCACAATTCACTACGCACTGTTTTATGTTGTGTGATTTTAAATTGTTAAAAATCAATAAAAAAAATATATTTTTTTTAAAAAAAGGATGGATATATGTTTATCCCAGGCATGTTTAAATTCAGTTACTGTGGATTTACCAACCACGTCTGCTGGAAGTTTGTTCCAAGGATCTACTACTCTTTCAGTAAAATAATATTTTCTCACGTTGCTTTTGATCTTTCCCCCAACTAACTTCAGATTGTGTCCTCTTGTTCTTGTGTTCACTTTCCTATTAAAAACACTTCCCTCCTGAACCTTATTTAACCCTTTGACATATTTAAATGTTTCGATCATGTCCCCCCTTTTCCTTCTGTCCTCCAGACTAAACAGATTGAGTTCATTAAGTCTTTCCTGATACGTTTTATGCTTAAGACCTTCCACCATTCTTGTAGCCCGCCTTTGGACCCATTCAATTTTGTCAATATCTTTTTGTAGGTGAGGTCTCCAGAACTGAACACACTATTCCAAATGTGGTTGCTTGTATCCTTATGATTTATATTTATTTTTTTAATTGGTTTTTTTTGTCAAGTATGTATTGGTGGTATACAAAGATATAGTGATATTTATATACATGATACTAGTAAAAGAGAAGCAATAGGACAGGGGACGGAAGGCACTCTAGTGCATTTATGCACACCCCTTACTGACCTCTTAGGAATCGGGAGAGGTCAACAGTGGATAGTCTAAAGGTAAAGTTTTGGGGGTTAGGTGGTTGCTTATTTATACCATATGACAATCATTAAGTGCTTTACTTCATGATTCTTAAAAAATGTATCTTTTCTTTTATGTACACTGAGAGCATGTGCACCAAAGACAAATTCCTTGTATGTCCAATCACACTTGGACAATGAAGAATTCTATTCTATTCCATTCCATTCCATTCTATCTCCAACCTGAGATATTCATTGCAATCCTCATTCTTGCTGAGAAAACAAGTTCTCCAACTCATAGGTTGAAACCCAGATTCTTTCTTGATCTTGAACTGCTTTTTCCTTCTCTTTCCAGCCCGGATCCTCCATCCGGAAGAGCACTGCCTTGCCGATTTCTGGAACAAAGCTTCTTGCCTTGATATGAATGAGCTCCTCCTTATACCCAGAACTCAAGGTAACGACTCTCTATGGACTGGCAACTTATCTACTGTGAGCACGAGCATTGCATCCTGGCAGACGGGAACACCGTAAGATAATGACTTCAGTAACCGAGATGTCGAAGTGTGGAACTCATTACCGGACTCCATAGTGTCATCCCCAAACCCCCAATACTTTACCCTTAGATTATCCATGGTTGACCTATCCAGATTCCTAAGAGGTCAGTAAGGGGCGAGTACAAGTGCACTAGAGTGCCTTCTGTCCCCTGTCCTATTGCTCTCCTCCTATATCTCGTATACCTTTCTTCTATTCCTATATCTCTTCTTCTATTCTTTTATTGATATGTTCTATTACTATATCTTCTCTTCTACTCTTTCTTAGATATATTTTACTATGAGTATCTCCTCTATAACCGTCATCATGTATTTTACTATGGGTATACCCACTAAAACCCTCATTGTGTATTGGACAAAATCAATCAATCAATCAATAATTCCTTTGCCTCCCAGGTCCCCTGGCATGGCATCAATTTATCAATAAAGAGCCCAGGTGCCACAGTGGTTAGAATGCAGCACTGCAGGCTACTTCAGCTGTCTGCTAGCTACAGTTCAGCAGTTCAAATCTCACCACCGGCTCATGGTTGACTCAGCCTTCCATCCTTCCGAGGTGGATAAAATGAGGTCCCATATTGTTGGGGGCAATAGGCTGACGCTTAGAGAGGGCTGTAAAAGCACTATGAAGTGGTATATGAGTCTAAGTGCTCTGTTGCTATTGCTAATTTAAAATAAAACTTCGACTTAAGGAGAGTGAGTTTGGTCTAGCCAGTGAAAACATCAGACTGAGACCTGGAGACTTTTCTGCATCACACGTTATAATCTTTTCATTTAGTTCTACACAGATGGTTTAGCACCACCTTAAATTCGATCCTTCGGCCCCCAAGATTAAATCCCAGGACTGGTTATCATTTGTTAAAGAGGAGTTACTCATGGTGTGTAAGTAGATGTACAGTACGTAAAAGCTTGGCATACTATGGATAGTTTTGATCTCTTGTGACAATCTAACCACATTACTCAATATGCCCTTTTGGATTCCAAAGGTTAGAATCACAATTAACATGGAGGAAGAAAGGAGGGAGGGAAGAAAAGAAAGAAGGAGGGAGGGAGGGAAGGAAGGAAGGAAGGAGGGAAGGGGGAAGGAAGGAAGGAAGGAAGGAAGGAAGGGCTTTTGTGCAACAGTAACCATTTCTTTCCATCCTTTATCTTAGATGCCTGTGAACTCCAGGAAACTTGACCTCTAATTCTTTGGTAAGATAAATCTTTTCCATACCACATTCTACTAAAGAACAATATTTGTAGCTCAGGGTTGACATGAAGTATACTTGATGCTCTCTTATCTTCATGCCCTCTCTTCTGCACACATGAATGCTTACCTCTTCTCTTACCAGCTTTGTGCCTCTTCGTGCCTACACTAGCATTTTGTTATTAATTTTGACTTCTTCATACCGATCTGTAAGCCACCAAACCTCTGATTGTATAATGTAATTTGATCGTATCTACAGTCAATTTTTTTAATCTATGGGAATCCAATGAGCTGCCAAGATGATGATAGAAACAAGGGTAGTGAATATAAAAGAAAGACAGAGGGGAAAATGAACATCTGAGCAAACGCAATGTCTTCAACCTTGGGCCTTCTATTTTGCAGCCTTGACAATTCTAGGTGCATGGGGGAACCCACTTCACAAGGTTGTTGTTTATTTATAAAAAATAATAAAGGCAGGATAAAAATAAACAAATGGGGCATTGGTCCTCGCCTGGTACACCTCTTCTGCTAGGGTGGAGCCAACATCCATGTACGGGATAATAATAATAATAATAATAATAATAATAATAATAATAATAATTTATTAGATTTGTATGCCGCCCCTCTCCAAAGACTCGGGGCGGCCCACAACAATGATAAAAACAATATTATAGTAGAACAAATCTAATATTAAACAACATATAAAACCCTATTATATTTAAAAAACCAAACAACACATTCATACCAAACATAAAACAAAATATAAAAGAGCCTGCGGGAAAGGTGTCTCAACTCCCCCATGCCTGGAGGTATAAGTGAGTCTTGAGTAGTTTACGAAAGTTCTAATCTCCGAGGGGAGTTGATTCCAGAGGGCCGGGGCCGCCACAGAGAAGGCTCTTCCCCTGGGGCCCGCCAAACAACATTGTTTAGTCGACAGGACCCAGAGAAGGCCAACTCTGTGGGACCTTATCGGTCACTGGGATTTGTGCGGTAGCAGGCGGTTCCGGAGATACTCTGGTCCAATGCCATGTAGGGCTTTAAAGGTCATAACCAACACTTTGAATTGTGACCAGAAACTGATCGGCAGCCAATGCAAGCCACGGAGTGTTGTAGAAACGTGGGCGAATCTTGGAAGCCCCACAATGGCTCTTGCGGCTGGGATGACACCGTCTGTCAAATTGTTGATCTTCGCCTCTGCCTCTGTTTCCCCCTCTTTGACTCAGTCCTCGGTCAGGACAGGAGGTGTCATCCCATACTTGGATGTTGGCTCCACCCACTATGGTGAACAAGATGGAGACTTAAAATCCTGCTCGTGATCATGCAGTCCCAGTTGCCATTTTGACTTTTTTGAAAGACACATACCACGATGTCTCTATCATTTATAAACTCTAGTTTCCAGTTCTCCACATTACCCTCTTGATGTCTTCTTGTATTTTGTATTATTTTTCTTTTTCTCCTACCAGCCTTACATCCCAGCTCAGCAGGAATCAGTCACCCTCTTGAAGCTGACTTGCCTCATATTCTTAGAGAAGCAATTGCTTGTAGTTTTAAATAAAATTTATTTTCTAGCAAGAAAACACTTGCTCTTCTTTATTTAAAAATAAAGCAAGCCCAGGAAACTTGCAGAAAATTCTTGATTTACCACAGTTTATTTACTGACTGTTCAAAGTTACAACCACACTGAAAAAAGTGACTTATGACCCTTTGTTACACTTACGACTGTTGCAGTATCCCCTTAGTCACATGATCAAAATTCAGAATTCAAAAATTCAAAAATCTAAATTCAGATGGCAGCAACTCATATTTATGACTGTTGCAGAGTCCTGGGGTCATATCAGGGGTGAAACCCAACAGGTTCTGACAGGTTCTAGAGAACCGGTAGAGGAAATATTGAGTAATTTGGAGATCTGTCAAACTCCATTTAAGTATTTTAAGTGTTCCTTTAAAATGTTTAACAGGATAAACAAATGAACAGTGGGAAGGGACCTTGTAGGTCAGGAGTGGGCAAAGTTGGCTCTTCTATGACATGTGGACTTCAACTCCCAGAACTCCTGAGCTAGCATGATTGGCTCAGGAATTCTGGGAGTTGAAGTCCAAAAGTCATAGAAGAGCCAACTTTGCCCACCCCTGTTGTAGGTAATCTTGTCCATCTTACCTCACTTCACCAAAGCAGGAGACTCTCTATACCTGTGATGGTGAACCTATGGCACACGTGACAAAGATGGCACCTGGAGCCATATCTGAGGGCACACGAGGCGTTGTCCTATGTCAGCTCAATGTGCATGTGTGTGCTGGCCAGCTGATTTTTGGCCTTCTAGAGCAGTGTTTCCCAACCTTGGCAACTTGAAGATATTTGGACTTCAACTCCCAGAATTCCCCAGCCAGCGTTTGCTGTCTGGGGAATTCTGGGAGTTGAAGTCTAGATATCTTCAAGTTGCCAAGGTTGGGAAACACTGTTCTAGAGGGCAGCGGAGACTATTTTTGCCCTTCCCAGGCTTCAGGAAACATTCCGTAGCCTGTGGATGGTGAAAAACAGGCCCAACGGGCCTACCGGAAGCTCAGAAACAAACTTCCAGTAGGCCCACTGGGCCCACTTTTTGCCACCAAAGAATCTGAAGGCTTCGGTAAGGCCTGCACAGGAAGGCAGCATGGGGGGGGGGGGGTTGTGCGTGCATGTGTGGGTGGGAGGGCATTGCATTATGGGTTTGGGCACACACACACACAACCGCGCGCACACACTCCCTTTTTGCCCCTGAGCAAAAAAAGGTTCACCATCACTGCCCTATATCATTTCTGACAAATGGCAAACTAGCCTCTATTTGAAAGCTTTCCACTAGTTGATTGCTCTCACTGTTAGAAAATGTCTCCTTGTTTCCAGGTTGAATCTCTCTTTGATCAATGTCCATCCATTATTCTTTGGCCTTCAGGTGTTTTGGACAATAGCTTGACCCCCTCTTCTTTGTGGAAGCACCTCAAATATTGGAGCATTGCTATCATGCCTTCCCTGGTCTTTGTCTTCACTGGACTAGCCAGGCCCAGTTCCTGCAACCTTTCTTCATGTTTTGGATTCCAATCCCCTAATCATCTTTGTTACTATTCTCTGCACTTTTTATAGAATTTCAACATTTTTTTATAGTATGGTTAGGTCCCACAGACTTGGTCTTCTCCGGGTCTCGTCAACTAAATAATGTCGTCTGGTGGGACCCAGGGGAAGAGCCTTCTCTGTGGCGGCTCCGACCCTATGGAATCAACTCCCCCCAGAGATTAGGACTGCCCCCACCCTCCTTGCCTTTTGTAAACTCCTTAAAACCCACCTCTGTCGTCAGGTTTGGGGGAACTGAGACATCCCCCCCTTGCCTATGTAATTTTGTGCATGATATGACTGTGTGTACATATTTTATCTATTGTTTTTTTTTCTTTTTAGACTTTTTAATGTAAAACTGTTATTCTAGATTTTAATTATTAGATTTGTTACCATGTATTGTTTTTATCACTGTTGTGAGCCGCCCCGAGTCTACGGAGAGGGGCGGCATACAAATCTAATAAATAATAATAATAATAATAATAATAATAATAATAATAATAATAATATGCTAGGGGTGGTCCCACTAAGGCTTTATAGAGTGGTATTAGTACCTTACTTGATCTTGATTGAATCTATTAATGCAATTTCAGATTGCATTGGATAGAAACAGACCTGAACAGGAAGTCTTCAACTTACCATTTCTATTGTAACCAAGTTACAATAGCTCTGAAAAAAGTGATTTACAACCAGTCCTCACATTTATGAATGATGCAGCATGGTCACATGATCGAATTCTAGGTGTCTAGCAACTGGCATGTATTTGGGACAGCTGAAGCATCCTGGAATCCTGTGATTTTCCCATCTGCAATCTTCCTAGCCAGCTTCTGACAAGTGAAATCAATGGAGGAAGACCGATTCACTTAATGACCACACGATTCCCCTAACAACTGTGGCCAAAAAAAAGTTGTAAATTCAGGAGCAACTCACTTAACAACCACAGTGTTTAGGAATTCTAGCTCCAGATGTGGTCGTAAGTTGAGGACTATCTGCAGCCTATATGTGCTACCAAAAGGCAAGATCCTAAGAGCAGCTTCATTTCAGCAATAAGCTAAAATCAGTCTCCTAAAACTGGACCAAACATTGCGTCAAAAACCTATCATCCACACTACACACAGGAAATCATAAGGGCACTATGTTGGGGAAAGTGGTGTAAACAACATTGAACTCATTGGGCCAGCACTGCACATTTTGTGATTGGGATCTTGCATTAATCCATCATTTTTAATTGCAATTTAGAGGGGGGGGGGGACACATTTGGCTGGATTAAAGCTGCCTACTACACCATAATTCTTCATGGTGTCCAAATAAATGAACTTTTGCATGATATTCCAATTTTTTGAGTTTCACCTGTATTCTTTGTCACATAACTCTTGGTCTTCAAGGTGACTCTGAAACATTTCTTGTGGCTTTCCAGGGCAAAACCCAAAGGCATTTAAACCTTTCCTTCATCTGCCAATTTTGCACTGCAAATGGCTCACCTCCTGTCTCAACTCTCTTAAATAATTTGTTTTTTACTGCTCAAAAGAAACTGAGTAGAATTGAGAGTGAAAAACTACCAGGATATGTGTGGTGGTGGTGGGATTTTGCAAGACAGAACAGGGAAGAACTCAGAAATTAAACATCTCTCCCAGTTTCACTTTCCTTCTCCTTCGATTTCTGGAACAATGACAACATACCGTAGATCTTAATAATTAAATATTTATCCAAACTGTCATGAGGACTAGCCACACAAAGTTCATGGATTCATTTCACTGTAATTAGATATAACCAAGTCATCTGGCTGCTGTGATGAGATATAAGCTACTGTACACATTGAAATTTTCCTTTTATTTAAATATATAGGTATATTTTAACATACTGGAAAAATAACCAGATCCAGAACAGTAACATTTAATGACAAACAGGGAACATATGCAGGTTAATTCATATACCTACCTCTCATATCCACACACCCTTAAATTCCATGCAATTTTTTTCTCTATTGATCAAAACATTTCTTCTAAAAAAAGCCATGTGTCTCATACCCTTTAAGGTTCTCCTTAAAAAGGCCATAGAGAATGCCTAGACTCCTATAGGGGTGTGAAATAATATTAGGAACCAGGAAGAGGTATAGTTTTCAGCTCTCAGTGTGTAAGAGGTGGCACAATTGAAGGAATGGGAAAAATCATTTTTTATCACATTCCCCTTTTGCACTTCCATAATTGGCAAATGCTTTCTCACAGTTTTCCCAATGAATGATCCAGGATTGTATATGCATATAATCCTACTAGCCCACCAATGGTGAACATAACAATACTGTTATTTCAAGAGATCTGGTATAAATGGCATGTTTTTGATGTGGACCGTCACAGTACCTGTTGGCTAATGCCTGGCACATCGCAGTAAATTTGTAACACCTTCAACACATGCTATTTTGGAGGTGTGACTTATATAAATTAAAAAATATATGTACTTTGGACTTTGGCAAAGAGTGGGGGTGTCATAGGTTTCCCCATGTCAATACTTCTAAAAGCCTATTTTAAAAAAGATTTTAAAAAAACAATCTACGTAAAGAGGGGATAATCAAGATAGAAAATAATCTTGTAATTTCCTTCTACAGGTGTGAAGTTAGGACACGTATAAGAGAGAATCAGAAAGGCAGGAAAAACAAGCCCCAGTTTCTTTTTAACAGTGGTTTTTTGGGGAGAATTAACTTTACTGCTTGAGGGGAAGAAAAGTGCAAATCTTTTCTCTACCTGCCAACAACAGAGGTCATTTCAAATGCCTCTCAAGAAGAGGTGGTCTTGGGCTGCTTTCTTCATTTAAAAACGGGAGAGGGGGGAGTTTTTTCCCCAGCCAAAGGAGAAGTTACTACCAACAAAAAAATTAGTAAAAAAAAAGCCAATGAACTCTTAAGATGTATCTTGATTAATTCTCTTCCTCCCTTCTTCTAACTAGGCCTGTCTTTGGACTTAACGAGGGGTCTCTAAACATGGCAACTTTAATACTTCTGGACTTTTAACTCCCAAAATTCCTCAGCAAGCATAGCAGAGCAATGATGGCGAACCTACGGAACCATATCAGAGGGCACACGAGGCGCTGTCCTATATCAGCCCCAGCTGGCAAGCTGATTTTCTACCTTGGGGAAGGCCGTTTCGCCCTCTGGAGGCTTCAGGGAAACATCCCGGAAGCCCCGGAGTGCAAAAAATGGCCCAATCGGCAAACCAGGTGTTTGAAAAAGTGGACTTCCGGTCTACCTGTTGTTTTTCACACCTCACAGGCTTCAGGGAAGCTTCCTGAAGGCCTGGAGTGCAAAAAAAGGCCCAACAGCCAAACCGGAAGTTTAGAAAAATGGACTTCCGGTTTACCTGTTGTGCTGTTTTTCTCACACTGGAGGTTTCAGGGAAGCTTCCTGAAGCCCCGGAGTGCATAAAATGGCCCAATCGGAAAACCAGGTGTTTGAAAAAGTGGACTTCCTGTCTACCTGTTGTTTTTCACACCCTACAGGCTTCAGGGAACCTTCTGAAGGCCTGGAGTGCAAAAAAAGGCCCAACAGCCAAACTGGAAGTTTAGAAAAATGGACTTCCGGTTTACCTGTTGTGCTGTTTTTCTCACACTGGAGGTTTCAGGGAAGCTTCCTGAAGCCCCGGAGTGCATAAAATGGCCCAATCGGAAAACCAGGTGTTTGAAAAAGTGGACTTCCTGTCTACCTGCTGTTTTTCACACCCCACAGGCTTCAGGGAAGCTTCCTGAAGGCCTGGAGTGCAAAAAAAGGCCCAACAGCCAAACCGGTAGTTTAGAAAAATGGACTTCCAGTTTACCTGTTGTGCTGTTTTTCTCACACTGGAGGTTTCAGGGAAGCTTCCTGAAGCCCTAGAGTGCAAAAAACGGCCCAATAGGCAAACCAGTAGTTCGGAAAAACAGATTTCCATTTTGCCTGTTGTGCTGTTTTTTACACTCTGGAGATTTCAGGGAAACTTCCTGAAGCCCCGGAGTGCGAAAAGTGGCCCAACGGGCAAACCGAAAGTCAATTTTTCCGAACTTCCAGTTTGTCCTTTGAGCCGTTTTTTCCACTGTCCCAGGCTTCAGTGAGGCCTGTGGCATTGCACGCACGGGGGTGGGGGTGATGGTTGTGCGCATGTGCAGGTGGTAGTATGCGCTCATGCAGGGGGGAAAGAAATTGGTGTGGGCATGTGCACGTACACTCCCTTTAGCCATGTGAACCAAAAAAGGTTTGTCATCACTGGCGTAGAGGAATTCTGTGAGTCTTAAAAGCTGCCAACTTTGAAGGCCCCTGGACTGGACATGAGAGTTGATGGAATAGTACAATAGGTCCCTAATTTTGTAGGGGACTTGGCTGGGGCTGGGAGGACAAACCTTTGTGCTCAAAAGAGAAGGAAGATGCTGGTGATTTTTTTTTTTTGCCCTAGTTCTAGTCCCTCTAGTCTTTGCTGAAACTACAGTTCAAGCCAAGCTTCAGTCAGTTTTGCTATTTGGGAAAGGAGGGGAGATGATGTGCTGGTTGAGTGCCCTTCCCTGAGCACAATGCCAGATGTGCATTGTGGAGAAAAGAGGGAGATGTTGAAAGGCTCTTTTGTATTGCAGGGTATTGCAAAAGGGATTATTTTTTAATGAGTCATCTAAGGAAGGCACGGCATCAGAGGCCCTACGGATACGACTGTTCTGGCAACCCACTGGAAGAGTCAGCTGCCCATGTCCCAGAGCTTGGGAAGTGGGTTTTGCTTACTTGTATTTTCCCAAGGTTAGCTGACGTGTCAGGAGGCCTCCTTCCCTCCCCCAGCTCTTGCCTGCCAAAATTTAGTTTGGAAACGGCAGAGCTGTCAGCCGCCACACTGCATGGGACATCACTGCCTTTGGAATAACATCTCCCAAGCTTCTCAAAAGTTTCCCCAGCTGATGATCCTCCAGGGATGTTGCATAGGATAACAGAAGGGCTACGCTGAGAAAGGCTGGATTCCATTTGCAGAGAAGGAAGGGAGGATAGATGCCTCTAGGAAAATGAATGTATGAGCATTGAGAACATTTGAGTCAAAGACTTCCTATATCTGGAACTGTGGAAGTGACACATCGTGTATCATACAAGGGTTCTGCAACAGGCTAAGCTGAACCTCCTCATGGGGTGGTTGGCTGATTGAAGAGAAATGTTGAATCTGGACAACCCCCATCATTGCCAGATAACTTGGGCCATGATGGAAAAGAATGAAAATTGTGGTTTATTAACACCTGGGTGGCTATAGATTGCCCATCCTTGTTCTAGATCAATAGTTTCCAAACTTGAGAACTTTTAAGATTTGTGGGCTTCAATTTCCAGAAGTCCTCAGCCAATTATGAATTCTTGAAGTTCCCTGTTTTAGTCAAAGGTATGGAATTTGTACTAGAATCCGGATTGAGAGCAGATACCCTAATGCTCTCCATCTGGATTCTTTTCGGATTTCAAATCTTATGGAGATTACAGTCATAAATATCTAAGGAGGGTTTCCTGCTGTAGAACATTTCAAAGGAAGTGAAGCAGGCCAACTTTCATTGAAGAATGCCTAATCCTGCAATTAGGGATCTACATACCTGGCCAGAATCAGCTCCCCCCCCCCCCCCCCCGGCCATTCGTCCTCAAAACAAACCAACACAACCCTATATTCATACTTTCCCCCCAAATACCAGCCCCCTAATTCTCTGTTGGCTTCTACTTCCCTTGGCATCCAACATCTACTTTCTATTTTTCCTGCTTCTAGGGACAACCCGTGCATGGATAATTGGAATGACCTATGCGAGGTGTATGTGTGTGTGACTTGCTTTGAGATAAGGCAGTTCAAGAAATTGAAAACAAATCACATTACAAAAACATATCAGCGATGGACCTGGGTTACCCTTGGAGACAGCTTAGCTGCCAATTCACCATTCTGTATGCTCGACGAGACCATAGAAAATGAAACATACACAAGTCACCGATTCTGCATGTCTGCCTGGACAATATAAAAACTACGCCACTGAGTCTTTGGCTCAGAACAACTCTTTTCCATAAGGGGATGTGGACCCTGTTTCAGTGTTCTAAATATTGCCAAAGAATGAGAAAATGAGAAGAGCCAGAATTTCTCAAAACTGGGTAAAAATCCAGTTGCTGGTGAAAGGGGAGACCCGGGCAGTTGGGGATATTGAAACTGTAGGCTCAGAACTGCTTCTCCCTGAGATATCGGGTGGATATCAACAATTCTACTAAAATTAGCTGGAAAAGGCCAACTCGACCACATAAAAAGCAGCATAGGTCCAGCTCGGGAATGAATTCAAGGTTTTTAATTTCTGCTGGTATTCTGCGAAGGGGTGCTAGATATTTAATCTTCCTGGATTCCCTGGAACCACCCAGAAACTAGGACTCCTGTAGATCTTTTACCCGTCTTGCATTAAAGCCAGATGTCCACTTCTCATTTCTCTGGAAGGCAGACTTCTCCTTCCCCTTCACCGGGCTACATATCTTCCATGGCTCAGATACGGATACAATAATTATGTCTATTCTTACTTCTCCCTGGCAAAAGAGGACCAATCCTTGGATTACACTGGATTTTATCCCCAGAAAATTCAACTACTGGCTCTTCTCTAGGCTTTTAAATGAACCATTGTTTTTAGTCCATCCAACCTGTTTAAAAGGCAATTGTTTGCTTGCCGGCTAGACCAGAGGGGGGGGGGGGGGGGCATGTCTCCAAACTTGGCAGCATTACAATTTGCAGACTTCCACTCCCAAAATTCCGCAGCCAGCCATGGAATTCTGGGAGATGAAGTCCACAAGTCTTAACATTGCCAAGTTGGGAGACCTACTTGGGCTAGCCCATAAATATAGGAACAGCACATTTCTTTATTTTCACATACTTATTCTTGATAGTCTTCACCAGGTCACTGCTACCCAGAAAGCAATAAGAGGATGAAGAAGAGGAAAATCATAGGCCCTTGTAAATATACAAGAATTGACTATATTTTGGATGTTATTTGTTTTCTTTTGAAAAAAAATACTTTATCTGGACACTATGGAATCAACAGAAGTTAAGATGACTTAAATCAAGAATCCCCAAAAGAGAGTTAATGATTTCTGTCTCTTTTCAAAACTACAGTTCCCAGAATCCTCTAGCCATAACACCTAAACCAGGCTGAGATTGATTTATGTCTTTTAAAATAAAATGAATCTCACACCTCTTCCCTTTGTGATTTTTGCTGAGCCCTCCCTAGATGAGGATAATTCTGGATGGATCCCATCTGTTAGTTTCTTTCCTTGCAGCCACTGAGAACTGGAATTTACAACAACCTATATGGGAAAGTTCTGCAGATGTAGTGCTTGTTTTTGAGTCATTACTCGTTTCTGAGAAATACTGTTTCTCCTTATTACCTTTTTTTTCCTTCCAATTTTTGTCCAGCCAACTTAAACATAAGATAAAAGTTACTCCTTTTGATCCTCCAGGGCCTACTTCAGTCAATCTCTCGGGCTTCAGTCCCTGCCCTGACACAAAAGTTGGGTCAACCCAATCTCCCCCCTCATAGTGGCGATTCTTGCTTACATCCATTAGCCGCAGGCTGCTCTCCTTCTCGATCTGTATCGAGTCCAGCAGCTTCTTTGTCCTCTTGAGGCTCCGGCGATGCAGTGCGGATGCTGACCCACAAAACCAAGGTCTGTAGAACCCCGTAAAGGCAGGCAAATTGCAGCAGATACTCTTGCACCAGCCAAAGAACCAAGTACATCCCATAGGCGCTGACCAAGAAACAGGCAAAGCCATGAAGCCAAATCTTCAAGGCTCCGCCAAATCCCAAAATATCCATAACCAACTGGAAAGCCGGAGAGGATGCAGAGAGTAGAGTCACCACGCACAAATCAAAGAGGTGTCGAGTGAAGTTGAAGCAGATCTGGAAATGCTCGGGAGGCTCCACCGATGGCTTGTCGGTAGCGACATATTGAGGCACCCCAGCAAACAGCGAGTGCCCTCCAGCCGCCGAGCCTTGGCCCCATCTAATCATTTCCAGAAGCCGACGGCCACTCCACCATCTTGCCTTGGGAGGCTCCGTGGATTTCACAGAATCCTCGAGTTTTTCCTTCCAATGCTCCTCTGGGTTCAAGTCCTGCTTTCCTCTCCACCACGACAATCTAGGGAGCCACGACTTGGCTCTGGTTAAGAACATTGCACGGGGAATAAATCCGGGTTCTCTCCAAAGAAGGCCTCCAGCCCAGGATGTTTATTTTGCCAGTGATGTGGAAAGTGAAGATTTGGGACTGGGGGGAAAAAAAACCCTCCCAATGCAAAGAATGCTGATTAATTTGGTGGCTTTCTCTGCATCTGTTGGATTAGTCGTGTTTCCAATCCTGAAGTTGCTGACTCATTCTTCAAGTAAACCACAATTGAGCTTGGCCATAAATTAAGGGTCATCCAGGCTTAGGGTTGTTCCAGACATTGGCTGCCGGGAATATAATTTTCTCTGTTCAGGAAAATAGAGATGGTGGATAACACTTTACTTAAGGGCAAGTAGAACAGATTGCCACATCATACAATTTCTCCTAGTGTTATCTCCCCCTTGCCCATGTTATTTTGCCGTTTGATTGATTAACTGTGTGCCTGTTTTTTATATATATATTGGGATTGTTTTATGAATTTTATAATTTAAAATTGTAATTAGATTGGTGGGAATTGGATTTGTTACTATGTACTGTTTTTATTATTGTTGTGAGCCGCCCCGAGTTTGCGGAGAGGGGCGGCATATAAATCCAATAAATCTAATCTAAATCTAATCTAATCTATGGACAAAATGGATAAAAAGAGGTGGGAATTTCTCCTGTTTTTACAAAAAAAAAAAGCATATGGTTGCTTTAATTGGAAAAAAGAAGCCATAGTACTATATATCCATCATTCAGGACCTCCAGAATATTATTCCATGCTAATTCCAGTCAAAAGTGGGCCTTTGCCTCCTTCCAAAATGGAGGAGGCAGTTTTAAATTGATGAACTAATTGCCTAAGAGAACAAGCAAGGGAGGTAGAGTTGGGGTGCGGCAAGTATTAAATCACTGTTTCCCAATCTGGGCAACTTGAAAATGGGTGGACTTCAACTCCCAGAATTCCACAACTAGCCCATACTAGCCGTGAGAATTCTGGGAGTTGAAGTCCACCCATCTTTAAGTGTGCCAAGGTCGGAAACCACTGGACTCAACTATAAGAAACATGTACTGTAATAGAAACCCTTAAATGGCTCTTTATCATTTAAAAGTAAGATAAGTGGGCCCAACTGGTTCACTGAAGATAGTGAAAAT
Organism: Erythrolamprus reginae; assembly: GCF_031021105.1. NCBI lineage: Eukaryota > Metazoa > Chordata > Lepidosauria > Squamata > Dipsadidae > Erythrolamprus > Erythrolamprus reginae. The sequence goes on along the minus strand of NC_091951.1, from coordinate 33,509,504 downwards.
ACATCCAGTTCAATTATTGTGACCTATTATGTCACTTAATGTCTGGAACAGCAGCAATAATGATGGCTTATTTCAAAATACAGTAATACCTCATGATACGAACTTAATTGGTGCAAGGAGGAGGTTCGTAAGACGAAAGGTTCGTAAGACGAAACATTGTTTCCCATAGGAAACAATGTAAAGTCTATTAATCCGTGCAACAACAAAAAAAAAACCCAAAAAAACGCTGCCGCCCGGCTGTCACCTTTTAAAACAGCCGGGGAGGGGGGGGGGGGCAGCAGCTGCCACAGCCGCCGGCTTCCCCGCCGCTCGCCCGCCCAGGATGCTGACCTGCTGCCTCGCGGGGAAGCCGGGCAAGAGCGATCTTCTGCCCGCCATGGGCGAGCGGCGGGGAGTCGCCCATGGCCGGCAGAAGATCGCTCTTGCCCGGCTTCACCGCGAGGCATCAGGTCAGCAAGAGCGATCTTCTGCCGGCCATTGGCGACTCCCCGCCGCTCGCCCATGGCCGGCAGAAGATCGCTCTTGCCCGGCTTCCCCGCGAGGTTCCCCCCCCCCCCGCCGCCGCCCGCTGGCTGCGAGCGCTCTGCCAGGCGGCCAAGAAGCATTCAGGGCGAAGTGACGTGGAGGAATGGGGAGCTGAAACCTGCCGGTTTCAGCTTTCCATCCCTTCACGTCACTTCGCCGCTAAATCGTGTGGCAGCAAACATGCTTTGGGGTTTTGGCTGGGGGGGAGGGAGTTAGGAAGGTCCTACTTCTCCCCCCAGCCAAAACCCCAAAGCCTGTTTACTGCCACATGATTTAGCCAGGACAGGAGCGAAGTTTGGGTTTGGCCTTGGGCTTCGGGAGATGGCTGGGAAGACGCGCGGCTCTTTGGGGGGGGGGGGTGCTGTCGGGACAAGGAGCGAGGGGGCTGCGAAGGGGCGCGCGGCAGAGCTCCGGCGGAGGAGCCGCGCACAAAGGCTGAGGCGAGGCTGAGCAGGAGGCGAAGCCAACCAGCGAGGCGGTGGGCTGGGAGCCGCAGGCGAAAGGAGCTTGGGCATTGTTCTCCGGACCCCGCCCGCAGCCTGGAGAGGGAAAGGGCCGCCGCGGGGCTGAGCGGGCGGGGTCCCGAGAACAATGCCTGGCGCCGCGCTCCGATGCCCGAGCTCCTTTCGCCTGCGGCTCCCAGCCCACCACCTCGCTGGTTGGCTTCTCCTCCTGCTCAGCCTTGCCTCGGCCTTTGTGTGCGGCTTGTCCCGACAGGCCCCCACCCCAGCACTTTGAATCCCGCCGCTTCTGATGAAGACGGGCGGCGCGGAAGCCAGGGGCTGTGGCAGCTCGCCCCGCCCACCGCCCGTATCCAGCAGAAGCGGCAGGATTCAAAGTGCTGGGATGGGGGTGTCCCGACAGTCCCCATCCCAGCACTTTGAATCCAGCAGCTTCTGATGAAGACGGGCGGCGCGGAAGCCAGGGGCTGTGGCAGCTCGCCCCGCCCACCGCCCGTATCCAGCAGAAGCGGCAGGATTCAAAGTGCTGGGATGGGGGTGTCCCGACAGTCCCCATCCCAGCACTTTGAATCCAGCAGCTTCTGATGAAGACGGGCGGCGCGGAAGCCAGGGGCTGTGGCAGCTCGCCCCGCCCACCGCCCGTCTTCATCAGAAGCGGCAGGATTCAAAGTGCTGGGATGGGGGTGTCCCGACAGTCCCCATCCCAGCACTTTGAATCCAGCAGCTTCTGATGAAGACGGGCGGTGGGCGGGGCGAGCTGCCACAGCCCCTGGCTTCCGCGCCGCCCGTCTTCATCAGAAGCTGCTGGATTCAAAGTGCTGGGATGGGGACTGTCGGGACACCCCCATCCCAGCACTTTGAATCCTGCCGCTTCTGATGAAGACGGGCGGTGGGCGGGGCGAGCTGCCACAGCCCCTGGCTTCCGCGCCGCCCGTCTTCATCAGAAGCTGCTGGATTCAAAGTGCTGGGATGGGGACTGTCGTGACACCCCCCATCCCAGCACTTTGAATCCCGCCGGCCAAGAGCACTCGGGCAGAAGCTTCCCCCTCATCGCCTGTGTCTGGCAGAAGCTTCTGCCCGAGTCCTTTTGGCTGGCGGGATTCAAAGTGCTGGGGTAGGAGGTGTCCCGACAGCCCCACCCCACCCCAGCACTTTGAATCCCGCTGGCCAAGAGGACTCGGGCAGAAGCTTCTGCCAGACACGGGCAATGAGCGGGACGAGCGGCGCGGAAGCCTCTTGCAGCAGCTGCCACAGTCACCGGCTTCCGCGCCACTCGTCCCGCTCATTGCCCGTGTCTGGCAGAAGCTGCCACCCGAGCGCTCTTGCCCAACGGGAGGCGAGGCACTGGGGTGGGTGGGGGCTGTCGGGACACCCCCCACCCCAGCACTTTGAATCCTGCCGGCCAAGAGCACTCGGGCAGAAGCTTCCCCCTCATTGCCCGTGTCTGGCAGAAGCTTCTGCCCGAGTGCTCTTGGCCGGCAGGATTCAAAGTGCTGGGGTGGGAGGTGTTCCGACAGCCCCACCCCCACCCCAGTGCTTCGCCTCCCGCTGGGCAAGAGCGCTCGGGTGGCAGCCCCCGCTCCCCCGGCACAAAGCTAACCCCGCCCCCTGGGCGGCCAGAAGGCTCCTTTGGGAAGGCGGCCGCAGGGGGGAGGAGGTGGAGAGGCAGGATAACTTTGCGCCGCTTCGGAGCCCGTTTCTTTCCTGCTGCCACTATCTCCTTGAAGGTTTTCCCAACGATGCGCTGCGCTGGGCTCCGAAGTGGTGCAAAGTTCTCCCTGCCTCCTCTGCGGTTGGGAGGCTCCTTGGGGAAGGTGGCTAGGCTTAGCAGATCAAGCCGCGCCTCCTGGATCAAGCCGCACCTCCCGGGCCTTCCGTCACTGAGCCTCGCCGGCCCGGAAAATCGCAACCCCTGTTGCCTGCGGCGTCGAGGGAAACCGAGCCAGGAGCCGCGGTGATGCTGCTCTCGGCTTGGCGTCCCTCGCCGCCGCAGGCAAAACGGGCTGCGATTTTCCAGGCCGGCCAGGCTCAGTGACGGAAGGCCCGGGAGGCGCGGCTTGATCCACTGAGTGGATCAAGCCGCGCCTCCCATCACTGAGCCTCGCCGGCCCGGAAAATCGCAGCCCGTGTTGCCTGCGGCATCGAGGGAAACCGAGCCAGGAGCTGCGGTGATGCTGCTCTCGGCTTGGCCTCCCTCCCCGCCGCAGGCAACATGGGCTGCGATTTTCCGGGCCGCTCAGCGGATCAAGCCGCGCCTTCCGGATCAAGCCGCGCCTCCTGTCACAGCCTCGCCGGCCCGGAAAATCGCAGCCCGTGTTGCCTGCGGCTGCGAGGGAAACCGAGCCAGGAGCCGCAGTGATGCTGCTCTCGGCTTGGCCTCCCTCCCCGCCACAGGCAACACGGGCTGCGATTTTCCGGGCCGCTCAGCGGATCAACCGCGCCTCCCGTCACAGCCTCGCCGGCCCGGAAAATCGCAGCCCGTGTTGCCTGCGGCTGCGAGGGAAACCAAGCCAGGAGCCGCGGTGATGCTGCTCTCGGCTTGGCCTCCCTCCCCGCCGCAGGCAACACGGGCTGCGATTTTCCGGGCCGCTCAGCGGATCAAGCCACGCCTCCCTGATCAAGCCGCGCCTCCTGTCACAGCCTCGCCGGCCCGGAAAATCACAGCCCGTGTTGCCTGCGGCTGCGGGGGAAACCGAGCCAGGAGCCGCGGTGATGCTGCTCTCGGCTTGGCCTCACTCGCCGCCGCAGGCAACACGAGCTGCGATTTTCCGGGCCGCTGAGTGGATCAAGCCGCGCCTCCCATCACTGAGCCTCGCCGGCTCAGTGACGGAAAGCCCAGGAGGCACGGCTTGATCCACTGAGCCTGGCCGGCCCGAAAGTTCGCAACGCACGTTGCCTGCGGCGGCGAGGGAAGCCAAGCAGTCGGACGCACCCTCGCCGCCGCGCCCAGCCGCTGCCCGCCCCGTCCTAGCCTGAGCCGGGCCCGTTCGGTCACGCCTCGCCCGCCGCCCGCCCGATCCTGCGCCTCCTGCTTCCCCCCCCCCCAAGCCAAAAATACAAAGGCGGTCTGCTCCATGCTCCATGCTGCTCCGCCCTGCCTGTCATGCGGCGGCAGACCGTCTTTGTGTTTTTCACTGAGGGGGGAGCAGGAGGACCTTCCTGACTCCCTTCCCCAGCGCCGGACCTCCTGCCTTCCCTCCCAGCCAAAAACCCAAAGCGGCCTCCTGAACGTTTTCCGTCTTACCAACCTGCCGCCGCCGCCGCCGAGAAGCCCCGCAGCCCGGCTGTCACCTTTTAAAACAGCCGGGTGGCTTCCCAGCAGCCGCCCGAAGCCGAACGCCAAACCCGAACTTCCGGGTTCAGCTTCGGGAGGCTGCTGGGAAGCCCCCCAGCTGTTTTAAAAGGTGACAGCCGGGCTGCGGGGCTTCCCAGCAGCCTCCGGAATGCCGAACCCGGAAGTTCGGGTTTGGCGTTCGTAAGACGAAAAACGTTCGTAAGAAGAGGCCAAAATTTTCTGAACCCCGGGTTCGTATCACGGGTTGTTCGTAAGACGAGGGGTTCGTATCTTGAGGTACCACTGTATTTGATTTGAGGGCAAATATATTTTATACTATTTTGCATCTTGAAAAGCAAGCCATACATTTTCCCTCATCCCATATCAACTCTTTTCTATCCAATTTACTCAGTCAGTTTTCCATTTGATCTAGTGTTCCTTGAGATGTTACGAGTTGAATTTATTTATTGATTGGATTGATATGCCTTATTAATTGGATAGGTTTGCCCAATTTTTGAATGCACCGAGATACAGAAAAAGGGACAGCTTGTAACTCTGTAATAATAATAATAATAATAATAATAATAATAATTATTATTATTATTATTATTATTATTATTATTATTATTATTATTATTATTTATTGGATTTGTATGCCGCCCCTCTCCGTAGACTCGGGGCGGCTAACAACAATGATAAAAACAACATGTAACAATACAATACTAAAACAACTTAAAAACCCTTATTATAAAACCAAACATACACGCAAAGCATAAATTGTAAGGCCTAGGCGGAAGGAATATCTCAGTTCCCCCATGGCTGATGGCAGAGGTGGGTTATAAGGAGCTTGCGAAAGGCGAGGAGGGTGGAGGCAATTCCTAATCTCCGGGGGGAGCTGGTTCCCGAGGGCCAGGGCCATCACAGAGAAGGCTCTTCCCCTGGGTCCCGCCAAACGACATTGTTTAGTTGACAGGACCGGAGAAGGCCCACTCTGTGGGACCTAACTGGTCGCTCGGATTCGTGCAGCAGAAGGCGGTCCTGGAGATAATCTGGTCCGGTGCCATGAAGGGTTTTATAGGTCATAACCAACACTTTGAATTGTGACCGGAAACTGATCGGCAACCAGTGCAGATTGCGGAGTGTTGGTGTGACATGGGCATATTTGGGGAAGCCCATGATTGCTCTCGCAGCTGCATTCTGCACGATCTGAAGTTTCCGAACACTTTTCAAAGGTAGCCCCATGTAGAGAGCGTTACAGTAGTCGAGCCTCCAGGTGATGAGGGCATGAGTGACTGTGAGCCTAATTTATTTAGCCTAATCTCTGAGTAGTGGAAATATCGGGAGTGGGGAAGAGTGTTCAAATATCCCCGTACTTATTTTCCCCCCAATTTCCCCCAAAAGAACAAAATAACATTTTTACTTTATAGAAAAAGCAGAGATTAGGCTAAATTTGGAATTAAGAGTCTGTCTTCTTGTCTCTTTTTCTGCTTCTTAATGTATTCACAATTTAACCTATATCCTGACTTGCTGATTTTGCATATTTGCTCCCCTTCATTCCAACTGAATCCCAATGTGATGCCTTGATTATGACTTAACATCAGCTGTAAATCCATCTATTCTGATTTAGCATCAGAAGCAGATTTGGCTGCTATGACTTGCTCAAGAAATTATAATTTAGCACTCCTGATTTAGCCACATGTGGGAACTCAGCACCACTTCTAAGCTGTTCCAAAATTGTAGAAGCTGTTCTTTATCTGCAAAATCTTTCTTCCATATAAAGCAAGCCTGAATTCGGGACAAACAACTCTTTTGGAATAGTGTGAACTAAAAATACGAAATGAACCTGGAGCAGGGGTGAAATCCAGCAGGTTCTGACAGGTTCTGGAGAACTAGTAGCGGAAATTTTAAGTAGTTCAGAGAACCAGTAGAGGAAATTTTGAGTACTCTGGCTAGCATCAGAATGGGGTGGGATTGGAGATTTTGCAATGTCCTTCCCCCAGGAATAGAAACATAGAAGTCTAACGGCAGAAAAAGACCTCATGGTCCATCTAGTCTGCCCTTATACTATTTTCTGTATTTTATTTTAGGATGGATATATGTTTATCCCAGGCATGTTTAAATTCAGTTACTGTGGATTTATCTACTACGTCTGCTGGAAGTTTGTTCCAAGGATCTATTACTCTTTCAATAAAATAATATTTTCTCATGTTGCTTTTGATCTTTCCCCCAACTAACTTCAGATTGTGTCCCCTTGTTATTGTGTTCACTTTCCTATTAAAAACACTTCCCTCCTGGACCTTATTTAACCCTTTAACATACACTGTTCTGTTCGAAAAAAGTTCCTAATGTTATGTTCCCGGGTCACCCTGACCCGGACCGAAAACTCTTCATTTGCAGTGCTTATGTTTGGTCTTTTTGAAAGCTTTTTTCACCTGGAAACATGTTTGAACATTTCTGCACACAATGGAATGAAAATTGAACTGAAAAAATTAATCCTTATTGGTTTATTTTGCACATAAATGTGCCTCCCCCCCCGTTTTTGTGAAAGTTTTTTCAATTTATGGATAGTTTTGCTTGCAAAATCCATTCTATTTTACTAAAGTTGGTGTGGGACTGGTAGCTTGAACATTTCTGCACACAATGATATGAAAATTGAACTGAGAAAATTAATCCTTATTGGTTTATTTTGCACATAAATGTGCCTCCCCCCCCGTTTCTGTGACATAGTCTTCACTTTATGGATAGTTTTGCTAGCAGAATACATTCAATTTTGCTAAAGTTGGTATGGGATTTGTAGCTTGAACATTTCTGAACATAATGATATGAAAATTGAAGTGGAAAAATTGATGCATATTGGTTTATTTTGCATATAAAGTTATTTCAATTTATATAAAATTTATGCTGTTAATTTCAAACTTACATACTTTTTTTTAGTAAAATGGATTTCTTTCATAAAATTAGTTATCTGGCTACAATGTGGTTGATTTTCAAAAGGATATTCCAAATATTTCTAGACAAATATGTATGAACAGTGACAATAATGGCACACAGCAAGGCCGGGGGGGGGGTGTCCCTTTTGTGGCAAAAATAAACCAATAAGAACCATTTTTTTCAGTTCATTTATATTTTTCTTATATTCAGAAATGTTCAATTTAGTATATCAAACCTTTTGGGGGAAAATTCCTTAGGGATTTGTAGCCTTAAAAAATAGAAATTGACACGAAATTCAGAAAGGATGGGGGGAGGGGCTTTTTGATCAAAATAAAAATATAAGTCTCAATTTTTCCAGTTCAATTTTCATATCATTATGTTCATAAATGTTCAAACTAGTTTTCCAGTTGAAAAAGTTTTCAAAAATACCAAATTCAAGTACCTAAAAAAAATCATTTTGGTCCGGGTCTATATGACCCGAACAGACTAAACGTGACTTTTTTTTTGCCCAGAAAAAAATTTTTTTCCCCACCCCCACAAATATTTTTTTGATGATCAGCATTGTTAAATTGAGTAAATGAATGCCTAAGATATTAAAAATATTTTGGATTTGAAGCCTGCGTAAATATAAAGTGAAAATGATTGCAAGCAGCCGAGGGGGGGAGGGAGGCCTTATTTCTGATGTTAAAAAACCAGTAAGAATCATTTTTTTCAGTTCCTTTATATTTTTCTTATATTCAGAAATGTTCAAGGTACCATTCCCACACCAACTCCAGTAAAATAGACTGCATTTTGCAAGCAAAACTATCCATAAATTGAAAAAACTTTCACAAAAACGGGGGGGGAGGCACATTTATGGGCAAAATAAACCAATAAGGATTAATTTTTTCAGTTCAATTTTCATTCCATTGTGTGAAGAAATGTTCAGACTACTTTCCAAGTGAAAAAAGCTTTCAAAAAGACCAAACATAAGCACTGCAAATGAAGAGTTTTCGGTCCGGGTCAGGGTGACCCGGGAACATAACATTAGGGAGGTTTTTTTTTTCAGCAAGAAAGAAACCTCCCACCCCCCCAAAAAAATTCTCATAGAGAGAACCCCTGAAATGATGAAAAGTCATGAAATTTCAAGTTTCAGATATGCAGGGAAAATTTTTTACAGGGTCTCAAACCTTGATTTCGGGTCTCACAGACCCGAACAGAACAGCAGGGTTAAATGGTTCGATCATGTCCCCCCTTTTCCTTCTGTCCTCTAGACCAGTGGTCCCCAACGTTTTTTCCACCAGGGACCAGTTTCAGCAAGGCAATTTTTCTATGGCCCGGTGGGGGCGGAAAGGGGTGTGGTTCGGGGCGGGATTAAGCATGGGGGTGCTGGTCCTTCCCGCCCCTCTTTCTCGCCATCGCCCTGTGGCCGGCAGAACCTGCCTCCCAAACCCTCTTGCCCGGCGGCAGGTGAAGCGCTGGAGGGAGGGGGTCAGGCCGGCCCTCCTGCCTCCCCCCCCCAGCCAAAAACGCAAAGGCGTGCCACGGCAGAAGCCAAAAGAGGCTTGAGCCTCCCGGTCCTTCCCGCCCCTCTGTCCCGTCCATCGCCCTGTGGCCGGCAGAACCTGCCTCCCGAGGCCTCTTTCCCAGCGGGAGATGAAGCACTGGAGGGAGGGGGTGGCGGCAGGAGGACTGGCAGCTGCTGACTCCACGGACCGGTGCAACATGCCCCGCGGCCCGGTACTGGTCCGCGGCCCGGTGGTTGGGGACCCCTGCTCTAGACTATACAGATTGAGTTCATTAAGTCTTTCCTGCTACGTTCTATGCTTAAAACCTTCCACCATTCTTGTAGCCCGTCTTTGGACCCGTTCAATTTTGTCAATATCTTTTTGTAGGTGAGGTCTCCGGAACTGATCACAGTATTCCAAATGTGGTCTCACCAGCACTCTATATAGCGGGATCATAATCTCCCTCTTCCTGCTTGTTATACCTCTAGCTATGCAGCCAAGCATCCTCCTTGCTTTCCCTGCCGCCTGACTGCACTGTTCACCCATTTTGAGACTGTCAGAAATCACTACCCCTAAATGGGGAAGGAATGGGGATTTTGCAGTATCCTTCCCTTGTCACGCCCACAGAACAGGTAGGGGAAATTTCTGAATTTCACCCGGCTTAGAGAGCTACAGCACAAAGGAATATTCTCACGGCGTAAAAAAAATCATCAAGTCAAAACCTGTTTGTTTTTTTTAATCTTAGGCATATCTGCCTTGCAGTGGCATCCCTGGATTGCCTCAACCATCTCTTCAATCCTCAAAATGCATGAACGGCACTCTCAAAGTGTAGCAACTATAAGATCTCATTGTGAAATTTTGAGTGTTCATCATTATTCAGAAGTAACTCCCACTGAGAGAGACTTCGCCCTAAGGGAAACAGTTATATACCTTAGCTACCTCTAATTTGGCGGTAGTGGTAAATGCATTGAAAAGATAATAATAAAGCAGTATCTCTAAGCCAGGGCTTCTTAAGTCTCTGTGGATTTCAATTCCCAGAATTCCTCAGCCAGCCAAGATCTCAGAATTCTGGGTCTTTTAATTTTGGAAAACATAGAAACATAGAAGATTGAGGGCAGAAAAAGACCTCATCTAGTCTGCCTTTGTACTATATACTGTACTCAAAAAGAGGATAAATCAGCACCTAAAAAACAATAACTTATTGGACCCAAATCAGCATGGCTTTACTGAAGGCAAATCATGTCAGACTAATCTCATTGATTTCTTTGACTATGTCACAAAGGTGTTGGATGAAGGTGGTGCCGTGGATATTGCCTACCTGGACTTCAGCAAAGCCTTTGATATGGTTCCACATAAAGAGCTGATAGATAAATTAGTGAAGATTGGGCTTAATCCCTGGATAGTTCAATGGATTTGCAGCTGGCTGAAGCGTAGACATCAGAGAGTTATTGTTAACGGCGAGTATTCTGAGCAGAGTCAGGTTACAAGCGGTGTGCCACAAGGGTCTGTTCTGGGTCCTATTCTTTTTAATATGTTTGTGAGTGACATAGGGGAAGATTTGGTAGGGAAGGTTTGCCTATTTGCCGATGACTCTAAAGTATGCAATAGGGTTGATATTCCTGGAGGTGTCTGTAATATGGTAAATGATTTAGCTTTACTAGATAAATGGTCAAAGCAATGGAAACTGCAGTTTAATGTTTCCAAATGTAAAATAATGCACTTGGGGAAAAGGAATCCTCAATCTGAGTATTGTATTGGCAGTTCTGTGTTAGCAAATACTTCAGAAGAAAAGGATTTAGGGATAGTGATTTCTGACAGTCTCAAAATGGGTGAACAGTGGAGTCAGGCGGTAGGGAAAGCAAGTAGGATGCTTGGCTGCATAGCTAGAGGTATAACAAGCAGGAAGAGGGATATTATGATCCCGCTATATAGAATGCTGGTGAGACCACATTTGGAATACTGTGTTCAGTTCTGGAGACCTCACCTACAAAAAGATATTGACAAAATTGAACGGGTCCAAAGATGGGCTACAAGAATGGTGGAAGGTCTTAAGCATAAAACATATCAGGAAAGACTTAATGAACTCAATCTGTATAGTTTGGAGGACAGAAGGAAAAGGGGGGACATGATCGAAACATTTAAATATATTAAAGGGTTAAATAAGGTCCAGGAGGGAAGTGTTTTTAATAGGAAAGTGAACACAAGAACAAGGGGACACAATCTGAAGTTAGTTGGGGGAAAGATCAAAAGCAACATGACAAAATATTATTTTACTGAAAGAGTAGTAGATCCTTGGAACAAACTTTCAGCAGACATGGTTGGTAAATCCACAGTAACTGAATTTAAACATGTCTGGGATAAACATATATCCATCCTAAGATAAAATACAGAAAATAGTATAAGGGCAGACTAGATGGACCATGAGGTCTTTTTCTGCCGTCAGACTTCTATGTTTCTATGTTTCTATATTGTTCCTATATTTTATCTTTGGGTGTATGTATGTTTATATCCAACTGTTTATCTCTGAAAAAGTTCAGAGAAGAGCAACTAAGATGATCAAAGGCCTGGAGACTAAACCTTATGAAAGTGACTGCAGATTTTGGGGCTGGCTAGTCTAAAGAAAAGAAGAATTAGGGGTGACATGATAGCAGTATTTCAGTATTCGAGGGGCTGCCACAAAGGAGAGAGGGGTCAAATTATTCTCCAAAGTCCCGGAGGGAAGGACAAGAAATAATGGTTGAAAACTGATCAAAGAGAGAAGCAATCTAGAATTAAGTAGAAGCTGTCTAACAGTGAGGACAATTAATCAGTGGGACAGGTTGCCTTCAGAAATCGTGGGTGCTCTCTCACCAAAGGTTTTTAAGAAGACACTGGACAGTCACTTGTTAGAGATCTTATAGGGTCATGAGGGCGAACCTCCCTTATGAAACCAGTTTGCAACGCCTTGGTCTCTTCAGCCTTGAAAGATGGCGTTTAAGGGGTGACTTGATCGAAGTGTATAAAATCATGCATGGGATAAAAAATGTGGATAGAGAAAAATTCTTTTCCTTTGTGGAAGAAAAATTCTTTTCTCTATCACAAAATACTAGGACGATGGGGTACTCCCTAAAACTCATAGGTAAGAAAGTAAGGACAAATAAAGGGAAATGTTTCTTCACCCGTTGGCTTATGGAATTCAATTCCAGAACACGTCATGATAGCTGTCAGCCTTGATAGCTTCAAGGCAGTATTAGACAGATTCATGGATGCCAAGTGTATCGGTGGTTATTGAAATGGATGTCCATGTGCCGCCTCTATGTTGGTTGAGGCAGGCAGGATTCCCTTGAGTACCACTTGTTGGGGGTCAGAGGAAAGGGAGGGTCTTGCCTTCTCTTTCTGCTCAAGATTCCCATGGACAATTGGTGGGCCACTGTGTGACACAGAATGCTGGACTCGATGGGCTTTGGCCTGATTCAGCATGGCTCTTCTTATGTTCTCATGAACCTATGGCCCACGTGCCACAGGTGGCATAGGGAGTCATAACTGGGCATGCGAGTCATTGCCCTAGCTCAGGAAAGCCTCTGGAGCATGGGGGGAGTGAAAAATGGGCCTACTGGGGCCACTGAAAGTCAGGAAACGGGCCATTTCCATCCTTCAAAGAACCTCTAGGGGAGGGCAGGGGATGTCATTTTTGCCCTCCCCAGGTTTTAAGAAAGCTTCTGGAGCCTGGGGTGGGCAAAAAGCTACCAGGCCCACCTGAAGTCTGGAAATGGGCCGTTTCCAGCCTCCAGAGGCTTCAGCGGGCCTGCTAGGCCCAAAATAGAGCACATGGATGGGGGAGAACAGAAGAGTTGCATGTGCATGTGCGGGAGTGGGGCAGTATGGGGGTGGTGGTCACACGTGCATGCGCAGAGGCAAGGCGCATTTAATTATGGATGTGGGCACTCAAGGAAAAAAAAGTTTGCCATCACTAGTATAGGGTCTTCTGCTTGAGCAGGAGGCTGGACTAGAAGACCTCCAAGGTCCCTTCCAGCTATATTCTATTCTATTCTAACAAGTTTATCTTAAAGTTGCCAAAGTTGAGAACTTCCAGCAGACGTGATTGGTAAATCCACAGTAACTGAATTTAAACATGCCTGGGATGATGTGTATGCTTTTTAAATAATGGGGTTTTTAGGCTTTTAATGTTAAATTGTTATTTTAGACTTTTAATATTAGATTTGTTATTGTATATTGTTTTATCACTGTTGTGAGCCACCCCGAGTCTGCGGAGAGGGGCGGCATACAAATCTAATAAATAACAATAATAATAATGATGATGATGATGATGATGAACATAATCCATCCTAAGATAAAATACAGGAAATGGTATAAGGGCAGTCTAGATGGACTATGAGGTATTTTTCTGCCGGTCAATCTTCTATGTTTCTATGAGAAACTCATAGATACACATTCTTTTCTCCTTGTCACTGAGAATCTGTGAGTGCATCCTCACATTAAAATTAAGGGGAAGATTCTTGGGGGGAGAGGGAGCTCAGTGCAAATATTCCTTAAACCAGGGCCTCTCAACCATGGTCTGTTTTAAGATATGTGGACTTCAACTCCCAGAGTTCCCAAGCCAACATGCCGGCTGCAGAATTCTGAGGGGGTTGAAGTGCACAGTGGCTAGGGAATTCTGGGAGTTGAAGTCCACATTTTCAAAAGTTGCCAATGTTGTACAGTAGTCCCTCACCTATCGCTGGTGTTACGTTCCAGACCTGGCCGCGATAGTTGAAATCCGCGATGGGGAATTTATCGACTGATAGTACTTATTTAAGTATTTATATTGTAATTGTTTGGTAAGTTTTCATTGTTTTAAGTGTTTATAAACCCTTCCCACACAGTATTTATTTTAGATACAGTATTTAAATGCAGTATTTACAATTTTAGATATATTTTTTTTTTAAAAAACCTGCCGATCAAGTTCGGCGGGCTGTTTAAATCTGCCGATCGACTTCCTCAGAAACCCGCGATGAAGTGAAGCCGCAGTAGGTGAAGCGCGGTATAGCGAGGGACTACTGTAGTCATAAATGCTTCACCCATTTATCTGAAGGGACATCTTACCTATTCACAGAACTCCCTGTTCACCTTGAACCCTTTTTCAACTGAGCTTTTTGGCTCACCATTTTACAGTTTTTTCATATCTATGTTCCATCTCAAAAGGTTGCCTTAATTTATCAGCTAGCGACTAGCATGTTTTGAGAGAGAAGCTATCAACAGTGATGGCTCTCTTGAACTTTGCCCTGTTCCACGCCAGCTCTTTTGGCCAATTTCAGCTGTTAATCTAAGCTTTTCCACTTCCTTAACAACAGAGAAAAGGTTTTGCTAGAGTCACATAAAAAGGAATTTTTAAGAGCCGCTTCACACAGAAAGGAATTTTGAAGAGGCCAAATTGGAAAGCAGCTTAGGCAGTTATAAATATTATTTATTTATTAGTTCTATTTGTATGCTGCCCAACTCCCTAAGGACTCTGGGCGGCTCACAACCAAATAAACCCAAGGTACAAACGCTTACTTTACCATTTTAACATTACCAGAAGATGCATAATAAGATCTGTGGCAAAACACTCCAAAGATTCCAACTGGGGGCCTTTCAAAAGGAGGGAAATCAAATCTAGTCTGCAGCCATTGCTTATCATCAGGGATAGACAAAGTTGGCTCTTCTATGACTTGTGGACTTCAACTCCCACAATACCTGAGCCAATCATGCTAGCTCAGGAATTCTGGGAGTTGAAGTCCACATGTCATAGAAGAGCCAACTTTGCCTACCCCTGGCTTACCTTATGTTCCTATGTTGGATATATACCCAGCTAGGTCACCATCCCTGCATATTTCTGCAAAGCACCAATTTATTTATTCATTTATTTAAAAAAACACCTTTATCTGGAATTGGCACACTAAACTTCAAGTAGGGAAAATGTTTGAAGCAGGCATCCAGCTCAGCAATGAATGAAAAAAAAAAGAGGGAGACTGGCGGACTGATATTATATGATCTATTTATAGCATCCTGCGCTTGCTGGAACAGCCTTTCCAGGCCTGAATTGCCCATAACCAAGGAAGCTTTGGCGCAGGGGCCAATCTAACCCCCTTCTCTACACACAAACCCCCCCCCCCCCACACACACACAGAGTTCAAACCTGAAAGGAACAGCCTCCCTTTCCTCGTCCGCGCATCGAATCAAAATGATCGAAAGACCCACGAAGCTTAACACACACCCCCGCGCGATCACCCCCACCCCCCCAAATAGGGTGAGCCCCCCCTTCCCAATCCACAATCCCCCCACACACACACAATCTGCATCCTCCGTATTTGTGACCCACCTGGATCGACACATACCACATATATATATACACACCCGGGCGGTAGCGCGCAAGTGCGCGCAAAAAAACCCCCACAGGATCTCCAGACCAACTTTTCTCCTTTTCGGATCGCGCGTTCTCAGCGCCCCGCCGGGCTCGGTTTCTTCTAAAAGGGATCGAGGCGCCCCCTCCTCACTTTCCAAACTGGAGCCGGGCTGTGGAAGGGGGGGGGGACTTCGCTTTTTTTGCAAATCTCGCCTCCTTTTCTGATGCTCCCAGCAGCGCCAGCCAAAGCGAAAGGGGAAAACCGGGAGCCCATCCAGAGGGAGGAAATCTTTGGACTCGCCAAGCCCGGAGGGAAGGAGAGAGAGAAAGAGAGAGAAAGAGAAGCGGCCCAGCCCTCGATGCAGAGAGGGAGGCGCGAGGAGGAGAGGAAGACGAGCTCCCTCCTTGTTTGGCTTCTTTTCTGGCCCGACCGGATTGGGAGAGGCGCCGCTGGAAGAGGTGGAGGCTTTTGCGGGCGGGGGGGGGGGAGAGAGAGAGGAGGGATCCTCTAGATCTGGCCGGCCCAGGAACCGGAGCGATCGGGGATCTGGCTAGCCGCGATCGCTCTAGCGCGGGCTTCGGGGGGGAGGAATCGCACCTTTCCGATCCAGCGCAGGACGCCGGCAAGGTCGAAGAGGAAAGCCCGCGAGCGGGATCTGTGGAGAGGCAAGAAGAGGCTTTTTCTTCCTCCAACTTGGGGGGGAAAGGGGGGCTCTCCAAGCGGCTTACGTGGGCTCGTCCTCCCTCCCCGCGTTTGCTGCAATTCCCAGCTGCTTCCAGTTGGGAGGGTTGAGAAGCGAGAGAGGCGGGAGGAAGAAAGAAGCCAGCCGGGATTGAGCGAAAAGGCGGGAGAGGCCTGAGGGCCCGCTGGGAATCGTTGTGTGGGTTTGTGAAACCGCGTTTGTGGATTTGATTTATTGGATTTATAAGCCGCCCAGATCCTTGCGGATTTTGGGCGGCGTACAGTAATAAAAAGAATATAATATGAGCGCATAGAAGCAACGTGGGAAAATATTATTTTACTGAAAGAATAGTAGATGCTTGGGACAAACTTCCAGCAGAGGTGTTTGGTAAATCCACAGGAACTGAATGTAAACATGCCTGGGATAAGCATATATCCGTCCTAAGATAAAATACAGGAAATAGTAGTACAGACTAGATGAACCATGTAGTCTTTTTCTGCCATCAATCTTCTATGTCAGTGTTTCCCAACCTTGGCAACTTGAAGATATTTGGACTTCAACTCCCAGAATTCCCCAGCCAGTGAATTGTTGGGGAGTTCTGGGAGTTGAAGTCCAAATATCTTCAAGTTGCCAAGCTTGGAAAACACTGTTCTATGTTTCTATATGCACCAAAGACAAATTCCTTGTGTGTCCAATCGCACTTGGCCAATAAAGAATTCTATTCTCTATAATAATAACAATATAAATAATAAGGATATAATAAAACGGTTAAAACCCCAGAATAAAACAATCATTCAACAAAGGTTCATTGGGATTGCCCTCTTGGTGGAGATATGCGGTTTGCTTCGGAGTGCCAAGAACCAGATACATAGATAAGTTAGATTAGAGTTGGAGGTACCTTATGGATCATCTAGTCCAGTGTTTTTCAACCAGTGTGCCGCGGCACACTAGTGTGCCGTGAGACATGGCCAGGTGTGCCGCGAAGCTCAGAGAGAGAAAGAAAACAAGAGAGAGAGAAAGAAAACAAGAGAGAGAGAAAGAAAGCAAGAGAGAGAAAGAAAACAGAGAGAAAGAAAGAGAGAGAGAGAAATAAAGCAAGAGAGGGAAAAAGAAAGAACAAGAGAGAGAGAGAAAGAGAACAAGAGAGAAAGAAAGAGAGGGAGAGAGGGAGGGAAGGTGGGAGAGAGAAAGACATAGAGGGAGGTAGGGAGGGAGAGAGAAAGAGCAAAAAAGAGGAAGGAAGGGAGAAAGAAAGGGAAGGAGAGAGAGAAAAAAAGAGAGAGAAAGAGGGAGGGAGAGAGAGAGAAATAGAGCAAAAGGGAGGAAGAGAGAGAGATAGATTTTTTTTGTCCAAACTTTTTTTAGCTGCTCCCCCATCCCCACTCAATGTGCCCAATGGTTTTGTAAATGTAAAAAATGTGCCGCGGCTCAAAAAAGGTTGAAAATCACTGATCTAGTCCAACCCCACTTCCCTACGAAGGAGTCCCTACACCATTTAGTACAAATCTTCCCTTGAAAGTGTCAAGTATCCAGCATCTTTTCCGAGCCTCTGCTTTCTCCCTGCCTCCTTTAGCTGGGCTCTCTTTTTCGAGGCTCCCTAGAAAAATAAAATAAATTTCGACCTTCTCGAGAGTAGCAGAAAAAAGAGCTTGCTTTAAACCACCACCCATCATCACCCCTACCGACAAAAAGCAGGACGGGGATCCACAAGGAAGGGGATTTGATTGTCTTTTTTTCTTTCCTTTTTCTCCAAAGGTGGAAAACGAAAGTGCCTTGTTCAAATACAGTAGATGGAATTGCATTTTTTAGCCTTGATTCCCCCCATGGGAGGTTGCCATCATTTCAAATTTAGAAGTTGAAATCCAGAATAAACAGACACTTAACTATTAATGATGGCTATCGTTGCTTGTAGATTAAAAATAATGCAGAGTGGTCTTTTTAAAGGGTTGGGGGAAAAACAAGATTAGTTTCTGGGGAGGAGTTTTTTTTTAAATTTGGGGACTTTAAGTTGGGTGGACTTCAACTCCCAGAATTCTTCAGCCAACTGGGCAATTTTGAGAGTTTGAAATCTTCCGTTTAATATTGACAAGTTTGTAAAGAAAAAAATAATACCTATGCTCTGGAAGATCCAGTGGTTCTCCTCCTTTCTAATTGCTACGACCCCTTAATACAGTTCTTCATGTTGTGGTGACCCCCAACCATAAGTCTAGCGCCAATTCTCCCAACAGAGTTTTAAGCTGATTGGCAGAAAGGTCAGAGGGACCTGTAAATGCCTGATTGGTCCAATTGTAAAAATATGTTCCAAGGTGGCAGAATAGAAGCTTTAGTTCCTAACACCATGGGAAATTTGTCTTTTCCCATGATCTTAGATGACACAGTCATTTGTCCCCTCTCCCAAGGGGTCCCTAATCTCAGGTTAAGAACCTCTGTTAATCCCTCACAGGGCCACATGAATGGCTCTCATAGTTATCTCCAAAGAATCTCCAAACGCAAACAGTATGGTAACCTGCTACCAGGCTGCGTATCAGGCTACCAGATCAGTCTCCCAAGAGTTTTAAAATATCAGTAGGGGTGAGAATCAAGTTACATTACCATTCCAGAGCTCACCTACAGTCCCTTAAAGGGAAAAAAATCCTGAAAAACAAACTGCTTAGATTAGGCCAGAGGTGTCAAACTCTTAAGACGGTGATGGCGAACCTATGGCACGGGTGCCACAGGTGGCACATGGAGCCATATTGAAGGGCACACGATGCGTTGCCCTGTCGGCTCCAGTGCGTATGCACGCTGGTCAGCTGATTTTCAGCCTTGGGAAAAGCTGTTTTGCCCTTCTGAGGTTTCATGGAAGCTTCCCTGAAGCCCCAGAGTGCGAAAAACTGCCTAACGGGCAAACCAGAAGTTTGGAAAAATTGACTTTCGGTTTGCCCATTGTGCTGTTTTTCACACTCCGCGATTTCAGGAAGCTTCTCTAAAGCCTCCAGAGTGTAAAAAACAGCACAACAGGGAAACCAGAAGTCCATTTTTCTGAACTTCTGGTTTGCTCATTTTTTTTACCTTCCCAGGTTTCAATGAGGCTGTGCGCATGCCTGGGAGCAGAGGGCTTGTATGCAGGTACATCATGGGATGCATATGCGTGTGTGGGAGGGAATGGGTGGGCGCGTGCATGCTCACTAGCACATGCACACCCACCCTTTTGGCACTTGAACCAAAAAAGTTTTGCCAAGAAGACAGATACCTGTTGTGGTTAGCACTGGCCCAGCTCCTGCTACAAGGACTGTGGAGGTGGATATGGGGGAAACATCCAAATGTCACAGGCCTGTTTTGCTGCCGACAGAGTCGGCCAGTGAATTATCCTCTGAAGAAGGAAGTGTCGGTGGGATGGATGAGGGGGGCTTGGCAAGACAGCCCAGGAAGAAGCCAACCCTCCTTATCTTCATTAGATTCGGATGAGGAAATAAGGATAGACCCACACATGCGTAGAACCATGCATAGGAGAGAACCGCTTCAAAAATATTACAGAAGATAATTGAGTCCACCTGTGTTTGGGTGGGGTTCAAGTAATTAGGGCTGCTGTTAAATTGGCAGCGTGCCAGCCTTGCAGTGTGGAAGATTATCTGATCGTATTGGTTTGGATCCTGCCTTGCTGTTTCTGGATTGTGCTCAGGACTTTGTTTGGATTCCTGGACTTTGGAATAGAAAGACATTGTGAGTGTTTATCACATCTGAACAACAGTAGCTGTGACGAACTTCACAGTTACTGGTTTATTGCTTGGATTTTATTACTGGACTCCGTTACTGTCTGTATTCAAGAGTGCCTTGTTTGTACAAGAAATCCCTTTGAAGTTTAAAAGGGAGTTTTGCTTCTTTTTTGTTTGGATAAAGAACATTTAATTTCATTCTCTCGTGTGTGTGTCTGCTTGGCTAAATTTCCCTTTAATTGAAGGCGTGTGGCCTACGCCAGCTGAACAAATACCTACTAGTTAACATACTAACAGTCGCAAGAATACTACCCTGTTTTCCCGAAAATAGGTCACCCCCAAAAGTAAGACATAGGAGAGGTTTTGTAGAATTGCCTAATATAAGGTATCCCTCGAAGGTAAGATGTAGGAGATGTTTCATTTCGC
This sequence comes from Erythrolamprus reginae, assembly GCF_031021105.1. Taxonomy (NCBI): domain Eukaryota; kingdom Metazoa; phylum Chordata; class Lepidosauria; order Squamata; family Dipsadidae; genus Erythrolamprus; species Erythrolamprus reginae. Next base: position 33,489,661 of record NC_091951.1, on the reverse strand, counting down.
AGCATTCCCGAACAGAACATATATAACACTGATGTCCATAAATTGCATCCCAAAACGCTGCATCAATCAGATTTAAAACACACCCAACATGCATCTAACATGCAGCTGCATGTTTGGATGCGTTTTTGCTGCAGCAGGATACAGGATACAATTCAATGGAAAAAAATAAGACATCCCCTGAACATAAGATGTAGCACATCTTTGGGAGCAAAAATTAATATAAGACGCTGTCTTATTTTCAGGGAAACAGGGTATTCGCACAAGATTAGGAGCTGGACCATACTCCATCCACCTTAAATTTTATTAACGAAACATTTGAATGTGCTGAATTGACAAAACTGACTCGAGCTACTGGACAAAGAGAGAACAGAATTCTACAAAGCTGGGGAAAAGAGAATATACAAATACAACATAAAGTTCACAAGTCTTATTTAGCACAATCACTGCATAAACCCACAAAAACCATGAAGAAAGATAAACAGATAACAACGAGGAAAATGCAATACTTCAAGATGATAACTTACTGAACCCTGTTGGGGAAAAAACAAAGAAACCAACGTGAGAATTCAAACCCAAGATGAAAATTGCACAAACGTTAAGAAAACAAGTTAGTAAAGAACCTAGAAGCTGTAGATTAATATAGTCAACACTTAGGTTGATAAAAAGCACAACTTTATAAACATAGACACAAATCTGCTTTTCTATTTCTTTTCCTCTTTTTTCTTCCTTTCTCTCCTTATCTTTCTTAAATGTGTAATGCAACCTACAATTATATACTGCTCAAAAAAATAAAGGGAACACTCAAATAACACATCCTAGATCTGAATGAATGAAATATTCTCACTGAATATTTTGTTCTGTACAAAGTTTATGTAAATTTTTTAGACTTTCATGTGAAATTGATTGTCAATCAGTGTTGCTTCCTAAGTGGACAGTTTGATTTCACAGAAGTTTGATTTACTTGGAGTTATATTCAAATTCGCTCAATTCAAATTATATTCACTCAATGAATGAGTGTTGGTTATGGCCTCTAAAGCACTACATGGCATCGGACCAGATCACTTGCGGGACTGCCTCCTGCCGCATGAATCCCAGCATCTGGTTAGGTCCCGCCGAGTCGGCCTTCTCCAGGTCCCGTCAACTAGACAGTGTTGTTTAACAGGACCAAGGGGAAGAGCCTTCTCTGTGGGAGCCCCGGCCCTCTGGAATCAGCTCCCTCCAGAGATTTGTACTGCCCCCACCCTCCTCACCTTTCGTAAGGGTCTCAAGACTCATTTATGTTGTCAGGTTTGGGCCAGTTAGATCTTGGCCTCTGGCCAACAAATTATCATATGATTGCTGTACAATGGGTGTGATTGATTTTTAATTTACTTAGGGATTTCAGATTGCGTTGTAATTTTAATTTAATTGGATTGATTTTATTGTATTTTACTGTTTTTTCTATATGTTGTAAGCTGCCCCAAGTCTTCGGAGAAGGGCGGCATAGAAATACAATCCATCCATCCATCCATCCATCCATACACACACACACACACACACACACACACACATATATAAATATATATATATATATATTTGTTTTCGTAGATTTTCACGAGTACAGGTATGACGGTCTTTGCATATTCGGGTTTCTTCCCATGTAGGATTTGGAAATTTCTGGCGACGTTTCAACGAGGTCCCACTTGTCATCTTCAGGCTGGTGCTTCTGTCCTTGTTCTACGGCGAACACACGTCGAAACGTCACCAGAAATTTCCAAATCCTACACGGGAAGAAACCCGAATATGCCAAGACCGTCATATATATATATAAATATATATATATTATATATATAAATAAGGCCAAAATAGATCTATCCTAGTCTCCCTTAATTTTCAAATTCAGCAAAAAAACATGTGACGTGTGTGTGTATATATATATATATATACACACACACACATATACATATACGTACATGCATGCATACATACATACATACATATATATATATTGCCTCCCAACAATCTGGGTCCTCATTTTACCCACCTCGGAATAATGGAAGGCTAAGCCAACCTTGAGCCAGCCGGTGGTGAGCTTTGGACTGCTGAACTACAGCTAGCAGTTACCTGAAATAGCCTGCAGTGCTGCCCTCTTAACCACTGCGCCACCCAGATACTCAGCAAATGTCTCTTAACAACAGAAACGTTGGGCTCAGTTGTGGTCATAAATCGAGGACTACCTGTAGCCTTGTCTCTACTGCTGACTAATGTCTATATACTGTGGTTCTTTTCTTCACCGGTAAGCTTTATTTCAGCTTGTGATGATTAATTGCATAATTATGTTTTTGCCAAGATTATCCAGGTGAGGCCAAAACATGGATTTTATCCTCACCTGTGACAGCAGGAAGTGATCTTATTCTCAAAGGTGATCATTGTTAAAGATTTTTAAAGATTAAAAGGAGGGAGAGTTGGAAAATACCTCATTAACAACTAAGACTTGTTTTTACTTAAGTCTGTCTCTCCTTTAAGCTTACAAATATCCAAGGAAGCTGGCGGAGAGGGGCAGCATACAAATCTAAATAAACATGAACAAACATAAGCAAACAAACATATGACAGATAAGTTTCAACTGGGAAAGGATGAAGGAGCACTTTTATTAGGAAGTTGTGTTTCTCACCAGACACAAACCCTGGAAAGATCGTAAAGAAATGCCAAATAAAAGTTGTCATCTCACACATTCCATTAAACTAATGCTCTCTACAGGGAGTTGATTTGTGACTGTTTGCTCAGCAACAGCTCAAAATTATAACCACCTACCTTGGGGCTACTTATGACCCAGTTTTGCACTCTGCAACATGGTCTTATATAACAGTTTCTCAACCTTGGCAACTTGAAGATATTTGGACTTCAACTCCCAGAATTCCTCAGCCAGCGAATGCTGGCTGGGGAATTCTGGGAGTTGAAGTCCTAATACAGTGATACCTCGTCTTACAAACGCCTCGTCATACAAACTTTTCGAGATACAAACCCGGGGTTTTAAATTTTTTTGCCTCTTCTTACAAACTATTTTCACCTTACAAACACACCGCTGCCACTGGGATGCCCCGCCTCCGGACTTCCGTTGCCAGCGAAACACCTGTTTTTGCGCTGCTGGGATTCCCGTGAGGCTCCCCTCCATAGGAAACCCCACCTCTGGACTTCCGATGCTGCGATTTCACTGATGCTCCCTTCGCTGGGAAACCCCACCTTCGGACTTCCGTTGCCAGCGAAGCACCCGTTTTTGCGGTGCTGGGATTCCCCTGCAGCATCGCAAAAACACGGAAGTGAAAACGGGCGCTTCGGCTGACACAAGGGGTGAATTTGGGGCTTGCACGCATTAATTGCTTTTCCATTGATTCCCATAGGAAACATTGTTTCGTCTTACAAACTTTTCACCTTAAGAATCTCATCCCGGAACCAATTAAGTTTGTAAGACAAGGTATCACTGTATCTTCAAGTTGCCAAGGTTGGGAAACACTGTTTTATAATATGCAGCACCCTATAATTGCTTGATCATGTTTCACAAATGTTTTGGCAATTACTTAACATAGCTATTGGTTTGTCCATAGCAAGCCATCGTTTGCTTAACTGTCAATGTTCATTCAATAACCATCTTCATTTAACAAACCAGGATGATTTGCTTAATGACTGTGGCAATACAACTGTGGTAAGCAGGCTCCATTAAGATAGTAAGTCAACAACTATTTGTACATGGTCTGGATCAGGGGTAGGCAGTTGTCTCTTCTATGACATGTGGACTTCAACTCCCAGAATTCCTGAGCTAGCATGATTCACTCAGGAATTTTGGGAGTTGAAGTCCACAAGTCATAGAAGAGCCAACTTTGCCTACCCCTGGCCTAGATGAATCAATCATGCATCGTCACATACTCATAGCTGTGATTAAATGTGTATTCACCATTAAAAGGCCAGTTGTAATCACTTGGGCCTTAGCGCACAAGTGACTGTCCAATTTTGAACTTAGTCCTCTTACTATTGGTTTTACATCCACCTGAATAAATACTTCACAGGTATCTGAAGATCGTGTAGATTCAGTCAGTTTTGTCCATTATAGCATCAACTTTGTCAACTCCCAAGTTTCCTCTTTCCACTATGTATTCAAAATAGAAGTGATTAATATGAACCATGGATAGTTCAGTGGATTTCAAGCTGGCTGAAGCATAGACATCAGAGAGTTATTGTTAATGGCGAGTATTCTGAGCAGAGACGGGTTACAAGCGGTGTGCCACAAGGGTCTGTTCTGGGTCCTATTCTTTTTAATATGTTTGTGAGTGACATAGGGGAAGGTTTGGTAGGGAAGGTTTGCCTATTTGCCGATGACTCTAAAGTGTGCAATAGGGTTGATATTCCTGGAGGGCTCTGTAATATGGTAAATGATTTAGCTTTACTAGATAAATGGTCAAAGCAATGGAAACTGCAGTTTAATGTTTCCAAATGTAAAATAATGCACTTGGGGAAAAGGAATCCTCAATCTGAGTATTGCATTGGCAGTTCTGTGTTAGCAAAAACGTCACAAGAGAAGGATTTAGGGGTAGTGATTTCTGAGTCTCAAAATGGATGAGCAGTGTGGTCGGGCAGTAGGAAAAGCAAGTAAGATGCTTGGCTGCATAGCTAGAGGTATAACAAGCAGGAAGAGGGAGATTGTGATCCCCTTATATAGAGCGCTGGTGAGACCACATTTGGAATACTGTACTGTGTTCAGTTCTGGAGACCTCACCTACAAAAAGATATTGACAAAATTGAACGGGTCCAAAGACGGGCTACAAGAATGGTGGAAGGTCTTAAGCATAAAGCGTATCAGGAAAGACTTAATGAACTCAATCTGTATAGTCTGGAGGACAGAAGGAAAAGGGGGGACATGATCGAAACATTTAAATATGTTAAAGGATTAAATAAGGTTCAGGAGGGAAGTGTTTTTAATAGGAAAGTGAACACAAGAACAAGGGGACACAATCTGAAGTTAGTTGGGGGAAAGATCAAAAGAAACATGAGAAAATATTATTTTACTGAAAGAGTAGTAGATCCTTGGAAGAAACTCCCAGCAGACGTGGTTGGTAAATCCACAGTAATTGCATTTAAACATGCCTGGGATAAACATATATCCATTGTAAGATAAAATACAGGAAATAGTATAAAGGCAGACTAGATAGACCATGAGGTCTTTTTCTGCCGTCAGTCTTCTGTTTCTATGCCTGTATGTACTAATGTGTTATCTTCAGGCTGGTACTTTTGGCCTTGTGCTTCACCCTAGCATAAAGCCAAAGGCAGCAACCCGAAGATGACGAGTGAGACCTCGTCGAAACGTGGCCAGGAATCTCTGAAACTTACATGGGAAGAAACCCAAATCTGATCAGTTTCAGCACCTTATTTTATCCCCTTGTTACTGCTGAAAAAAACCCTTCTTTGGAGAGTAACAATGAAAGAGCTTGCAAGCTGGGAACATTGTTAGAACCTGGTTTGGGCTGGAAAGAAAAATTCTGAGCAAGTAGAGCAATGAAAAAAATACTGCAAAGGCTTAGGGCTTGGAAAACATTCTTTGCAGAGAATAATGAAAGACCTTGCAAGCCCTAAGAACTGGGAAGATCATTAGCACCTGGTTAGGACTGGAAATAAACATTTGGAGCAAGTTAGAGCAATGAAAAAAAAAACCCTGCAAAGACTTCAGGACTTGGAAAACATTCTTAGCAGAGTAATGGAATAGAATTCTATTGTGTGATTGGACACACAAGGAATTTGTCTTGGTGCATATGCTCTCATATGAAAGATCTTGCAAGCTTGTAAGAGCTGGGATCATTGTTAGCATCTGCTTAGGGCTGGAAAGAAACATTCGGAGCAAGTAGAACAATAAAAAACCTACAAAGACAGGGTTTGGAAAACATTCAGAGAGTGAAAGAGCTTGCAAGCCAGATAAAGAACCAGGAACATCATTAGCACCTGGTTAGGGCTAGAAAGAAACATTTGGAGCAAGTTAGAGCAATGGAAAAAACCTGCAAAGACAGGGATTGGAAAACATTCTTCGCAGACAGTAACAATGAAAGAACCTGCAAGATAGGAGCTGGGAAGATAGTTAGCACCTAATTAGGTCTGGGAGGAAAAACTTGTTGGAGGGGGGGAGCTGCATTCAGAGTATAAGACACACCTGAATTTTCAGCCTCTTTTAGGGAGGAAAAGGTGCCTTATATTCCAAAACTACAGTATAGAAATCAATGGTGAAATTCAAAATTTTTCCCTACTAGTAGTTGTGGGTGTGGCTGGTCATGTGACTGGGTGGGCATGGAAAACTTGGTCTCAACTTTAGGAAATTTCTCCAACTCACAATAAAATAGCACTGTTCCCATAGAATCAGAGTTATGAAGGACCTTGGAGGTCTTCTAGTCTAACCCCTGCTTAGACAGGAATCCCTAAACCACTTCGGACAAATGGTTATCCAACATTTCCGTTAAAACATCAAGTGTTAGATCATTTACAAGTTCTGGAGGTAAGTTGTTCCACTGATTGTTGTCAGGAAATTTGTGGGGCTCCTACAAAAATGAGGGAGTCGATCTATTTTCCAAAGCACCAAAAGCACAAAGAACTGATAGAAACTAACCAAAGAGAAGCAACCTAGGATTAAGGAGAAATCTCCTAAGGATGAGACCAATCAACCAATGCAATAGCTTGCTATCACTAGAGGCGTTCACAAAATGTGAGGGAAGTACAGTACGCCCCAAAAGGACAGTGCCAGGAACCACTAAAACAATGCCCAAGTCTACCCAAAGCATATAGGCAGCTGAGAGGGAATTGAAGAGCAGCTGCTCAACTGCTAATTGAAAGCCAGGGCTGCTGCCAAAAGCCATTATTTATTTGATTGATTTTGGAGGACTGGGGTGGCTCACAACATATGAGATTATAATATCAATCCAATTAATACATAAAAACAATTCATAAAAATCTACTTTAAAAACTTCCAATTAACCCTTCCAACTCTCTTCTATGTTCAAATTTGGGTGCTTCACAGCAGCAGTACAGCTAACTGGATCACACATGCATTAAATTCAGCCTGTATGATCAAGCTGCATCATTGTCTCCTCCTATATCTTTTCCCCTAGAAAGGAACAATAGCCAACACCGAAGCAGGTATAAAAGGCTTGGGGAAAATCCAGGGACTATCAGCTGATCACAGAAGTGTTATTTAATGCTCTTTATAATGAAAATGTTTGCAATCTTGGGCTTCCTGAAGGGAAGAGGTTAATCCCATCACTAAATGGATTGATGGGTTTCCCTGCCCCAATTCTGTCAGTTTTTGTTTATTGACTTGATTTAGCTGCAATTGTTATGTGGAGCTATTAACTGAGGGAGGGGAGAGAAAAAAACCTCTTGCACTTTATCTTTTAACTGGATCTCAATTGCCTAAGCAGGGGGTAGGCAAAGTTGGCTCTTCTATGACTTGTGGACTTCAATTCCCAGAATTCCTAAGCCAATCATGCTAGCTCAGGAATTCTGGGAGTTGAAGTTCACATGTCATAGAAGAGCCAACTTTGCCTATCCCTGGCCTAAGCAATTTACTAATAGTTCAGGTGAACCAGTGAGAATCGGCTGGATTTCACCTGTAATATAAGTGCAGGTATATTTTTATGTATATAGCGTGTGTGTGTGTGTGTGTGTATTATATATGGCGATACTGTCTCGAGAGCAGGCAGCAAATTTCACCTTTAATGTGGGCCAGTGTGCTCATACAGTAAAATAAAATGACAAAGTTATGTACAATGGAGCCATAATGTTTTGCCTGACCAATAAATGTGATGCAGGGTGTGATTGGACTGTATGATTGTGTATTACATAGGGTTTTTAGTCGTACTTTTTAATATATTAGATTTGTGGTATATGCTTGTTTTGTATCTATTCTGTGAGCTGCCCTGAGTCTTCGGAGAAGGGCAGCACACAAATCTAAATAATAACAACAATAATAATGATGGTAATAATAATAATCCTAAAAAATGAAACACCAGCAAAACGTTTATTCACAAGACTAGTTTAATCAGTCACCCATAAGAGCTGGGCTCCTTTATTACCAAAAATAATAATAAGAGGGTCTCAAAGGGAGGGAAGCATGAGAAAGAGAGAGAGAGAACAAGCCACAGCTAAAACATGACTAATTTTCACTACTAGTTTACCTGCCAGAAAACACCAGCAGGGATGGAAGTAAATGTTAACATGCAGACAAAAGTTGAAAGCCATGAGGAATACACAGGGGAGGAGGGATTATTTAAAAAAAAAAATCAAAAGTGGATTTTAAAATGGTATGAGAGAGCATTATAAAAGGAAGCTTGTTTTCTTGAGTTTCTCCCTTTCGAGGAAGTCACCCGATTTAAAGCAAAACACATTTTTTGAATGCCATGAATTCACAAGAGCAACCCCCCCACCTCATCTCCCCCTTCCTGTCAGAGGAATGGGGAAGATGACTTGCCAACTGGAGAAGTAGAGCAATGCAACAATGTGGAAACCCCCCCCCCCCCCCAAAAAAACCCCCCACTGCTGATAGGCAGGCAGTGAACACCCGTCTGAAAGTCAAGTCTCTTTCTGTATGAAAAGCATCGACAGGAGGTTGCTCCTTTCGTCTTGGATGCCCTTGGAGCAATGAGGCTTCCAACCCCCAAAGAGCTCTCTCTCTTTCTCAATGAGCAATGGAAGTTTGCTGTGATCGGCCTCGTTTCCACTACTATATGTAGCTAAGTGACAGAAGCTCTTCTGTCCCTGCCACAGGACAGGGGTGGGTTTGTATTCCAGACAGTCAAGTCACTTCTTTCTCCATCAGGTGAAATTAAATGTGAAGTTTCAGGAAAGTGGCACAGGTCAGGAATTAAAACCAAGGTCAACATGGAGAGGTGAGGCCCTCCCTTTTATCGGGTCTGTTCAACTGAAAAAGAGAGAGAGAGAGAGACGGTGTCAGGCAAGAACAGAGCAAGTGAACGGCTCCTGGCTAAATAAAAAGGGCCCATCGTCACATCGAAGCAAATCCAGAAATCCCTTTCCCATGCTCGCTCATTTCGCAATGTCTTCCCTTAAGCTACATCTCAACTTCTTTATCTTCACTCGAAACCCAATGCTATTCTCTTCCCCCAACTTATAAAGAGGATAAAAACCATAAAAAGAATAACTATGTTCCTCGCAAATAATAATTTTGTTCCATTTATTTATTACATTTATGTCACACATTACCCTGGGAGGCATAATATAAAACAGGGGTGTCAAACTCAAGGCCCACGGGCCGTATATGGTCCACAGCGCTGCCTTGGAAACAGTGAATGACCGGCTCGTGGTGCCTCTGCCAGCGAAAACGGAGCTCAGTTGGGCCATAGGTGCCATGACGTCGAGCTGAAAACGCATACCCCGGCCCTCCTGTGGTCCAACCAACCTTGATGCTGTCGAGTTTGACACCCCTGATATAAAACTTTCCAATGATAAATATTAAGATTAAAATGAACAAAAAGCAGCTAAGGAAGAACCAATGCACAAAAAGGTGTCTTCTTTAATCCCCCACATCACTAGAATGTAAGGAAGCCTTACAATTGACTGTAAAAAATATGACTTCAGTAACCCAGTTGTCGAAGCGTGGAACTCATTACCGGACTCCATAGTGTCATCCCCAAACCCTCAACACTTTACCCTTAGATTATCTACGGTTGACCTATCCAGATTCCCAAGAGGTCAGTAAGGGGTGAGTACAAGTGCACTAGAGTGTCTTCCGTCCCCTGTCCTATTGCTCATCTATATCTCCTATACCTTTCTTCTGTTCCTATATCGCTTCTTCTATTCTTTCATTGATATGTTCTATTACTATATCTTCTTTTCTATTATTTCTTAGATATATTTACTATGAGTATCTCCTCTATAACCTTCATCATGTATTTTACTATGTGTATATAGATATATACCCACTAAAACCCTCATTGTGTATTGGACAAAATAAATAAATAAATAAATAAAATTAATCCAAAATCTGAAGGGATTACAGGTAGTCCTGGACTTACAAGTTTGTTTAGTGACCATTCGGAGTTACAAGAGTACTGAAAAAAAGTGATGTATGATCATTCTTCTAACTTGTGGCTGTTGAAGCATCCCTGTGGTCACATGATCAAAATTCAGATGCTTGGGAAATGACTCATATTTATGACGGTTGCAGTATCCCAAGGTATTGTGATCAGCTTCTGCAACCTTCTAAAAAGTAAAGTCAATGGGAAACCAAATTCACTTAACAACCCTTTTAGTAACTGCCACGATTCACTTAACAACTGTGACAAGTAAGGGTGTAAAGTGAGGCAGAATTCATTTGACTGGCTCACCTAGGCACATAAATTTTGGGACTCAATTGTGTTCTTACGACAAGTGGCTCTCCTCTATAGACAAAGTGGGAATGTTACATTGTTATTTATTAGCATCAACTTTTTATTTTCATCTGGAAAATAGTTCTACTCTGTAAACTGTCTTAACAGGCAATACTGTTGTGCCATCAGACATGTGTTCCGCTCCCACATCCCCTTTCTGGAATACTTAACTGCGAGGATGCGGTGGGCTGGACTAAAGCACACGCACAGGTAATCCCCAACTTACAACAGTTTGTTTAGCATTACAACACTGAAAAAAGTGACTTATGAGCAAGTTTTCACCCAACCTTTGCAGCAACCTTGAGATAATGTGGTCCAAATTCAAACAATTGGAAGCTGGCTCATATTTGTAAACGCTGCTATGTTCCAGGGTCATATGATTTTACCTTTTGTGACCCTCTTACAAGCAAAGTCAACAGAGAAGATAGATTCCCTTAACAACAGGGATACTAATTTATCAACTGTCGTGATTCCGACATAAAACCAGACTCACTGTAGGAGGAGATGTCGATTTCGTCAGGCAGTTCACTGATGTTCACTTCAAAGCGATCCTGCACTTCATTTAGGATCTTGGCATCGTTCTCATCTGACACAAAAGTGATTGCCAGGCCTTTTGTGCCAAAGCGACCAGCACGAGCCACCTAGAATCCAGAAATGAGAAGACGGGAATGAATTTCCCTCCACACATGTCTGAGGATGATATAATATAGAAATTAACAGTAAGTGCAGTGATGGACAAATTAACACTGGACAGGGAGTCACTGCTCACAGTCACTCATGCCCTCATCACCTCGAGGTTCGATTACTGCAACGCTCTCTACATGGGGCTACCTTTGAAAAGTGTTCGGAAACTTCAGATCGTGCAGAATGCAGCCGCAAGAGCCATCATGGGGCTTCCTAGATTCGCCCACGTTTCTGCAACACTCCGTGGCCTGCACTGGCTGCCGATTGGTTTCCGGTCACAATTCAAAGTGTTGGTAATGACCTTTAAAGCCCTACATGGCATTGGGCCAGAATACATCCAGAACCGCCTTTTACCGCACGAATCCCAGCGGCCGATAAGGTCCCACAGAATTGGCCTTCTCCGGGTCCCGTCGACTAAACAATGTCGTTTGGCGGGCCCCAGGGGAAGAGCCTTCTCTGTGGCAGCCCCGGCCCTCTGGAACCAACTCCCCCCAGAGATTAGAATGGCCCCCACCCTCCTTGTCTTTCGCAAATTACTTAAGACCCACCTTTGTCGCCAGGCATGGGGGAGTTAAGTTATCCTTCCCCCCTAGGCTATTACAAGCTATGCATGGTATGTTTGTGTGTATGTTTGGTTTTTTATAATAAGGGTTTTTTAGTTGTTTTTATTAATTGGATTGTTCACGTTGTTTTACCATTGTTGTTAGCCGCCCCGAGTCTGCGGAGAGGGGCGGCATACAAATCCAATAAATAATAATAATAATAATAATAATAACAACAACAACAACAACAACACTGGAAATAAAAAATAAGGAAGAGTCGGAATTTTATAAATGCTGGGGTATGTTCTATTGCTGGCTGGAAAAAAGGATAAAGTAACTAACATCCATTTAATTTCTTGGTGATAAATGGGTTAATGGGAAAATAGATATAAGATTTATTACATAAAGTGTTATTGTTTTATAACTGGTTTATAATAAGTATGTAAAAATAGGTGTGTAATAGAATGTGAGCACAGTAAGAATTGTTATACAGATTTGCTACACAACCCTTTTGTTTTGTATGTTATATGTACATAAATAAAACTCTTTATTAAAAAATTCCCCCAAAGAAGCCCCAAATAGGATTCAAACCCAGCTGAAGGTCGGTACAGTAATAAAAACAATGCAGTTTCAACCAAGGGCACTTACTCAGGAGCTTCAAAAGAAACATCAGAACAAAGTCAGAGACTCTAGTCTGAGCAACTCATCATTGCAACTACACCTTGGACTTTCGTACCCATCCCCAACTTGGGCACCAAAACCTAAGAAATTGAGGACGTTGCTTTTGGAAGCTCAGCTTACCCGGTGCAAATAAGTGTCGGAATCCTCTGGCATATCGTAGTTGAAAGCGATGTTGACCCGCTCGATATCCATGCCACGACCAAACAGATTGGTGGCTACCAAGATACGACGCTGGAAATCCTTGAACTGCTGGTACCGTGACAATCTGCGAGACAGTAAACACATGGTAGCGTTCTTTACCATGGAACTCCAAAGGTTTTTTTGTTTAGTAAGTTTTTTAAATTTTTATTACCAGACATTTTCACATATTCATCATCTCATTTCATTCTTACAAAAGTTTTACAAATATATTCTATATTTATATTATTGCTTTATTAGTTCAAGGTTGCTTTTTTACCATTCTCTCTATCTTATACACCCCTTCCTTCTTTCTTCCCATCCCCTCTTTCTAAATCTACTTCCCTTCCCTCTCTTTCACTTCTTCCCTACTTCCCATTCTACCTTCTCTCTTTATCTTCTCTTCCCTCCTCCTCTTTCTTCTAACTCCTCTCTTCCTTTCCTCTTCCCTTTGATGTACTTTCTCAATTTTACTGTGATGGTAAAATTTTACAATCGTACACTTTCCCCTATTTTATTCCATATAAATTTCTTTAATCAATTTTTTAAATTTTAACTCCACCCATAGTTCTGAGGCATTATTTGATTTTTATTCTATTTATCAAATTATTTTGAATGCCATGCCAGTCTTTGGGAAACATTCCAAAGCCTACCTTGATAAGGTGGAACCAGGAGCCCAATTTAAGATTTGTCAGATCTTTCATTAGCGGAAAGGTTATATATAAAACCTCCACAAAAAACCTATTGGCCTCCTAAGTTTCTCCTAATTAAAAAACTTAAGAGGACTCTTTTTGGCCCCTTCAGATTGTCCATAGGTTATAAAACGATACTGGTGATCCCTCATCCATAGGTTACACTTTTTGAACCCTTGCTTCCGGAGATGTTCAATTCCCATTACTGTGATCAAATCCACCAAGACTTTTTTCTACATATATTATACATATACAAAATGCAGGTTGTGTAAAAGGCATTGATTTGAAAATTGAGTATCTCAAATCTTGTCTGGAAAGGGTTCAGTATTTATGAATGTTCTGGAGGCGATCTGAAATTTCCCAAATACAGAATTCCACACAAGACTCTCGATTCAAGAGCAGGCTACCTGTGGAAAACACAAATCTGCTTCTGGTTCAGAGAATCTGCTTCTGGAAACCATCAATCTGATCCCCAAAGCAGAAAATGCAATATGCCAGGTTTCTGAAAAGTGTGGGTTCCAAACCCCTAATATTCAGGATCAAACACTGCTCATCTTGATGTACATGTGAAAAGTAATTCATGCTAAACGTGAAATCTTTTTGGGAACATTTCAAATGAGAAGCAGGCCTTTTCTCCCCAGGATACCTACTGTATTTTTCAGAGTATAAGACACAACTTTCCCCCCAATAAAAGAGGGTGAAAATTTGGGAGCGTCTTATATTGAGTCTACGGAGAGGGGCAGCATACAAATTTAATAAATAATAATAATAATATTATACACTGAATGTAGCCCTGCCCAGGCTCTCAAAGGGAGGTTTCAGAGGCTGAAAACCACCCATAAAACCTCCATTTCAGAGGCTTTTTTTCAACCTCTGAAAGGAAGGTTTCACAGGCTGAAAAAGCAAGGCACAGAGCTCACAATCAATGAACCTGTTGCTAAATTTCATCCCTGGGAATAGCTGATTGAGGGTATTCAGGGAGGACATCCATCCCCCAATCAGCCTTTTTATTTGCTTCCCCAAAAACTAAGGGGCATTTTGTAGTCCAAACAATACAGTATTTCTTTCTCCAGTACCTTCTCATACAAATCCAAGTTTTTTGGCAAGAGAATTTAACAGCTCCTGCAGGGGCCATTGCTCAGGGCTTAAAGCATCATCACTGAAGGAAGTCAGAGACTCTAGTCCGAGCAAATTCATCACAGCAAAAGGACCCCCGCAGGCAGCTGAACCCAGAACCCCTTCCCACCACAGCCTCACCTCTCTTCCTGGGGCATGCCCCTATGGATGGCAATGGCTGGGAAGTTCTGCTCTACCAAGAGCTGGGCCAGTGCTATGCAACGCTGCACAGACTTCACAAAGATGACCACCTAGGCAAAGGAAGAGGAAAAGTCAATCCCACCAAGTTCATCAAGGACGCCAGTGAACCTGCTTTAGTTATGTTTTGTTGAAGCCCCCTTGGACAACTCCGGAGTCTGTCAAAAAGTGGCAGTTAGCTTTTACTCTTCAAAACTCCTGTCTGGCAAGGCTACTTTTTTGCCCAAAATTTAGATAAGACAGTTGTAGCAGAAGCAGCCAACTCCCAGCATTCGATTAAGACCCTGAGATAGTGTTTTTCCAAAAATAAGTCCAAGTCTTTTATTTTGGGCCCCAAAACAAGCACTGGGGCTTATTTTTGGTAGCAGGGGGTGTCTTATTTTTCCCCATGTATGGAAGCCCCATTTCTTCTGCTTGTTTGTGGGGATGGTGCAGAGCCGGCCCACTCTCTCCACCGGCTTACTTCAGGGCCCCCTGCAGTACACCACCTTGCTTCATAGCTGCAGCACCAACACACCACTCGACCTCCTGCTCAGTTGCAGCTGTAAGCCAGCAGAAGTGGGCCAGTGGCTGCGTGGGCTCCTGTAAGGCAGGTGTCAAGGCCCGAATGGCCTGGCTGCAGGGGCCGAGCTAAACCGGTGCATATCATTTGGAGCAGCTCCAACACCCCACCTCTCAGTCCTGGTACCACAAGCAACCAGACGGAATAAGTGGCTGGCTGTGCAGGCTCTTTAAACAGGACACATACATAAAAACATGGTTTTCCTTGCTCAGCAGATGACTGTTAAGTGAATCAAGCCTTCTTTTATGAGTTTTGCCATAGTTAAGCAACTCACTGCAGTTGCTAGGTGAATCATGCCATTGTTCAGGTAATCTGGTTTATCTAACTTTGCTTGTTGGAAGCAGGCTGGGTAGGTGACAATTGGATCACAACATCTAGGGAACCCTGCAACTGCCAGAAATACAGGTAGTCCTTGGTCTTTCAACCACAATGAAGCCCACACTTTCGAGTTTCTAAGTGAAACATTTTGTCGAATGAATTTTGCCTAATTTTACAATCGTCATTAAGCGAGTCACTACAGTCGTTTTAAGTCGGTAACGTGGTTGCTTAGCAAATCTGGCTTCCCCACTGTTTGCTTGACAGGTTACAGAAGCTGGTCACATGACACACACAGACCCCGGGGACACTTCAACTGTCAAGTGCGAACTTTGATTATGTGACCATATGAGATGCCACAGTGGTCGCAAAAGCATGAAAAATGATCATGCGTCACTTTTTTTGGCATTGTAACTTTCGAAATGGTAACACAATAAACTGCCACCTGTATTTGCTGGTTCTGGTGAGTTTTGATCACGTGGCCATGGGGACACTGCAAAGGTGGTAAGCCTGAGGACCAGTTGCCACATTTTTTCCCAGTGCCGTTATAGCTTCACGTGCTTGTTAAACAGGTGGTTATATAAGTTGATGGCTGCTTGTACTAGATTTCAACAGCTCCGGGCCCTCCTGCTTCCACCACTCCCCCCCCCAAGACAGGCTCTATTTTCAGAAAGCACCTGGTTGAACTCCAGCACATCAAGCAGGTCAAACAGCTTGCGGTTCTTCTCGTTGTCTTTCAGTTTGACATAGTACTGCTGCAGACCGTGCAGCGTCAGCTTGGTCTCGTCATCCACGAAGATCTCCATAGGCTGAGAAGCAAATCCAGGGCCAGTTAGACCAAGGTAAAACTGACCTGGGCTTGGAGGGGAGAGGGGGAGGGAAGACGAGAAGCACAGAATGTGCACAGGGGCGACTTTCTTCTACCCACACAGGTCCTGTTCCTTATGACAGGTCCAGAAAAAAAACCAAGGCTGCCTAACTCGGACAAGAACACTTAAAAACTAACCCCATGTGCACCTAAGCAGTAAGCACTGGGAAGTAGTGTTCTCCCTTCTCAGCCAAGGACTTATCCTTCAAAACATTCTGTGGGCTAATGTCACCTTTTAAAAACATATCTGTTTACAAGACATTAATATTGTTGCCTTAAAATAATTTTGAGTCACATCAGAACTCTGTATAGTCTTCAAATAATCCCCTTTTCAAATAACGATTCAAAGCTTCAATAATCCCCCTTTCACTATCCAAAACTACAAATTATAATAACAATGATAATGGAGACCACCCATTTGTAGGAAAAAGAGTTTACTCAAATACTCCAGCTACCTTAAGTACCACTGGTCACTTCCTCCAAGACATTTAACCACGCAGAGGGTTGCATCTTAACCTGCTTGCCCTAAAGAGGATAACACGGAGGCTACACTCACACCTGCTAGGCCTTAAGCAGGGGTAGGCAAAGTTGGCTCTTCTATGACTTGTGGACTTCAACTCCCAGAATTCCTGAGCCACTCATGCTAGCTCAGGAATTCTGGGAGTTGAAGTCCTCATGTCATCAAAGAGCCAACTTGGCCTACTCCTGGCCTAAAGGGTTAACAAGATCTGGGCAACAAAAGAAGAGGAACTGCCATTCCTTTTCTTCCATATAAGAGAAAATATCATTTTTTTATCTGTTCGTATCAGATCCAGTAAATTGCCCAATTCTGAACCCAAAGGCCCTTGGCCAACTCATTCCTGGGTTAATTAACATTATTGAAGTGCTGTAAAAAGGAGGCGTGGGGAACGATCGTCCTTTTAAGACTTCTGCAAGCAGGAATTCTCGGAGGTCGAAGTCCGCAAGTCATAAAAGGGCCACAGTTCCCCATCCTTGCTCATTTTTCTGCCTCAAAATTTAGGGCCTTCCTCTATGGAGATCATTGCCCTCCCCACTGTGAAGGCTCTGAAATAAATCCCTTTCTCACATGGCGTGGAGGGAGGGTGGGGGGAGAAAAGAGAGTTACAGAAAATAACGTTTTTTTGCCCGTTTCCATAAAAAGGATAAAACGTTCTCCTCCGGGTCACCAGGCGTCTGCTCCACTGGGCTGCCTCCGATTGTTCAGATCCCTCGGGGAGTCTTTCGCCGCCGGTCTCCAGAATGCGTGGGCAGGGAGGGGCGGGGCAAGGGCGGGCAGGATCCGGAACACACACAGGCCGCGGTTGTGTCTTGTGCGTTTAATGCGGGGCGGCGAGGGGGCAGGGCAGGCGGGCGGGGAATGGAAAACAAAAGGCTACCACTTGCCTGGGTGTGTGTGGGCCAGGATCTTCTGAACGTGGGTGCGTGTGTGGGCCAGGATCTTCTGCGCACCGTGCTGACGCAAGCAGGCAAATTCCACGCGGAGGGAGGGAACTGGGGGGGCAGCAAGGGAGCGCTGCCCAGGTTGGCCGCTTGCCAGGTGGGAAAGCAATAAAGAGGATCCCTTCTGGGACGGATCCGCCCTGAGTAAAATGTAGATGATCTCTAAGCTAAGTGTGCCAGAGGGGCAAAATCAAGATTCATAGCCGGAATGCTGTTCTGACCCTACTGGGAGAGGCGCTGTCACTATTGTGTGTGCAAAGGAGGCTCATTAACGTCACCCGAATGATCTTCCGGAAAGTTGTGTCTCCTACAGATGCCTTAGCAGAACTGGCTAGGTGAGGGGCACCAAGGGTGCAGCCCAATGAGCTGTACAGAGTGGAAGTGTTCACCGCGCTGGCCCCCTTCTCCTTCCTTGGATGGGGAGAGGGAGGGAGAGAGGTAGGCTGACCGGCCAGGTGGGTAAAGAAGGTAGAAGGGTTTTAATTACGTCTTGCATGAATTTGCGGCACACAGGGCGGATTTCCTTGCCGAGAGTAGCACTGAACATCATGACCTGCTTTTCATGCAGGGTCATGCGGAAGATCTCCTGGACATCTCGACGCATATCTGGGAAGAAAGAAGGGCCAACAGGTTTAACAATAGCCACTTGGTTTAAACAAACACACACACATCGCAAAGCCTTGGGGGGAAAAAACAGAGCCCTGGTGGTGCAGTGGTTAGAATGCAGGCTAACTCTGCCCGTTGTCAGCAGTTCGTTCCTGACAGGCTCAAGGTTAACTCAGCCTTCCATCCTTCTGAGGTAGGTAAAAGGATGAGTCGGCTGACCATGTAAAACCACTTTAAAAAGGCTGTAAAGCCCCGTGAAGCAGTATTTACAAGTCTAAGTGTTATTGCTATTGTGAACTGTGGTGCTGCGGTGGTTGGGATACAGTATGGCAAGGTAATTCTGCCCACTGCAAGCAGTTCGATACTGGTTGTCTCAAAGTTGACTCAGCCTGGGTCAGTAAAGTGAGGACCCAGTTTGCTGGGGGCAATTAAGTTGACATTTGTAAACTGTTCAGTGAAAGCACTATGGAATGGTATATACTGTACTTATAAACGTATGGCAATTTCTCTCCCTCCACACAAAACCAAGGATGGACATTTGATATTGTCTTTTGGAGGCAATACCTACAGCCACTCGGTCTTGTCATGGTTAGGTCTGTTAACTCCCATCCAGACCCTCACAGCCTCCAGTCACTGGCACGTTTTTTGTTTTTATAGTTATAATGTGCACTGAATAGAGCATTCAATTTCATTGTACCAGTAAAGTAAACTAAAACTAAATAAGTCTAAGTGCTATTATTATTATTATTAACGGATATATCTTATGTTAGTATAAAGCACCAAGGAACATTACGACTCTAAATACTGTTGCTATTTAAAAACATATATTTTTACATTTTATCTTCTCTACAGATCACATATCGAGTCACATAACTGCCTTAAAAAGGACACAATGTAGATTCCCGGCCACTCTAAAGCCCTGTCTTTTCTTTGTATTCCACAAATGCCCTCAAATACTCACCAAGCTGTTCAAGCATTTTGTCACATTCGTCCAGGATGAAATGCTTGATATGTTTGAGGTTAAGGCTCTTGTTGCGGGCCAAAGCCAGGATGCGGCCCGGGGTCCCCACCACAATGTGGGGGCAGTTCTTCTTCAGAACCTCTTCATCCTTCTTGATGGACAGGCCCCCAAAAAACACTGCCACCTATGGGAGGGAAGAATGAAAGAATATTGTCTGGTACAGTTGCTAGATTCTGCTTAATCAGCCATCTGAGTATTCAGGGGTGATAAGCAGCAGAATATTAAGCCAAATCTGATACAGCCCTAGAAATTTTTTCAATAATTTCCTGTTTTTATATGTCTGTTCCAGGCCAAGGAAGATGTTAAGTCTTTCCCCAGTGCTTAGAGCAATGGCCCTCTGTTTTGCTCAAGGCTGCTTTTGAAGTCAATTCAGAAGCCATGATTGTTGAGTACAGCTGCTCCCTTCCAGTAGTCAACACTGTACAGCAGAGGTCCCCAACCTTTTTTGCACCAGGGACCGGCTTTAAGCTAGACCAGTTTTCCATGGCCCGGGGGGGGGGGGGGGCTTTGGTCATATGGGGGTGGGGTTATGGAGGGGTGGAGCCAGGGCCGCCATCAGGAATTTTGGGGCCCCATACAGCCTAAGTGTGTGGGGGCCCCCTCCCCACCATTTTAAAACTACTTTATTTTGCGACATACCAATTATGTATGAAATTTACCTTCTTTGGGGAGGGGTGAAAGGGGAGAGTAAGAGAAGAAGGAGTGAAAGAAGGGAATGAGGGAGGAAAGAAGGGAGGAAGGAAAAGGAAAGCAAGAAATGGAGGGAGGAAAGGAAGGAAAGAAAGAAAGAAAGAAAGAAAGAAAGAAAGGGGGAAGGGACAGGAACAGAGGAAGGAAGCAAGGAAACTTATGAAAGGGGAGAGTAAGAGAGGAAAGACTGAAGGAAGGGAGGGAGGGAAGAAGGTAGGAAGGAGAAAGAAAAGAAGAAATAGAGGAAGGGAAGGTAAAAGAGAGAAAGAAAAAGAGCAAGAAAGAAAGCAAGCAAGAAAGAAAGAGAATGAAAGAGAAATAAAAATAGAGAGGGGGAATGAAAGAAATGGAAGGAGGGAAGGAAGGAGAGAAAGCAAGAGAAAGAAAGAAAGAAAGCAAGAGAGAGAAAAAAGAATGAAAGAGCAAGAGAGCAAGAGAGCAAAAGAAAGAGAGAAAGAAAGAAAGAAAGGCAACTTCAAAGAAAGGCTCACTGAGCATCTCTCACTCTCTTTCTATCCCTCTTTCTTTCTCTCTCTTCCTTTCTATCTCTCCTCTTCCTTTATCTCCTCTCTCTCTCTCCCTCTTTCTCTCCCCCCTCTTTCCCTCTCTCCCTCTCTTGCTATCTCTCCCCCCTCTCCCTCTCTCTTTCTCTCTCTCCTTCTCTTGCTATCTCTTTCTCTCTTTCTCCCCCCTCTCTCCCTCTCCCTCTCCCTTTCTCCCTCTCTCTCTCTCCCCCCTCTCTCCCTCTCTCTTTCTCTCTCTCCCTCTCTTGCTATCTCTTTCTCTCTCTTTCTCCCCCTCTCTCCCTCTCTCTTTCTCCCTCTCCCTCCACTCACCCATCCTGGGGGTCTTTTTCGGACTTGCCAATCCAAGTCACGCAGCCTTGCGGAGCTCCTGGTGGTCTCTCATCCCCGAATCAGCCAGGTAAACACGGCCCCCTCTTCCCTGGCCCGAAACCAGCGAAGGTTGGGGGAATTTCTGCGCAACCCCGGCCACTTTCGGGGTTAAATTCCTCTCCCCGCCCTCTCCGCACCTCCGAAGGGAGCAGGGCAGCGTTGCTGGGCTGGCCAATTCTGGGCAGGGGGCGAATTCCTCCCGGGGGGGGTGGAGGTGTGGATGTGTGCGTGCGCCCAGAAGGCGTCCGAACTTTGCCCGGCGGAGCTCTGCAAACACGAGGCAGGGAGGGAGGGAGGCCGTTGCCCGGCCAGCGGGCACCAAACAGGGCAGGGCTCCATGGGAGGGGGCGCCCCGCGTGGGACCCCCCCCCGGCGGGCTCCGTCCGGTCGGGAAAAAGGAGGGCAGGGGTCTCTCGGCTGGGGCGGCGCTGGGGGCGCTCTGCACACGCTCAGGGGGCCCGAAGCTGCGTGTGAAAGGGAAGGGGAGGGGGCACCTCGCGGCTGGGGGCTGCCTGGCTTTGTGATTTTGGCTGGGGGGGGAGTTAGGAAGGTCCTACTTCTCCCCCCCCCAGCCAAAAATTCAAAGCCTATCTGCTGGATACGGGCGATGAGTGGGACAGAGCGGCGCGGAAGCCTCTTGCAGCAGCTGCCACAGCCACCGGCTTCGGCGCCGCTCGTCCCGCTCATCGCCCGTATCCAGCAGATAGGCTTTGAGTTTTTGGCTGGGGGGGGGGGAGAAGTAGGACCTTCCTAAGCCCCCCCCAGCCAAAAACTCAAAGCCAGGCAGCCCCCAGCCGCCAAAGGAGCCTCCTGATTCTCCCCGCCCTGCCCGACGCCCCACCCTGTCCTGCATAATGTCCTCTGCCGGGAGGGCAGCGGCGCCGCGGACCGGCTGGAAAACCCCAACGGCCCGGTCCCGGTCTGCGGACCGGCGGTTGGGGACCTCTGCTGTACAGAACAACTCTGGTTTTGCAGAAACTGCAGACCAAGCTTCAGACACTATTAACCATTAAAAGATTTTTTTATAGTTCATATCTTTTTTTTAAATTATCAAATTTCTATGCCACCTATCTCACCAAGGCAACTTTGTTACCTTCTAACCCAGGTACGTTCTGAGCTCCCACTCAATGACAGCAGACAGAAGCGGCCCCAATTAAAGCATTTTTAGAGCAGCCTGATGTTAACCCTCCTGAAGTTAGAATGGTTCTTTCCCTGTTATATTTTTGAAAAGCAGTTAAGATCATATCATTGCAAGTGCTTATTTACTGAGCATATGGCCTTTGTGAGCTGCCTAGGATCACATGAGTTGGCATATAACCCAAAGAAATAATTCTTTAAGAATTCATTCCCATGATGGTAAACAAGAGCAGAAAGTTGGCGATTCTGAACAGGAATAACCTCCTGACTCTCACCTTGACGCTGGGCATGTACTTGGAGAACCGTTCGTATTCTTTACTAATCTGGAAGGCCAGTTCACGCGTGTGACACATCACCAGCACAGAAACCTGTGAAAGAGGGCAAAAATAATTGGTAAATTTCTCTCGTCAGCTTTCTTAGCCCACCTGTGTGATCAGGCTTCAAACAACTGTGCCCATCTATCATCTACAGGGCACGGAGGGTGGTTGGGAAGGAGTCTGGATTTCATTGACATACCTGTCCTGTTATTGGTTCCAACTGTTGAAGTGTAGCGAGAACGAAGACAGCAGTTTTGCCCATACCAGACTTGGCTTGGCACAGAACGTCCATGCCCAAAATTGCCTGTGGGATACACTCGTGTTGCACTGCATTGAGAATAAGGGCAGAGTTAACACCTAGTGCCACTGAAGAAGCCCAAGTTCTCCACGGGACAAGTCACTTGGACTCACCTTCTGAAGGGTGCTCAAAGCCACAATCAACAATGGCACGCAAGAGTTCTGGTTTCAATAGGAAATCACGGAAGCCAGAACTGTGGATGGAGACATAGGATCCCTTGACATCTTTCTTGGATGGGACATCCACCCCTTCTCCAGCTGCTTGGTTTTCCACCTCATCATCTTCATAATCCAGCAGCTCATTGTCAACATCATTCTCAGTCATGGTGATGCCTCCCTCTATAAAAACTGAGATAAAGGCTTCAGTGAGCCCAATTCTCAACATTATCAATATATTGCAGAGCAAAATTAAACAAAGCATTACAATCCAGTGAGCTCTAACCCTTTCAAGAGAGCGGTCATGATGTAGCAACCATTCCATGAGGCATCTACAAGAGTAAGACATCTACATTCATAATTTAGCCCAAGGCCCTTTCTGTTGCATGGTATTACAACTCTACTCCAACTTTTTATGGCACCAGATTTTAGTTCATTTAACAAGGATTAGGGGCACATTTGGGGCTTCCAGAGCAAGTGAAAGCAAAGTCACACAATGGCTGTCAGAAGAGACTTGCTTATTCACAAAATGGCTACCACAGTAAACCATTCTACCACAAATATAAATTTAACCCACTCCCATTGCATAGAGCTCCGTTAACTAATTCCTGCAAATAATTAATTTTGGTGATTTTAGCAAATGATGCCATCTTCATACCGTGTTTCCCCGATAGTAAGGCAGTGTCTTACTATCTTTTTACCCCCAAAAGCCCCACTGTGTCTTACTTTGGGGGTATGTCTTATATTGTCCTGGGCAATTTTTTAATTTCTTATTTTAAAATATGTAATAAATAAAATCTAGAAGTGGCAGAAGCGCGGGTGAGTGGAGGCGGGCAGGAAAGGCACGAACCGAGGGTTTTAAGCAGAAGGCGGGGGCGGTTCAAGCAGCGTTCCGCCGCCGCCGCCGCTCCTGCGTCTTTCGCAGAAGTTCTTGAATGGTGGCGGCGGCCCTTGATTGCAGCCGATGAGGATCGGCTTTCTTCGCTTCTCCTGCTGCTTCCTTTGGTTTTCCGCTGCTGACTAAGGCGACGCCGGCCGGGCAATTGGAAGGTACCCGATAGCCCTTTTCGTCGCCTTTCCCGGCGGGGAGAGCAAAGGCGGCGGCGGGAGTAGTGGAGGCGAGGCGGAGAAGAAAGAAGCGGCGGATAGCTGGCGAGGCGCCGGCTAGAGGGCTGGACCCCGCCGCCGCCTTTGCCTCTTGCCCGGCAGGAAAGGCGACGAAAAGGGCTATCGGGTCCCTTCCAATTGCCCGGCTGGCGTCGCCTTAGTCAGCAGCGGAAAAGCAAAGGAAGCGGCAGGAGAAGCGAAGAAAGCCGAACCTCATCGGCTGCGATCAAGGGCCGCCACCATCATTCAAGAACTTCGCTTCTCCTGCTGCTTCCTTTGCTTTTCCGCTGCTGACTAAAGCGACGCCGGCCGCGCAATTGGAAGGGACCCGATAGCCCCTTTCGTCGCCTTTCCCGGCGGCAAAGCGGCCGGGTCCAGCCCTCTAGTCGGCGCCTCGCCAGCTATCCGCCGCTTCTTTCTTCTCCGCCTTCTCCGCCTCACCTCCACTACTCCCGCCGCCGCCTTTGCTCTTCCCGCCGGGCAAGAGGCTGGGCGAGCAGGCCGAGGTGCTGGAACTGGGGGTGCCTGTCCTTGGCATGAACGGCGGGCAGGTGGCGCTCGGCACCCGGAATCCCGTCTTCTCGCCACCGCCCGAGCTCCCTCCGGAGCCTGCTGCCGCCGCCGCGCTTCCTCTGCCGGCCGAGGAGTCCTTATCCGCGCCGCGAACTGCTCCGACGCCTCCCTCGCTTTTAGTACCGTGTTTCCCCGAAAGTAAGACATATGTCTTACTTTCGGGGTATGGCTTATATTAGCCAACCCCCCTGAAACCCCCCATATGTCTTACAATCGGGGGGGTCTTACTATCGGGGAAACACGGTATTATCAGAATCCTTTAAAAATCCAGGCCAGGTACAGAGGAAAGTATCCGAGGGCATAGCAGTCCACCCTAGGAATCCCAAAATATTATCCTTGTTTGCAGGAAGCTATATTGTGGCTTACCATTACTTGCAAACATGAGATGCCCATAGAAAAAAAACCCTCTAGTAGAATTTAACTCATTCTTTATAAATTCTCTGGACAATTCTTCTGGTAAATAATGGTTTATTTTAAAGTATTCTGCCAACTTATCAATACATATATATTTTCAATTTTTTTTGATGAAACCCAGTTTATGTGTAAATAGTACTTGTAAGCTGGAAATCTAGATCTGGGCTGCAAAAATCCAGACAGCCACCAAAGGGAAGTGAAATCCAGTTTAATCTTACTGCCATCCAGTCACTCACTACCTGATTTGCAGAGAAAATCTGACAGTCACAATGAAATCAATATACAACACTACAATTATTATTCATCCATTGTTATTATACCAAACGACTGTGCTTGCATAAGTACTATTGTACACAGATTTACAACCATTCAGTTAGTGATTGTCAAAAGTTACAATGGCCCTGAAAAAAGACTCATACTTATGACTGTCACAGAATCCTGGTGTCACATTATCAAAATCTGGGTACTTGGCAAATTGTATGGATTTAAGATGATTGCAGCTTCCTAACGAGAAACAAATCCAAGTTTTTTGTCAATGAGATCAATGGCCAACTGCACTCCTTCAGCTGGCTTCCAACAAGCTAAATCACAGGGGAAAGCCAGATTCACTTAACAACATGATCTACTTAATTGCAGTTATTTGCTTAACAATAACCATTCCAAAGAAAAAGATAGTAAAACTGGGCATATCTGACTTAACATCCCACTCACTCAATAAATTACCTTGCTCAGCAATGGAAATTATGGTCTTAATTATAATTACAAGTCAAGGACTGCCTGCATGTCCCCTTTGTAGGCAACATCAAAGTGTTCTAATGCAGAATATATTATAAAGTATGAGTGAAATTTTATGATTGGATAGAAAATGAATATGTACAGAAATTAAATTACAATGACTGAAAGAGAAGAAAATGGAGAATTAATGGCGGTAGACCCAGGTGACAAAATTAGATTTAGAGGCGTATTAGATTAATAGTATATATAGATTATATATCTAGTTTATATAATACTATATATCTAGAATAAATAATTACATGTATAGATATGATATAAAAACAAGTTTAGAAGGGACACCAATAATTTGCTAATGTTATCAAGATGAATTATGATTAGAATCACTCAGGGAAAGATTAAGAGGAAGAAAGGGGAAGTAAAGGGAAGAAGTGAAGTAGGATGGGGGAGAAAAGCAGTAAGAAGGTAGAGGGAAGAGATGGAGACAGAGGGAAGGGAGTGTAAAGAAAAGACAGACTGATAAACAGCATAAAATAGGTGCCAAAATAGGATGCTGATTTATGATTGATTGGGTAAAAATGTGTAATTATGTATGTCATTGATATTTATTTATTAGATTTGTATGCCGCCCCTCTCGGTAGATATGTCTTAAGCTATATGCATTGATGTATATATGGAAACTGTGGAGAGAAAAAAACTTTTACAAACAAAGGTGTTGTAATGCAGTGTTTCCCAACCTTGGCAACTTGAAGATATTTGGACTTCAACTCCCAGAATTCCCCAGCCAGCGTTTTCTGGCTAGGAATTGTGGGAATTGAAGTCCAAATATCTTTAAGTTGCCAAGGTTGGGAAACAGTACTGTAATGCATATGAAAGTGTAAGCTCTATGCATAGGATTTAAATAATATTCTATGCCTTAAAGCAGGAATAACCAATATGCAACGTAAGTACTGCTGAACTCAATAGTTGCAAAAGGCATGAATGACAAAGGGACGTTAGAAGTACTGTACTGCAACAGTTCAGCTGAATGGGGCGCACCTCAGCTTCCATGTTTCTGTGAAAATAGGCAGAGATTCAACAACCAAGACAAATTCCTTGTGTGTCTAATCACACTTGGCCAATAAAAAAAAATCTATTCTATTTGCAAATCACCTCCCCCCACAAATCTCAACTTTGAAATTAACTATCAAAGCAAGATCGGTAAGGAAAATCTTAGGAACATCTGTCTTTTTTTTCTGATCACTTCCTGGAGAAAAGAAATCCTGTGCATTTTAACACAGTGAATTTCTCAAAGAGTTGCCCCACTCCCGTGGAATTCAGCTCCTTACATCCATTTAAATAACCCTGAAAAACACACCCGCTCTATAACGAATGCTGGTACCAATGAACACGTTCAGCAGGCAACACAACTCGACGCAGGAAGAAGATGCAGCCATTTAACCCCCAAAATAAAACAGGCAGCAAATGCAGGATGCTCAGGTTTAGCAACAGCTATTCTTAAAGTACTACAGTAAAAATACGTCATCGTGTATTGCAAAGCCAGCGGGGGAAGTGGGACCTTCAGAAATCATTGCGTTCGCCTCATTAGACAACACGTCAGGTTTTTCTTCCTTTACAGGTAAGGCCCCGTTTTTTTAAAAAAGCGAGGTGTGAGGGGGGGGGGTTTACAAAAAATGCCGTAATATATAACCACGAGATCAGTTTGTCGACCGGTTCTTGGCTGGAGTGGAGCCCAAGGTGGTCCCTCGACCTAACGAACCAGGCCTAAAAGACGGGAGTCATAGAGGGCGCCCGATGTTTCTCGATTACGATCGGCCCAAGAAAACGCACCCAACGCGCAAGAAAAGGCGCCATCTTTAATTTCAGGCTCCTACAATGACAGGATCTACGGCGCACGCTCCCGATGGTCCATTTGGACGGGGGGAATGAAGAAATGACCATCCAAAAGAGACGACTCCGAAAGGCAAATGCCCGAAGAACCCGTACCTACCTCGATGTACGACGGATGACTAGCCGCAGCGCCGATAAAAGGGAGATTGCCAAAGAGCAGCTTACCTTACACAAGGGGGAGGGGTTCAACGAGTCAATGCCGAGACGCGGTACCAGCGGAAAGAAAGCCACTTCCGTTAGGTGTGGGGCGTAAGCGGAAGCTACTGGAGGGACCTGCGCGGTCGTTTGTTTTTGGCGCCTTTTGTCTAACTGAGTGCCCGATTAAAAAAAATAAACTTTAAAAAGGCCAATCATATTTTAAAATAATAATAATTTGTAAATGCTGCTATTCGTGATTTTCGTTCGATCCTATTGTAATATAGGATTATTGGGATAGATTTTTACAGGCGTCCTCCCAATGGGAGTAAATTGGTGGTGACTTACAATTGGTCAGTAAAGTCACACGGTCCACTTTTAAATCATTGTACTGTACTGGATTTATTTCTTGTGAAAAAAGCTCATTCCAGAAAGGAATTACGTAAGGCCAATTACTCAAAGTGGGTGGTTCTGCAGAAGGCTCCAATTGAATTTCTACCCCATCTTACAATAAAAAAGGAATCACCCAGAACTGGAAGAGATCTTCTAGGTCAGTGGTGGGCAATTAAAATAATACACAATGAGGGTTATAGGAGATATAATCAGGTAGAATGTATTAAAGTGGGAATAGAGGAGAAAATAAAAAATATATAACTATGAGAGAATAGCAGGAAAAGATAGAGGTATAGAAGAGAAGATATAGGAGAGACAATAGGACAGGGAACGGTAGGCACTCTGGTGCACTTATGCACGCCCCTTACTGACCTCTTAGAAACTTGGAGAGGTCAACCGTGGATAGTCTAAGGGTAAAGTGTTGGAGGTTAGGGAATGATAATACAGAGTCCGGTAGTGAATTTCACGCTTCGACAAATCGATTACTAAAGTTGTCTTTTTTAAAGTCAAGTTTGGAGTGGTTAATATTAAGCTTGTATCTGTTGTGGGCTGTTGAGTTGTTGTGGTTGAAGCTGAAGAAGTCTTTGACAGGCAGGACGTTGCAGCATATGATAGAAACATAGAAGTCTGACGGCAGAAAAAGACCTCATGGTCCATCTAGTCTGCCCTTATACTATTTTCTGTATTTTATCTTAGGATGGATATATGTTTATCCCAGGCATGTTTAAATTCAGTTACTGTGGATTTATCTACCACGTCTGCTGGAAGTTTGTTCCAAGGATCTACTACTCTTTCAGTAAAATAATATTTTCTCATGTTGCTTTTGATCTTTCCCCCAACTAACTTCAGATTGTGTCCCCTTGTTCTTGTGTTCACTTTCCCATTAAAAACACTTCCCTCCTGGACCTTATTTAACCCTTTAATATATTTAAATGTTTCGATCATGTCCCCCCTTTTCCTTCTGTCCTCCAGACTACTGTATACAGATTGAGTTCATTAAGTCTTTCCTGATACGTTTTATGCTTAAGACCTTCCACCATTCTTGTAGCCCGTCTTTGGACCCGCTCAATTTTGTCAATATCTTTTTGTAGGTGAGGTCTCCAGAACTGAACACAGTACAGTATTCCAAATGGGGTCTCACCAGCGCTCTATACAGCGGGATCACAATCTTCCTCTTCCTGCTTGTTATACCTCTAGCTATGCAGCCAAGCATCCTACTTGCTTTCCCTACAGCCTGACTGCACTGCTCACCCATTTTGAGACTGTCAGAAATCACTACCCCTAAATCCTTTTCTTCTGAAGTATTTGCTAACACAGAACTGCCAATACAATACTCAGATTGAGGATTCCTTTTCCCCAAGTGCATTATTTTACATTTGGAAACATTAAACTGCAGTGGGCAATACTTAGGCAATACTTAGATCAAGTTTGAGGTGTCTTAGTTCTAAGCTTTCTAGACCCAGGATTGTAAGTCTAGTTTTGTAGGGTGTTCTGTTACGGGTAGAGGAGTGAACAGCTCTTCTGGTGAAGTATTTCTGGACATTTTCGAGGGTATTAATGTCAGAAATGTGGTATGGGTTCCAAACAGATGAGCTATATTCTAGGATGGGTCTGGCGAAAGTTTTATAAACTCTGGTAAGTAGTGTGAGATTGCCAGAGCAGAAACTATGTAGGATTAGATTAACAACATCTTAAAGCCTTCTTGGCAATGTTGTTGCAATGGGCTTTGGCACTTGAGTCTTTATTACTCCAAGGTCCTTGACCGAAGGGATTATCTGTGATAATTTGTTTATTCAGTTTTGATTTGGTGTTTTGATTCTTTTTGCCGATGTGAAGGACAGATATAATTATAGACAATATAATTAACTAAGTTCTACCCAATACTGTATAATTTCCTCCCTTCCTTTCTCCTCCCCTTTCCTTTCCTTCTTTCCTTCCTTTCTTTTCCCATTTCATTTCTTTCCTCCTTCCCTTTTCTCTCCTTCCTTCCCTTCCCTTCCTCTTTCTTTCATTTTCTTTCTTTCTTTTCTTCCCTCCCCTTTCCTGTTCCATTCCTTTCCGCCTTTCCTTTCCTTTTCTAAGTGAAAGTTTCATATTTTATTGCAAATCATTCTGATTGTGGAAAAAGATGAAATATAATTTATTTTATTAAATAAGGAATGTCCTGTTGTATTGCCAACACACCTAAAGATGGGGTCCCAAAACTTGGCAACTTTAAGACTTGTAGACTTCAGCTCCCAGAATTCAACTCCCAGTTATGCTAGCTGGAGAATTCTGGGAGTTAAAGTCCACAAGTCTTAAAGTTGCCAAGTTTGAAGACTTCTGTTACAGAGCTTCTAATAAAAAAAAAACTTTTGTAGTTATCATTTATCTTTCCCTCCCTCCCCCCTCTCTTCCCCCCTCCCTTTCCCCTTTCCAAAGCTTTTTCCTGGGTTGCTTTTAACAAGCTTCCCCACTCTTTTTCCTGCATGGCTTTTGCCTTGGAGAACAAGCTGCCTGCAGGTCTCTCTTTCATACACACACACACACACACACACACACACTGCCCAAAACCATGCAGGGAAACTTACCAGGTGTTCCAAGCACCTCCCAACTCTTTTTCCTGTATGGCTTTCGTCTTGGAGAACAAGCTGCCTGCAGATCTCTCTTTCTCTCTCTCTCAAGCAGCTCCAATGATCTCCAGCTGGCGTTCAAGCCGCTGGTTGCTAGGTAAAACCGAGACTCACAGGTAGCTGGCGGGCCGGTTACAGACAGTGGACGGGCCGGATACTTTGCCCAGGTCTGTTCTAGGTCATCTTGTTCAACCCCCTGCTCAAGCAGGAGACCCAATACTATTTCTGACAAGTGGATCAGAATAGAGATGGACAATTTTTTTTGCTGAGAATTTTCCACTTAAAATCTTTGGCCCAATCCTCTCATGGATTAATTGTTTACTCTTAGCATTGCTTTATCCTTTTGTACTTCCAATAACAGCCCATTCAAGGTACAAGATCCTGGGAGCTAAACCAAATTATAAAAGATTTATCATTGTTATCTATGGAGATTCTCAATCATTCAGGTTGTGACTGCCCCAAACAAAGGTGTGTTTTTTTTCAAAAGGCAAGTGGGCTTTTCTTCGTTTTTTCCTTGAAGACATTTCACTTCTTATCTAAGAAGCTTCTTCAGTTTCCTCCCTCCCCTGCCATTCAGAACTGAAGGAAAGGAAAGGAGACAAAAGAAGAGGGAATGAAAAGAAAGAAGGAAGGAAAGAAATTGAAGGAAAAAATGGTGGCACCCATAGGACTGTCACCGGAGCAGTCGTGCACCAATTGCGCAATCTGGCAGGCGCTACCATTGCACAGTCGCCTACCGCACCGGTAGCAAGCCACTACTATTTACAGCTCTCTCTAAGTGGTTGAAAACATTTATATAAAACTACATGTTTGTGTCAGCGTCTCTGATTTTGCATATGCTGCCCAATTCTATGACATTTACTAGCAGGATACAATGGGAGATGAATTGCAAAAATGTTTAGATAATGCCAGATTAGGAAAGAGATACAGTATTCCCTTGCCACTCACCTTTCGCGGACTCGGTGCATCGCAAGTTTTTTGTTGCAATTTTCAGGCTGATTTAGTTGCTCCAGAAAAGAGAAGAAGCAGCAGTACTTGCAACTACTGGTCTGCGCGGGAGGAGAGCAAAGCCACTCTTGAAAAATAAAGGAGTGCCCGAGCTGGTTTCCTGCTGCTGATGCTCCACATCATCCAATCACTCCCACCTGCAGCGGATCCGGAGTGTCCGCACTGCTGTCTCCCCATCCCCGTCAGGTCCTTGGATTGCAAGGCAGTTCTTTAGCTGAACGCGGAAGCAGGATTTTGGGAACTCCGGAGAGGGCTTTCCATGCTTTCCGGTGCTGCTCTTGAATTCTTACAGGTCTCGACCGCCCTGTTTTGGGGTTGCCATATAGTAAACGACCAATGGTAGTCTGTGACTGTAAAGATGTAATATGTCTTTAAGAGCTTTGACTAGTTTGGCCATAAGAGGGCGCCAGTACCATTCCCTATGGAGGGAGTTATCTTTGAGAGTAGCTGTGTGTGGTTTGTACTCTGTTGTTAATATTTGTAAATAATACTTTGTTAAATACTACGTCTGTGTCTTTTACTGGCTGGACCACATATCTACACCACTGCTATAACTCTGCTGAATATATGTCTAAGGTTTCACACAGAGCTGCACCGAGACATACCAACAAGCCCTGCTGTAGTTTATAGGAGAATCTCACTTCCTTCCTCGTGGCGGGACCTCAGTGGTAGCGCAATAATACTGTTTTCGCCTCGATAGCCACTTCTTGCTCCGGAGAAAGTTTTATTGAATCGTATGGTGTTAAAACGTTACCCAAAATACATTTTAGGATTCTTTTTATTGTGCGAATCTAAAACTTATTGTTTTATGTTCCCTCTCCACTTCTCAAAAATCGCTTACTGTTTTACGTTTACAGTGTTCCCTGTACGCGGATTTTTGTTTATCGTGGGTGGTCCTGGAATGTAACAGCCGCGATAAACAAGGGAACACTGTATCTTGTTCTGTTGGAAGGAGCATCCTGTTGACGTGGTTTAATTAAACCAACCACCGCCGATTGTCCTCAATATACAACAGTTCGTTTAGCGACCATTCAAAATTACAACGGCACTGAAAAAAGTGATGGATGGCCATTTTACACGCCTATGACTATTGCAGCGTGCTAATGATCACATGATTTACATTTGATTTACATTTATGACGTTTCACGGAGTCACGTGCCACCCCTCCCCCTTTTGCGAACTTCTGACAAGCAAAGTCCAGGGGAAAACCAGATTCACTTAACAACCAAGTGACTAATTTAACTACTGCAGTGATTCACTTAACAAATGTGGGAAGAAAAGTCATAAAATGGGGCAATATTAAACAAACTTATCCCATAATGATGTAAATTCTGGGCTCCATTGCGGTCGTATGTTGAAGGCTATATCTGTATCATGATCGCTCCTGCTGTAGAATTGTCAAGAAAAACAAAACACTACATTTCTCCTCCCTTATTTAACTGCCTGCCTCTTTTATTGAACTGTTCAGTTACAAATAAACAGGATTGTCAAGACCATAGGAAAGAAACAAATTAAGCAAGGTACAAGGAAGCAGAACCTCTCAGTCTCAGCACACAAATACATGTAGCAGGTGACACAAGGTTAATTTTGCAACCTTCACATTTGCACACATACCTTTTCATGTCACAAGGTTGTGTAATACAGAAGGAAAGATCTTGCTCTGGATTTGTGAAAGAAAGTGGATTGTTTTGGAGGGATCAGCTGTTCAGAATTTACAGCCTCTTTAAAAATGAAAACTAAGCCTAAAACCTGAAAACTACTACAGATAATCCTCCACTTATGTCCAGATGCTTAACGACTGTTCAAAATTCCGACAGACCCTGAAAAAATGACAATCTGGATTCAAAGTTAGCATGCACACAGAGGTGGCCACATGATCACATTTTGGGTGCTACCCAATTGGCTTGCTTATCGCTCATTGCACTGTGCTTGTGGTTGTGTAAGCATGAGTTACAATGGGCTTGTTTTGTTGGAAACCGGCATTCGCTTCCAGTTTACTTCCAGGGGGAAAAAATGAGATAGCAAATAGTGGGTTAACTTTATGACCACAGCATTTGCATAATGACCATAGCAAATATATATATATAATAAAATCAGGTCACAGGTAAAACTGTAATTGTGGGCTCGATTATGGTTGTAAATTGAGGACTACCTGTAATCCTAAGGAATAGAGAATAATCTATTATGGGACCGCCTTCTGCCGCATGAATCCCAGCGACTGGTTAGGTCCCACAGAGTTGGCCTTCTCCGAGTCCCGTCGATCAGACAATATCGGCCCTCTGGAATCAGCTCCCTCCAGAGATTTGCACTGCCCCCATCCTTCTCATCTTTCGCAAGAGTCTTAAGACTCATTTATGTCATCAGGCATGGGGCAATTAGATCAAGCCCCTCCTGTTTACTAAATGAGATGTGTGGTTGTGAATGAATTGGCTGACTGATTTTAATATATTGGGATTTTAGTTTGTATCTATCTATGTTGCCAGGCATGGGGAGAATAACTATCTCTTCCCCCCACCACCACCTTTTTTCCTGACTGTAATATATGAGAATGGTGTGATTGTGCAGTAATGATTGCTTTTAATATCTATGGGTTTTAAATGTCATTTTTTAACTCTATTGGATTTGTATTCTATGAATTGTATTGTTGTTGTTGTGAGCCGCCCCGAGTCTTTGGAGAGGGGTGGCAAACAAATCTAATAAATCTTAAATCTTAATTGATTAGATTTGTTGTTGTATTGTTTGTATTGTATCTTGTGAGCTGCCCCGAGTCTTTGGAGAAGGGTGGCATACAAATCTAATTAATAATAATAATAATAACAGCAGCAGCAGCAGCAACAACAACAACAATAATAATCTATAGATGTACTTTGAAAACAGATGTGTGCCTTTGTATGTAGTGGGAGATCAGTGTCCAGTAACAAATAGAAAGTTGATGGATTGCTTTTGCATCTTTTGGGCATAATGGATTACTCAGACTATCAAATGCAATTCACAGCCTTAATTCAAGATATAATATAAGAAGGAGAAAGGATGAATGGGAAGCATCAGGTAGCACAGGATGTTAGACCTGTAGGATTCATAAGTGTTATAGGTGGAAATAGGGGACTTGGGTATTTGGGCATCTAAAGTGTATTGTGTACAGCAGTGTTTCCCAACCTTGGCAACTTGAAGATATTTAGACTTCAACTCCCAGAATTCCCCAGCCAGCGTTCGCTGGCTGGGGAATTCTGGGAGTTGAAGTCCAAATATCTTCAAGTTGCCAAGGTTGGGAAACACTGGTGTAGAGAATATAAGGAGTACAGTACATCAGAAGTCCACCAGTCAATTGCAGGCAGGGGTACTAGGCCCTTTAGACAGCCAGTCGGTAATTGGCGTGAATTTGAGGCTGCACGTTCCATACAGTAGTGAGAAGGTGACGCAAGACCTGGTCCTTGCCCCGAGCCTGCCCTCCGTGCATCGCTTGCAGCTTTTTGCGGGTCTGAGCCTCCACTTCTGCGGACAGATTCCCCTGCGAGCCCAGAGCCTAGAGAAGAAGGGGGGGGGGGGATCAAGGTTTTTCCAAAACTTAACACAACTTAGAATTACGTTGCTTTCGAACCGATCTAAATGTAGTTCATAAAATCATCTGTCCTACCTGTCAATGGCTACTTCAGCTTCAACTGCAACAATACAGGAGTACGCAATAGATTCAAACTTAATGTAAACTGCTCCAAACTCGACTGCAGAAAATATATGACTTCAGCAGCAGCGTGATTAATGCCTAGAATTCACTACCCGACTCTGTGGTTTCTTTCCCAAACCCCCAAAATGTTAACCTACTGTCGACCTCACACCATTCCTAAAAGGTCTGTAAGTGGCATGCATAAGCGCACCATTGTGCCTACCATTCTGGTCTTACTGCATGTTTTTTTAAACTGTTTTGTTGGTTTTAAATTGCTTAAATTGTTTTGATATCACATTGTATCACATTGTGTTTGTACGTCTGATTTTTTTGTTTGTCTTTTTTTACATATATATTTATATTTATTTACATATATATTTAATAAGGACTGTTTTTTTTAAAGAAATGTACCAATAAAGAGGAATACAGTACAGTATATGCAACTCATGATTGAAACAAGGGGTCCTTGGAGCTCTCTGAGCTTGGTTATTTTTTTGTAGACATTTCATTATCAAAAATAGGTGGCATCCTCAGTGCTAGTAGTTGTGGTAGGAGATAGTTAGACTACTAATACTGATGATGTTACCTAGTTTGGGCAATGAAATGTCTGCATGAAAATAACGAAACTCAAAGAGCACCAAGGACCTGTCAAAGAAACGTACACTCTGCTCATTTAGCTTCCACCAAGTACCCAATTTGAGCTCCTACATGTACAGTTAATCCTCAACTTACAACAGCTGACTTAATGATCATTCAAAGTTACAATGGCACTTAAAAAAGTGATTTGTGGCCATTTTTCGCATTTATGATCCATAATCACATGAGTCACATTCAGATGCTTGACAGCTGACAGCAGAAAAAGACCTCATGCTCCATCCAGTCTACCCTTATACTACTGTATTTCCTGTATTTTATTTTAGGATGGATACACAGTATGGTATATTCCAGGCATGTTTAAATTCAGTTACTGTGGATTTACCAACCACGTCTGCTGGAGGTTTGTTCCAAGCTTCTACTACTCTTTCAGTAAAATAATATTTTCTCACGTTACCTCTAATCTTTCCCCCAAGTAACTAAATAAATAAATCCGATTTCCAATTCCATAAGATCCACAGCTAATCAAAAGCCATCAGATAGAAACATAGAAGATTGATGGCGGAAGAAGACCTCATGGTCCATCTAGTCTGCCCTTGTCCTATTTCCTGTATTTTATCTTAGGATGGATATATGTTTATCCCAGGCATGTTTAAATTTAGTTACTGGGGATTTACCAACCACGTCTGCTGGAAGTTTGTATCAAGCATCTACTACTCTGTCAGTAAAATAATATTTTTTCACGTTGCTTCTGATCTTTCCCCCAACTAACCTCAGATTGTGTCCCTTTGTTCTTGTGTTCACTTTCCTATTAAAAACACTTCCCTCCTGAACCTTATTTAACCCTTTAACATATTTAAATGTTTCGATCATCTCCCCCCTTTCCATTTTGTCCTCCAGACTATGACGGTTGCAGTGTCCCGAGCTCATGTGACCATCTTTTTGTGACTGTCTGACAAGCAAAATTGCAATGGAAATTATAAAGGCCAACTCCAGTACTATCCAGACCTCTGTAACACCCTTTCTCTCTCCCTTCTCTCCAAAATTCCCATCAGGCTTATTAGAAGCCCCGATTCCATCATCCACATCCCCTCCTCATCTTTTATCCACCTCCCCACCCTTCCTATGTTTTTCATCACCCCAAGGCTAAGTAAGCCCCAACCCCTTTATCTCACCGCTTGTTGTTTTTGCTGGAATTCTCTCTCGCGTTCCAAGCGGTACTGCTCAATTTCAGCCTGGGCTTCTTCCTTGGCCTGCTTCAGCCGCCTGGCCTTTCCTGGGATGGAGACAAAGAAGTCCAAGGTCAAAGCAGAAATGACCTTTCAAGTCCCTTGCCATTCCTCTCCGGGAGAAACTGTAAGATGCTGCCATTTTCCACTTCAAAACGTGGGCACTCTGCTTGTCAACATCCACCCCGCTTCTCAACCAGCACCTTCCTTAAAACCGGGAGCTCCAACTCACGTTTTCGAGCCTCTCCCACCTTCTCTGCCGCCCTCTTCTCCGCCTGCAGCAGCTGCTGAATTCCCTGGGTCTGGCTGGCCATATTTCTGGAGCAATAGATGCGTAGCAACGATGCTGCTGCAAGAAGCTCTGGTGATGCCTTCTGCCTCGAGCAAGAGCGGGTACCACTTCCGAGCAGAGCACTTCAAGGTCCTAGTGCCCCACCACTCCAGTGTTTCTGCTGCTTGATAGAAACATAGAAGACTGACAGCAGAAAAAGACCTCATGATCCATCTAGTCTGCCCTTATACTATTTTCTGTATTTTATCATTTATTTATTCATTCATTCATTCATTCCTTTATTTATTTATTGGATTTGTATGCCGCCCCTCTCCGTAGACTCGGGGCGGCTAACAACAGTAAGAAAAAACCAGCATGTAAATCCAATATTAAAACAACTAAAAAACCCTTATTGTAAAACCACACATCCATACATACAAACATACCATGCATGAATTGTAAAGGCCTAGGGGGAAAGAATATCTCAGTTCCCCCATGCCTGACAGCAGAGGTGGATTTTAAGGAGCTTACAAAAGGTGAGGAGGGTGGGGGCAATTCTAATATCTGGGGGGAGTTGGTTCCAGAGGGCTGGGGCCGCCACAAAGAAGGCTTTTCCCCTGGGCCCCGCCAAATGACATTGTTTGGTTGATGGGAGCCGGAGAAGACCCACTCTGTGGGACCTAACCGGTCGCTGGGATTCATGTGGCAGAAGGCGGTCTCATAAATACCCTGGTCCGGTGCCATGAAGGGCTTTATAAGTGATGACCAACACTTAGGGTGGATATATGTTTATCCCAGGCATGTTTAAATTCAGTTACTGTGGATTTACCAACCACGTCTGATGGAAGGATCTACTACTCTTTCAGTAAAATAATATTTTCTCATGTTGCTTTTGATCTTTCCCCCAACTAACTTCAGATTGTGTCCCGTTGTTCTTGTGTTCACTTTCCTATTAAAAACACTTCCCTCCTGAACCTTATTTAACCCCTTAACAAATGTTTCGGTCATGTCCCCCCTTTCCCTTCTGTCCTCCAGACTATACAGATTGAGTTCATTAAGTCTTTCCTGATACGTTTTATGCTTAAGACCTTCCACCATTTTTGTAGCCCGTCTTTGGACCCGTTCAATTTTGTCAATATCTTTTTGTAGGTGAGATCTCCAGAACTGAAAACAGTATTCCAATTGTGGTCTCACCAGCGCTCTATACAGCGGGGTCACAATCTCCCTCTTCCTGCTTGTTATAGGTCTAGCTATGCAGCCAAGCATCCTACTTGCTTTTTCTACCGCCCAACCACACTGCTCACCGATTTTGAGACTGTCAGAAATCACTACCCCTAAGTCTTTCTCTTCTGAAGTTTTTGCTAGCACAAAACTGCCAATACAATACTCAGATTGAGGATTCCTTTCCCCAAGTGCATTATTTTACATTTGGAAACATTAAACTGCAGTTTCCATTGCTTTGACCATTTATCTAGTAAAGCTAAATCATTTACCATATTACAGACGCCTCCAGAAATATCAACCCTATTGCACACTTTAGAGTCATCGGCAAATAGGCAAACCTTCCCTACCAAACCTTCCCCTATGTCACTCACAAACATATTAAAAAGAATAGGACTCAGAACAGACCCTTGTGGCACACTGCTTGATTGTTGGCAAGATACAGCTAGAACCAGCCAAAGGATGCTGCTACCGATGCGCTGCCCGTTGAGCTTAGGGTGATTGGTGGGTGCACGCCCCCCTCCCCAGTGAGATCTTGCTTCTGTACATGCGCAGGAAACAAAATCCTGCGAGGGGATGCAAAACTGGCTGAGGCGTTCTGGGAGTTGAAGCCCACAAGTCTTAAAGATGCTAAGGTTGGAGACCCCTGATCTATCTCAACTAAGAAACAGTGGTTCCTCTACTTAAGCACGCCTCTACTTAAGAAATTTTCTAGATAAGAACTGGGTCTCTTCTTAAGAACTATTTTCTACTTAAGAACCCGAGCCCGGAAAAATTTCCCAGGAAATTTGAGAGTGGCACAAAGTCCCGGCCAGTTTCCTGCCATTCCCCCTTTAATCCCGGCCATCTCGGGCTTTTCTGGGCTGCCAGAGGATCTTTCAGTGGCACTGAAGGAGGCTTTGGCAGCCCAGAGCCCTTTCTCTGGGTGTTTGGAGAGGGAATAAACCACTTCGCTGTGGTGACTCCCTCGTGCTGCCTCCCATACACCCAGCACGAGGTTGCCTCCTGGAGAGTCTGGACGGGAAAGGTAAAAGGGGGTGCTCACCTCACCTTCTTCCTTTGGCAGCGACTGTCCTCCTCCTCTTCCTCCTCCCACCCAAATTCCAAGCTTTTATTTCTTTCCTAATGGGTTTGCATGCATTATTTGCTTTTACATTGATTCCTATGGGAAAAATTGCTTCTACTTAAGAATGTTTCTACTTAAGAACCTGGTCATGGAAGGAATTAAGTTCTTAAGTAGAGGTAACACTGTATAGTCCTTTCAGCAGTTCAAAGGCTCCGCACCCATTTGCACTTCTCAGGTGACCCTGAGGGCATGGATGAACCTCAAATTGGCGTCAATGACTCTCTAAAAGAATGCAAATGACCAGCTGTCTACAAGGAGTATAAATCCTTCCATTCCCCAGATTCCATTCAGATCCTGTTCGATCTGAATTTTTAAAATCAGAAGCGTAATGTTTAGCTCCTTTCTTTTAATATTAGATTTGTTACATTATATATTGTTATTATTATTGCTGTGAGCCACCCCGAGTCTGCAGAGGGGTGTCATACAAATCTAATATATTATTATTATTATTATTATTATTATTATTATTATGTCTTTAAAGAAAAAAACTCGTTGCTTCTTGGAAAAAGCAACCTTTGAGACATTCTGGAGTGATGATGTCCTACAGGGAAGGGGCTACCACTGAGAAGGCCCTTTTTCTTGATCCCACCAGATGGACCTCCTTAAGAAATAGGACAAGCAACATAACCTCTCTTCGGTCTGATGGGTCAAGTATAATTGGGAAAAGATGGCTTCCCAAATAAATGGTTAGGGCTTTAAAGATGACAACTAGCACCTTGGAGACAAATCCGCAGCCAATATAGTGCCCTCAAAAGTGGTGACACATGTGCAAATTTAGGCCACTGCATTTTGAACCAGGTGAAGCTTCTGAAATCTGGATACTTTTCAAGTGCCATTTCCAACAAATGGTTGTCCAATCTCTTCTTAAAAACTTCCAGTGTTGGAGCATTCACGACTTCTGGCACCACGTTGTTCCACTGATTAATTGTTCTAACTGTCAGGAAATTTCTTCTCAGTTCTAGGTTGCTTCTCTGAATTAATTTCCACCCAAATGGGAATGATGCACTCACACTTTTAAAAACACACTTTATTTTTTAATTAGCTATTTTAAACAGAGTATTAAAAACTAACAAGAACTAATTTAAAGGAAAAGGGGAAAAGAACAGAGAACAATCCAAAAGTAAAGAAAGAAAAGATAAGTAGGTTTCCAATTTTCTTTACGATTATTATAACACATTATTATAACATAATAATTATAACACAAAATTACCTCATACTTACTTTTTTCTATTATCCATCTTTCCTAATCAAACAAATCATAAGGAATGTTCACCCCCTCAATTTCACCAAAAAGTCTGTCAGGGCCTCCCAGTCAGCAATTAAAATATTGTAGTTTTAAAAAATAAATACTAAGCCTTTTAATTAATTTCTCCAAAGGCGTGGGGAAGTTTATACACAAAATATATACAATAGAAGTTATGGCTCAAGAGAGCTGAAATGTGAGATAAACGTCTGCTTATTTAACAAAAGGAATCACATTTCATTAATTTCATTCACCTTTTATTTACATATTTAGTAATCTTCCAGGAACTGAAGAGAGTTTACTTCCAACATCTGGATAAAGGCACTCCTCATAAAAATCAAAATTGAAAAGGCAAGCTACATAAACAAATCAAAATAAATAAATAAAATTGCTATGGTAGAAATAATGGTTCTTTCCCCTCTCCTTTTTGAGTTTTCCTTCCTTAAGACACTTTATTATGTGTTGTAGTTTCTTCAGAGGACATTTTGGAAGGATTTGCTCTTATTGGCTGTGGCCGAAGCTCTCCTAAGATGTGGTGGTGTAAAAATCTGAGCCCATAAATTACTAAATAAAAGTTAGTACGCCTGGATCAAGCTATCCCCACCCTGTAATTTGTTCATCTTCAAAATGGGCGGAAGAGGCCTTATTGGA
The DNA here is from genome assembly GCF_031021105.1 of Erythrolamprus reginae. NCBI lineage: Eukaryota > Metazoa > Chordata > Lepidosauria > Squamata > Dipsadidae > Erythrolamprus > Erythrolamprus reginae. Next base: position 33,447,988 of record NC_091951.1, on the reverse strand, counting down.
GTTATCAACTACTAAAGCTTTATTCCATGACGCTTCTGACGAGTGCGTGTACAATCTATAGCGTACATCATGTCCTTGAGCTCAGATCTCTTTTTTCCCAGAATCAGCTTCGTGACACCAATTATGTTACCTGAGTGTTGCCTGGAGCTCAAGGTGAGCTTTGTAGCTTTATTAGCTGCATCCACTCTTGTATGGTTGGTTCTGGTGTCAGGAATTACTGGCTTAATCTTCTTTTAAATGATGAAAAGAATTTGGAGATTGGAAACAAGCTGGCCACCCACCAGGGTATTAGAATTGCTTGACTAATTATCTGCTACCTAGTTGTTTTCAGCTCCTAACACCCACATCAAAAAAGACGATGCTTTATAATCAATCAGTTAAAAAATGTTGAAAATAAAATGACTATCACACTAATAATTTTTTTAAAAATCAATTTCCCAAAACTTGGCCCCTCAAACAAGATTGCATATTAAAGGAAAGGCAAAAAAAATTATTCTCTGGAGGGCTAAACGGATTCACACAGTCACAATATGGACTTTATAGAGGACATTAAATAGAGGCCTACGTTCTAAAAATTGACTCACAAAGGGATGCATCAATGAAAAGAAGCAAAATGTGTGCAGATTATCCTCTATTCCAACTTTATGGAGTAAAGAAATACAGTACATCCATGAAGATTAATCATTAAAATATAAACCAGGGTGAGCACTCTGACTGGTTACAGCAGCATTTCTCAAGTTTAACACCTTTGGCAAACATTTTAGAGTAAAAATGGCCTACAAACCACCCAAAATCCATCTTTAAAATACAGGCCGCCATTTTGCTGATCTTGAGGTACTGGAGGAGTAAAAACTAAGGGGCGGAGTTTTTTTGGAGGGGGTGGGCTCAAAGAACCCATGGATTTTGCACTCTTGCAATCCATCAGCAGAGAAATAGCAGATGCAGAGAAGTCATTTCAGCAAAGAATATTTTTTACAACCCAGAACTGAAGAAGCTTCTTGCCAGGAAAAACAAAGTCCAATTATTGCCTCTTGACAAAGCACCTTTGGGACAACCATGACCTGGATGACTGAGAACCCCTATAAATATTTTTACCTCAAAACTGTCCCCTGCTTATTCCCCCCCCCCCCGCTTTTGTGCTTTAAAAATTGATGTTCCAATGTTTTTATAAGCCGTACAGGCAACTTGTCCCATCAGAAAAATGGGGAAATGGGTTTTAAATACATTGTTTGGAAATCACGGATGTTGGCAACGCAGAAGAAAAATGGGTGTACTTTCCCACACACACCGCTTGTGAACTCTCATGTGCATCAACGTAGGTTTTTGGGGTCCAGCAAGTGACGCCTTCTGCCCTTGATTCCATTTTATTGTTCAGAAAGTCAGTTGAAAGTGCATAAATTTATTCTTCAGAAATCTGACCGAGTCTGCCTTTGTGTTTCGTTCCAGGGATCTGCCCATCCCTACCTGATCTACCCACAATTTCTATAAATCTGTACACACTCATAAATGTGAGGAAAAACACAGGAAAACAGATTCAACCTCAGAAAGTCAGAAAGAAATAATAAGAGAGTTTTGGAGGTGGTGGGTTTGCCCAATTGGGCAGGCACAAAGAAATGCAGGCCATGAACAGAAAATAAATATGTGGTCCTCTTTAGCCAACCCAACTTCTGCTGGAACATGCCCAAGCTCTCTACCCATGTCCTTCAATTACATTCTTTAGATCCTCAAAACACCAGTTTGTTTGGTTTCTCCCCAGTCCAAGCATACATTTTTCTTTCCCTACCATGGCAAACTTTGTGAATGTTTAAGATGCTCAAGAAAGGAGCGTCAGAGTTGCCCGTTGAGGCTAATTTTGGCCACAGAGATACTTTCTGTATATTCGACCTCGCCCTTCTCGTAAATGACAAAGAGGCAGTTGTCGTCCCATGGATAATTTCCCTCCAAGGTGGTCATGGAGGAATAGCCACTGGAACCTCTCCAGATCAGCAAGGGTTCTTTCCACCAAGAAGACCCGTTGGTGAAACTCCAGCGCAACGTCAGGTTGACCCCTGCAATGGAAAAGAAAAAAAAAATTCAGTGTCCAGCTTATAAATTGGTTACGTCAAACAGTCACTAAATACATGGTTGTAAATTGAGGACCACTTATATCTCTTAAACTTGCAAATGTTCAGAAATGTTGGACTTCAACTCCCAGAATTCCCCAGCCAGCAGGCTGGGAGTTAAAAGTTTGTATATCTTAAAAGTTTCCAAAGTTGAGAAACACCGCTTTAGAAATATTTGCACATTTTTAACAGGGTGTCACTCTTTTGAAGACAGAATGACCATATTCTGGATATTCTCCACAGAGGGGGAGGAATATGACACCACCTATTTCCTGTTTACAACACAATCCTTTCAACAGTTCCAAGAAGGTTACACACTCATTTGTGCTATTCAGATGACCCTGAGCATGCCTTAATTTCTTGGTGATCAAGGTAATCTAATGCAGAAAATCCTAGGCGACACATAGCTGGCTGGCTAGTTAAATCTGCTGTTTTAAGATTGGAAAAACCATTAAAAAAAAAGACTTTATTAAATATATACATTAAAACAGATAACAAAAGACAACAAAATAACAATATATACACAACATACACATAGAAAAAAGAATAAAGCATCTTGCTTTATACATGGAATATTTGGTATCATTGCTTAGTGTCTGCACCACCTAAAAAGTGGTGTGATTGGTTTGCAGCTTATACATAATATGAAAAGGAATATCTTCCTTTTAATAATTATTACATATATATTACATATACATAGAGACAACCTTTTGGTTTGGAAAAACCATTTTTAACTGCTGCAGACTGTGCTGTATTTAATGCAGCAGAGTCTAAATTAAATGTTATAAATAATATCACCCAGACAGATTTCACACTACCTGTATGTACATATACATATGTATAAGAATGTTACAATTAGTGATTATTAACCTTTATTAGGGGTGGGTTCTAACATATCTTGCTGTCAGTTCGCTTTTTCCTGCGCTGCGTGGCTGTGCAAAAAAACCCCAACCCTCCCCCCAAAGGGCCCCCCCCAAGATATTGACGAATGCACAGTGGCGGAGATTTGGCTTCTGAGCATGTGCAGAAGGAAAAAACCCAGGAAAAAAGTGAGCCGGGGTGGCACAGCAGGTAGAGTGCTGTACTGCAGGCCACTGAAGCTGACTGTAGATCTGAAGGTCAGCGGTTCAAATCTCATCACCGGCTCAAGGTTGACTCAGCCTTCCATCCTTCCGAGGTGGGTACAATGAGGACCCAGATTGTGGGGGCAATATACTGGCTCTGTTAAAAAGTGCTATTGCTAACATGTTGTAAGCCGCCCTGAGTTTAAGAAGAAGGGCGGCATAAAAATCGAATAAATAAATAAATAAACAAACAAACAAATAAATAAATAAATAAATAAATCCCTCCCCATTTAAAAAAAAAAGATGGCAGAACTCACGGACCGGCACTGACCAATCTGGTTCCATGATGTCATTGTGACATCATCAGTGGTTTGCTACCGGTTCGGGCAAATTGGTCCAAACCATGAGGAAACCAACTCTGACCTTTATACAGTAATGATCTTCACCTGGTTCTAAGGTTTAATGGGGAAATTTAACAGAATTAACAGAAGGTTATGCAAAGTGCACAATGAAAAGAAGTACCACAGATACAAAAATGTCTTGTGTCAATTGCAGCTCTTTCATCGTGTGTAGGGAGAGGAAAACGACTGGTTAAGTCACAGAGTCGGCCTTCTCCAGGTCCTGTCAACTAGACAATGTTGCTTGGCGGGGCCTAGGGGAAGAGCCTTCTCTGTGGGGGCCCCAGCCCTCTGGAATCAGCTCCCCCTGGAGATTCACTGCCCCCACCCTCCTCACCTTCCGTAAGACTCTTAAGACTCATATATGTCGCCAGGCTTGGGGCGATTAGACCCTAGGCCCCTGGCCAACAAATGTTATTGTTTGAATGGGTCTGATTAATTTTTAATATAAACAATTTTAGTGTAGTTTATTTAATTTTACTTAATTGGATTTAGTGTGTTGTATTTTATTGTTCTTTTTTATATGTTGTAAGCTGCCTCAAGTCCTTGGAGAGGGGCTGCATATAAATCCAACAAAGAAAGAAAGAAGGAAGGAAGGAAGGAAGGAAGGAAGGAAGGAAGGAAGAAAGAAAGAAAGAAAGAAAGAAAGAAAGAAAGAAAGAAAGAAAGAAAGAAAGAAAGAAAGAAAGAAAGAAAGAAAGAAAGATCCCCTTATATAGAGCGCTGGTGAGAACACATTTGGAATACTGTGTTCAGTTCTGGAGACCTCACCTACAAAAAGATATTGACAAAATTGAACGGGTCCAAAGACGGGCTACAAAAATGGTGGAAGGTCTTAAGCATAAAACGTATCAGGAAAGACTTAATGAACTCAATCTGTATAGTCTGGAGGACAGAAGGAAAAGGGGGGACATGATCGAAACATTTAAATATGTTAAAGGGTTAAATAAGGTCCAGGGGGGAAGTGTTTTTAATAGGAAAGTGAACCCAAGAACAAGGGGACACAATCTGAAGTTAGTTGGGGGAAAGATCAAAAGCAACGTGAGAAAATATTATTTCACTGAAAGAGTAGTAGATCTTTGGAACAAACTTCCAGCAGATGTGGTTGGTAAATCTACAGTAACTGAATTTAAACATGACTGGGATAAACATATATCCATTGTAAGATAAAATACAGGAAATAGTATAAGGGCAGACTAGATGGACCATGAGGTCTTTTTTTGCCGTCAGTCTTCTATGTTGCTATGTTTCGAAAGAAAGAAAGAAAGAAAGAATGAAAGAAAGAAAGAAGGAAAGAAAAAAGAAAGAGAATTAAAAAACCATTTCCCATCCCCGGCAAATTGAGTGAATTTTGTCAATTGTGGCCTAATATACCAAGGTTAAGCAAACGGTAGCATTGTGCAATTTGTACGCCCAGGTACAAATATATAAACACAGAGAAAAATCCCAATCTTTTGATTATTTTTACTCACGCAGCTGTTGATGGGCTGGATTGGTGAAGAAAACCAGGCCGGATTTAACAAGAGCTCCTGCAGCCACTGCGGGATCCACTAAACCCTCATCAAATCTCACGTTCTCCAACGGAAGGGTATCGCAACCGTCGTAACTGCGGACCACGATGCGACATCGGCAGTGATAGAAATTCTCGTTCCGGGCGTTCACCACCACGGAGCCATCTGGCAGCTCATAGGGCTGTTCGAAAAGGAGACCGATGAGAAGCTGAGAAGATTTGGGATAAGCAATCACATTCTTCCTTTTCCTCTGTGTTTGGGTAGGACCTCACACTTTCTATTGCTGTGGCTTGTGAGCCACAACGACTAGGTTCACAAACTCACATAATTTACCTATCGGTTCACCCAGCACCACCAAAAATGTGACGCCTCATCCATGCATGTGCAGAACCTTCTTCCAAACATGCACTTTGCTTGCACGCATGGATTGAAAACATGGCAGTGCTCCAAGACTGCCCTCGGTGTCAGTGCTGGTTAGTTGAGCCGTTGTTTAGTGCAGTGTTTCCCAACCTTGGCAACTTGAAGATATCTGGACTTCAGCTCCCAGAATTCCCCAGCCAGCATTCGCTGGCTGGGGAATTCTGGGAGTTGAAGTCCAAATATCTTCAAGTTGCCAAGGTTGGGAAACACTGGTTTAGTGCAGCTGAGGCGTGGGAGAGGGAACCACGGGGGCGGGGCCAGCGGAGGGCTGCCTATCGCTGCCGCTCCGGCTGTGGTCCCAGTGGCGGGTGCAATATTCAGCTTCCTGCATACATGCAGATGCCAAATTTCACATGGGGGCATACACGCGCACGCCGGACACACACATCCTCGATTTTACTACCACTCTATATAGTGGCCTGCACCGGCAGCAGCACATCATTGAGCAGGGCCAATCAGAGATGACATTTGTCTGTTCTCTGAACTGCGAACCAGTTCAGCCCGAACCAGTCCAAAGTGGCTGAATAATGTGAGAAAATATTATTTTACTGAAAGAGTAGTAGATGCTTGGAACAAACTTCCAGCAGACGTAGTCGGTAAATCCACAGGAACTGAATTTAAACATGACTGGGATAAACATATATCCATCCTAAGATAAAATACAAGAAATAGTATAAGGGCAGACTAGATGGAAAGTGAGGTCTTTTTCTGCCGTCAATCTTCTCTGTTTCTATGAATACCGCGGCTGCTAAGCCATATATAGCATGGTTTTTAAAGCAAAACCTTTACTCTACAGAACACACGAGCCTGCGGATGAAATTAAAATCATTTGGGATATACACTAATATTCTTTTTTCCCCTCATTTGGGTTAAGATCTCACACTCCAATTTGCTTCAGCCATCAAGGTTTATGCCACAGAGAGAAACAAACCTTAAGTGTCATTTAATTGTAAGCTGCCTAGAGTCGGCTTTGACAAGACAACTGTGGCAAGAAAGGTCCTAAAACAGGGCAAAACTCAACAACTGTCTCCTTTATCAATAGAAATCTTGGACTCTTGTGTCAAAGACTAGCTATAATATTAGAAACATAGAAACATAGAAGTCTGATGGCAGAAAAAGACCTCATGGTCCATCTAGTCTGCCCTTATATTATTTTTTGTATTTTATCTTAGGATGGATATATGTTTATCCCAGGCATGTTTAAATTCAGTTACTGTGGATTTATCTACCACGTCTGCTGGAAGTTTGTTCCAAGGATCTACTACTCTTTCTGTAAAATAATATTTTCTCATGTTGCTTTTGATCTTTCCCCCAACTAACTAGTTAGTTAGTTCATTAGCCGAGTCCACCTCACCGGAGCCTCATAGACAGAGCCATTCAGAGAAAGAAGAGACTTGATGTTAAAATAGCTGAGTCATCACATCAAAACACAGGAGTGTAAAATGCACTCCTCAGTTTGGCCCAAGCCCCTAGAACAGTGATGGCGAACCTATGGTACAGGTGCCACAGGTGACACGCAGAGCTATATCTGCTGGCACGCGAGCCATTACCCTAGCTCAGCTCCAATGTGCATGTGTATGCCAGCCAGCTGATTTTTGGCTCACACAGAGGCTCTGGGAGGGTGTTTTTGGCTTCGAGAGAGCCTCCAGGGGGATGGGGGAGGTCATTTTTACCCTCTCCTGGCTCTAGGGAAGCCTTTGGAACCTGGGTAGGGTGAAACACGAGCCTACTGGGCCCACCAGAAGTTGGGAAAGAGGTCATTTCTGGCCTCCAGAAGGCCTCTGGGGGTGGTGGTGCAAGAAGCTGTTTTTGCCCTCCCCGGGCATTGAATTATGAGTGTGGGCACTCGCGCATGCACAATAGAACGCGCCCATTATTATTATTATTTATTATTATTATTATTTATTGGATTTGTATGCCGCCCCTATCCGCAGACTCGGGGCGGCTAACAACAATGATAAAAAGCAACATGTAACAATCCAATTTAATAAAACAACTAAAAACCCTTATTATAAAAACCAAACATACACACAAACATACCATACATAACTTGTAATGGCCTAGGGGAAGGAATATCCTAACTCCCCCGTGCCTGGCGACAAAGGTGGGTCTTGAGTAATTTGCGAAAGACAAGGAGGGTGGGGGCCGTTCTAGTCTCCGGGGGGAGTTGATTCCAGAGGGCCGGGGCCGCCACAGAGAAGGCTCTTCCCCTGGGGTCCGCCAAACGACATTGTTTGATCGACGGGACCCGGAGAAGGCCAACTCTGTGGGACCTTATCGGCCGCTGGGATTCGTGCGGTAGAAGGCGGTTCCGGATGTATTCTGGCCCAATGCCATGTAGGGCTTTAAAGGTCATTACCTACACTTTGAATTGTGACCGGAAACCGATTGGCAGCCAGTGCAGGCCGCGGAGTGTTGCAGAAACGTGGGCAAATCTAGGAAGCCCCACGATGGCTCTCGCGGCCGCATTCTGCAGTTTCCGAACACTTTTCAAAGGTAGCCCCATGTAGAGAGCGTTGCAGTAATCGAACCTCGAGGTGATGAGGGCATGAGTGACTGTGAGCAATGACTCCCTGTCCAAGTAGGGCCGCAACTGGTGCACCAGGCGAACCTGGGCGAACCCGCCCATACTCTTTTGGCACCCGCAGAATAAAAGGTTCGCCATAATTGCCCTAGAAATAGTCTGCCAATGTACAGTATAAGGATTCTCTTACATCAATGGTTTTAGATACAGAGACATTTGTTTGGGCTTTCATCATTACTGACTACCATATTTTTCAGAGTACAAGACGCACCTTTCCTCTTCCTAAAAGAGGTTGAAAATTTGGGTGTGTCTTATACTCCGAATGTGGCTTTTTAAAGCTTTTTCCCCCCAGCCATAACAAAATGCTAATTTATTATTTATTTATTTATTATTTAGATTTGTATGCCGCCCCTCTCCGCAGACTCGGGGCGGCTCACAACAAAGTGAAACAGTTTACAACAAATCTAAATTACAGTTTAAAAATATTTAAAAAACCCCATTTTCTAAACAAACATACATACAGACATACCATTCATAAATTGTATATGCCCGGGGGAGATGTCTCAGTTCCCCCATGCCTGACGACAAAGGTGGGTCTTAAGGAGCTTACGAAAGGCAAGGAGAGTAGAGGCAGTTCTAATCTCCGGCGGGAGTTGGTTTCAGAGGGTCGGGGCCGCCACAGAGAAGGCTCTTCCCCTGGGGCCCGCCAACCGACATTGTTTAGTTGACGGGACCTGGAGAAGGCCCACTCTGTGGGACCTAATTATTCTCTGGGATTCGTGCAGCAGCAGGCGGTCTCGGAGATATTCTGGTCCAGTGTCATGAAGGGCTTTAAAGGTCATAACCAACACTTTGAATTGTGACCGGAAATTATCTTCCCAGCTTGCAGGCTTGTTTTCATTGCTGCTTCGAAACTTTTTTCCCAGCCCTAAATCTTTGCAGGCTTGTTTTCATTACTGCTCTCTCAGAAAAAGATTTCCCCCCCCCCCCCAGCTCTAACCAGGGCATAAAATGACATGCTGAAGCTGACCAGACAAAGGACTCTAGCCAGATGAATACCTGGTAGGCAGATTCCCCCCCCCATTTTCCTCCCCCCAAAATAAGCTGCATCTTATACTCCGGTGTGTATTACACTCTGAAAAATACGATACATATTCGCACAACAATAAAATAGCATTCGTGAAATTCCTGCAATGCCTGTTTCTTGACTGGCCCTACCTCAAAGAACTGAATACAATCCTGAAAACTTGCCCCAGGTCATTTTGCGTCCCTTATTATAGCAAACAAAATTAAGATAGGGTTTTCTTTCTCACGATCTCCTTCAGCTTTGCGCAGTTTGTTTTTCAAATTGTGCCAATATCTGAAGGCTGTTAGGGTCTGGATGAGTGTTAAGAGGCTCAGGCTCAATCCCGACAAGACGGAGTGGCTGTGGGTTCTGCCTCCCAAGGACGCTTCCATCTGTCCATCCATTACTCGGGGGGGGGGGGACTTTTGACCCCTTCGGAGAGGGTCCGCAACTTGGTCATCCTCCTCGATCCACAGCTTACTTTGGACCATCATGTTTCAGCTGTGGCGAGGGGGGCATTTGCCCAAATTCACCTGGTGCACCTGTTATGGCCCTATTTGGACAGGGAGTCTCTACTCACAGTCGCTCATGCCCTCATCACCTCGAGATTTGACTACTGCAATGCTCTCTCCATGTGGCTACCTTTGAAGAATGTTTGGAAACTTCAAATTGTGCAACATGCAGCCATGAGAGCAGTCATGGGTCTTTCCCTACATGCCCATATTTTTCCAACACTCTTTGGACTGCATTGGTTGCTGATTGGTTTCCGGACACAATTCAAAGTGTTGATAATGACCTATAAAGCCCTACATGGCATCAGGCCTGATTACTTGTGGGGCTGCCTTCTGCCGTTTGAATCTCAGCGACGGGTTAGGTCCCACAGAGTTGGCCTTCTCCAGGTCCCACCAACCAGACAATGTTGCTTGGCAGGACCAAGGGGAAGGGCCTTCTCTTTGGGGGACCTGGACCTCTGGAATCAGCTCCCTCCAGAAATTCACACTGCGCTCACCCTCCTCGCCTTCCATAAGAGTCTTAAAACTCACCTATGTCGCCAGGCTTGGGGCAATTAGATCTTGGCCGCCTGGCCGTTGAATGTTATGTATGGCTGAGGTCTGAATGCGTACAATTAATTTTTAAAATATTGGGGATTTTAGGTTAATTATCTAGTTTAATTAATTGGATTTGCCATTTAATTTTATTGTTTTTTATTAAATGCTGTAAGCTACCCCAGGCAGCATATAAATCCAATGAATGAATGAATAAATAAATAAATTCCTCTTTAACAGGTTACTCAGTGGTTCTCTCATATTTTGCCCAAATTAAGTTTAAATGTCCACCATCTTCAAGTGACGTTCTAAACCATTGACTTCTATGATTCTTTCTAAGACGTAAAACTCAATAGTCAAGATGTGACCTTCGCATTTAGTACTGACCTGGCATTCATCAGGATTAAAGTCACTGTAATTCTTCCGCAGTCCATAAGGGATCCCATGCAGGGGTTGTCTCCCGTAATACCAGGTCATGCCGTGGTCATCACTGAGGAGGCAGGAGATCCCGTCCAGCTCTAAAGTCCCATGACCACAAACAATCAAGCGTCCTTTCTTGGGCTCCTGGCGTTTCTGCAAACCAGGACAGATTGGTTAGTGTGATGGAATATAGTAAGCTGGGAGAGAGAGGAATAACATACAGTCCAGACGTGTTGCGTGAGTGGTGAAGAAAGCAACTCTCTAATTGAGAGAGCCGTGGTGGCGCAGTGGGTAGAGTGCAGTACTTGCCAGGCCACTAAAGCTGACTACTAGATCTGCAGGTCAGCGGTTCAAATCTCATCACCGGCTCAAGGTTGACTCAGCCTTCCATCCTCCCGCGGTGAGTAAAATGAGGACCCGGATGCTATTGCTAAAATGTTGTAAGCCGCCCTGAGTCTAAGGAGAAGGGCGGCATAAAAAAAAATTGAATAAATAAATAATTCTCGGGTATAAACAACCAGATCCATACATGTGGGAACGCGGGAACTAGTGTCTTGGAATGTGCGTGCGAAAAGCATAGACCTTGAGCATGACACGTATGATGACCCAGTTTCTCTAGCAACATTTTCCTTTCCAGCACTCTTATCTTGCCTTCTTTGCTGCTAGCCTAAGAAAAGTGCAACATTATATATCTTGCTTTCTTTTTCTCATGAATCAGCACTTTGAAATGTAGCACAAGTTGTGTGATTTTTATTGGTTATATTTTGTACGCTTAATACGTTATGAGTTCGAATTGGTATAACAGACCCATGTGAAATGTAGCATCATAGAAGCCTGCCTTTCTTTCTTTGCTTTCAAAAGAAGGGTCATCCTGGATTTAATCTGGGTTGCCTCACCAAATAGAAAATCCAGGTTGTCTCACCAAAGAGAAAAAGTTGTTTTCAAGTTTCTTGTCCGAGGTTTTTTCTCTCAATTGGATTTGTGAGTAACCTGCAGTCAGTTGCCAGCTGCGAACCCCCATACACACACACAAAGAGTTCAATTTAAACATGTTAAAGGGTTAAATAAGGTTCAGGAGGGAAGTGTTTTTAATAGGAAAGTGAACACAAGAACAAGGGGACACAATCTGAAGTTAGTTGGGGGAAAGATCAAAAGCAACATGAGAAAATATTATTTTACTGAAAGAGTAGTAGATCCTTGGAACAAACTTCCAGCAGACGTGGTTGGTAAATCCACAGTCACTGAATTTAAACATGGCCGGGATAAACATATATCCATCCTAAGATAAAATACAGAAAATAGTGTATAAGGGCAGACTAGATGGAACATGAGGTCTTTTTCTGCCGCCAGTCTTCTATGTTTCTATGTCTCAATTAGCTACTTTGTTGATTATCCCTATAACCCAGGAATCTTCTCTGGATAAGGTTCGACGGCATTCAATGGGAGAGTTGGACCTTTTCCATGTGTGCCTATGTAGAGATTCCAGACTAATTCCCCACTTGATTCCTCCCACTGGTTTAGACAGTCTCTCTCCGACATTAATATTCTCAGAGCGAATGCTTGATGCACAGTAGATAGCAGAGTGCTTCACTTTGGCAAGATTCTGTCTATAAGCGTGGAACAATAAAGAATTTGGCTTGGAAGCAATACTGCGTGTCTTCTCCGGTTGACAGCTAGCAATGTGAGCACTTAATTGCCGTTTCTTTCAATGTTGGACTGTACTGCTTTTCTCCTCCATCTCTTTCTCAAAAGAAAAAGAGAGAGTGGACTTCATTCTCCCATGAAAAAGCTGCCTTTGCTTAGGATTGGATGCCTGTGCCTGTATTTTATATGTGGAGATTTCTGTGGATTTTGATATCCTCACATCCACAATTCTTATGTGGGTCTTTTTCTCCTCCTACAATTAAAACTGGGTTATTTGTGACTGTATTAATGATTAACTCTGAGTCTTCTTGGAATATGATTAAACATATTCTGGATACAGCTGGATAGTTTTCTATCAGGTATAATGGAGCACTTCAGCAGTCCACAACTTTTCCAGTTTGGTGGCCCAGCTGGGGGGGTGTTGTAATCATAGGTTCTTAGGCACTGAGCATTGGGATAGAATATTGCTGAAGGGTGATGTTTTAGCCAAATGGGTGCTGTAAAAACCTTATTCTTCCTCTATGGAAAGGCAGCAAAGTCCAGGCTGAGTAAGCAAGCTGCAGAATCCATGACCAGGTGGAAAATAATTAACTTGATATACAGCATTAAGATAAGGTATAGCTAACTTCCATACAAGGAAATATATGCCTTACTCTCATTCCTTTACTAATCACCAGTAAACACACAATCCAGGAAAAGGCAATGAATGGAGCTTCTATTAATTATCTATAGGGAAGTCACGAGGAGGTTGCCTTATACAGCGCATGAGTGAATGGTAGTTGGGGGATGGCTTAATGTATGTGGCGTTCGCGGATTGGTTATTCTGTACCACATGTCAGGAAAAGTGAAATACAATAAAAGGAGCGATCTTGATTCAATCGAGGTCGTCTCATTGAGAAAATTTTCTCCGTTGCTTCATTTTGATGTGGCAATTATAGAAACATAGAAACATAGAAGTCTGACGGCAGAAAAAGACCTCCTGGTCCATCTAGTGTGCCCTTATACTATTTTCTGTATTTTATCTTAGGATGGATCTATGTTTATCCCAGGCATGTTTAAATTCAGTTACTGTGGATTTATCTACCACGTCTGCTGGAAGTTTGTTCCAAGGATCTACTACTCTTTCAGTAAAATAATATTTTCTCATGTTGCTTTTGATCTTTCCCCCAACTAACTTCAGATTGTGTCCCCTTGTTCTTGTGTTCACTTTCCTATTAAAAACACTTCCCTCCTGGACCTTATTTAACCCTTTAATATATTTAAATGTTTCGATCATGTCCCCCCTTTTCCTTCTGTCCTCCAGACTATACAGATTGAGTTCATTAAGTCTTTGCTGATACGTTTTATGCTTAAGACCTTCCACCATTCTTGTAGCCCGTCTTTGGACCCGTTCAATTCTGTCAATATCTTTTTGTAGGTGAGGTCTCCAGAACTGAACACAGTATTCCAAATGTGGTCTCACCAGCATTCTATATAGCGGGATCATAATCTCCCTCTTCCTGCTTGTTATACCTCTAGCTATGCAGCCAAGCATCCTACTTGCTTTCCCTACCGCCTGACTGCACTGTTCACCCATTTTGAGACTGTCAGAATTATGGCATCCTGTTCCTTCCTAGAGGTCGGCCCACTGGGGAAGGGCAGTTTCCCTTCGGGGGAGGGGGAATAGAGGGGACATTCTTTCAGATGTTGTTAAGGGAGCCTTCCAATCCAGCAGAATTAGTTCATCTGCTCCTATTTGCTGACTTATTCACTTGGAAGGGGTAGCAGAAATTTGCTCTTTTGCAAAAATGGCATTTGATAAGGATCAATGGTACTGTTGATCGGAATGCTTGCTACAGGCTCTGTTCTGTTCCAGTCTCACATCATCATCATGATACATATAAAGAAAAAAGGTGAATAATTCAGCACAATCATTTGTACCACCTCTATGCTTGAGGTTGTAAGCTTACCTGGATGCCATAGCCCGGTCCAGGGGCAAACATGGTCGTGCCAATTTCCTTAGAGAGGTTCCGGGGAAGGCTCCACGTGACACCATCATCCAAGCTGCGAATTATCATGACGCTGGCCGTGGAGCACCCACGGTAGTGTGCACAGAGAGTATATATCAAGAACACCATGTCCTTTTCCCTATCTACCACCACAGCTCCAAGGTTGAGACCGTCTGTGAGGGAACCATCATCAACTATGAACGAAGTTGGGCTCCAGTTAGCACCTAGAAGAGCAGGCAGATCGTGGATTATAATTTTCCTCCTACCACCAGTACACACAGACTAGGTCAGGGGTGTCAAACATGCATCATCGTAGCAGCATCACGTGACGTATCGGGACTTTTTGCCTCCTTCGCTAAACCAGGTGTGCGTGTGGCCACCACGTGATGCATTGATGTACAGTGTTCCCTCGATTTTCATGGGTTCAAACTTCGCGAAATGACTATACCACGGTTTTTCAAAAATATTAATTAAAAAATACTTTGCGTTTTCCCCCCCTATACCATGGTTTTTCCCGCCCGATGACATCATACGTCATCGCCAAACTTTCGTCCACCTTTAATAAATCTTTCTTTTAATAAACTTTAATAAACAAACATAGTGAGTAATAATCTAAATGGTTGCTAAGGGAATGAGAAATTGCAGTTTAGGGGTTTAAAGTGTTAAGGGAAGGCTTGTGATACTGTTCAGAGCCAAAAATAGTGTATTTACTTCCGCATCTCTACTTTGCGGAAATTCGACTTTCGCGGGCGGTCTCGGAATGCATCCCCCGTGAAAATCGAGGCAACACTGTATTATTATGTATGTTTGGTTGATTGGATTGTTGTGGGCTTATAATAGGATTTAATTGTTTTTATTATTTTAATGTGTTTTAATATTAATACAGTGGTACCTCTACTTAAGAACTTAATTTGTTCCGTGACCAGGTTCTTAAGTAGAAAAGTTTGTAAGACGAAGCAATGTAAAAGCAAATAATGTAAAAGCAAATAATGCGTGTGATTGGGGAAACCACAGGGAGGGTGGAGGCCCTGTTTCCTCCCAGGAGATTCCTAGAGAGGCCCCAGGGAAGCTTCTCCCTGCCTTTTCCAGTTACAGTTTCGTAGGCTTGGGTTTGTAAGTGGAAAATGGTTCTTGAGAAGAGGCAAAAAAATCTTAAACACCTGGTTCTTATCTAGAAAAGTTTGTAAGTACAGGCTTTCTTAGGTAGAGGTACCAGTGTATTGACTTCTTCTATTATTGTATTATATTGTGTTTTTATATTGTTGTAAGTCACCCTGAGTCCCACGGGGTTGGGCGGCATAGAAGTCAAACAAACAAACAAACAAAACAAAAAACAAAAAAACAAAAAACAAACAATCTGGCCTGCAGGCCGCATGTTTGACAGGCTTGGGCTAGGCCAGTGACAGTGAATCTATGGCACGGGTGCCACAGGTGGCATGCGGAGCCATATCTGCTGGCATGTGAACTGTTGCCCTAGCTCAGCTCCAACATGCATGCGTATGCTTAGCCAGCTGATTTTTGGCTCGCAGAGACACTCTGGGAGGACACTTTTGGCTTCCAGAGAGCCTCTGGGGGAATGGGGGAGTGCGCTTTTACCCTCCCACTGGCTCCAGGGAAGCCTTTGGAGCCTGGGGAGGGTGAAACACGAGCCTATTGGGCCCACCAGAAATTGGGAAACAGGCCATTTCTGGCCTCCAGAGGGCCTCCGGGTAGTGGGGGAAGCTTTTCCCCCCCTCCCAACGCATTGAATTATGTATGTGGGCCCTCACACATGTGCGATAGCACACATCCATGCTCTTTGGGCACCCTAGGAAAAAAAGGTTTGCCATCACTGGGCTAGGCTGTTTGAGTTTAACACCAGCCTCCTCTTGAATTACTAGCAGGTTGCACTGCCCTGTCCGAGTTTTCAACAGAGATAATTTAAATTTATTTATTTATTTATTTATTGGATTTGTATGCCGCCCTTCTCTGCAGACTCGGGGCGGCTAACAATAATGGCAAAAAACAATACATAACAATCCAATTTAATAAGACAACTAAAAACCCTAATTATAAAAAACCAAACATACACACAAACATACCATGCATAACTTGTAATGGCCTAGGGGAAGAAATTAATTGGATATGTGGTTGGTAGAGGATTATTATCTCCAGAGACTCGGGGCGGCTCACAACAACAAACAGTACAAATCCAATGGTTAAAACAATTTAAAACCCTTAATATAAAAAACAATCATACATCTCATACAAACCATACATAAAATGGAAACGGCCCAGGAGAATCAATTTCCCCATACCTGACGGAAGCGGTGGATTTTAAGGAGTTTGCGAAAGGCAAGGAGGGTGGGGGCAATCCTAATCTCTGGGGGGAGTTGATTCCAGAGGGTTGGGGCCACCACAGAGAAGGCTCTTCCTCTGGGTTCAGCCAGACAACTTTGTTTTGTCGACGGGACCCGGAAAAGGCCAACTCTGTGGGACCTGACCGGTCGCTGGGATTCGTGCGGCAGAAGGTGGTCCTGGAGATATTCTGGTCCGATGCCATGAAGGGCTTTATAGGTCATAACCAACACTTTGAATTGTGACCGGAAACTGATCGGCAACCAATGCAGACTGTGGAGTGTTGGTGTAACATGGGCATACCTAGGGAAGCCCATGATTGCTCTCGCAGCTGCATTCTGCACAATCTGAAGTTTCCGAACACTCTTCAAGGGTAGCCCCATGTAGAGGGCGTTACAGTAGTCGAACCTCGAGGTGATGAGGGCATGAGGGTATTATTATTTTTATTTTCCAAGGTTCTGTTTTACAGCTCAGGAATTCTGGGAGTTGAAGTCCACATGTCATAGAAGAGCCAACTTTGCCTACCCCTGCCCTAGACCTCTGTCCCTGAGACGTAAACCACCGTCCACTCCCGTCCCTCCTGCTTCTTAACCCTCAACAAACCTTTGTCTACTGATCTGCGAAGGGCTATGAATTTAGCTCCGCTGTCAGAAGCAGAAGTCTTCCTGGCTTCTGAAAAGGCCAAAAGGCTGCCGTAAGATGTTGCTGTGATGAGAGGGATCCTGAACGTGTTTACCTCCCCGATTGCGCCACCACTGACCCAGAGCAATTGCTCCATGACGATACGAGGTTTCACCTGCCAAGACAAACCAGGGAAGATCATCAGGCCTTGGCTGCAAGGAAGCGGTGGAGAAACAATAAGCATATCCGTGAAGCTTGGTCTCTGCATGGACCCTGTGCCTTTTTTTAAATGGCAGGATAGAAACATAGAAGATTGGCGGCAGAAAAAGACCCCATGGTCCATCTAGTCTGCCCTTAGACTATTTCCTGTATTTTATCTTAGGATGGATATATGTTTATCCAAGGCATGTTTAAATTCAGTTACTGTGGATTTACCAACTACGTCAGCTGGAATTTTGTTCCAAGCATCTACTACTCTTTCAGTCAAATAATATTTTCTCATGTTGCTTTTGATCTTTCCCCCAACTAACCTCAGATTGTGCCCCCTTGTTCTTATGTTCACTTTCCTATTAAAAACACTTCCCTCCTGAACCTTATTTAACCCTTTAACATATTTAAATGTTTCAATCATGTCCCCCCTTTCCCTTCTGTCCTCCAGACTATACAGATTGAGTTCATTAAGTCTTTCCTGATAAGTTTTATGCTTAAGACCTTTCACCATTTTTGTAGCCCGTCTTTGGACCCGTTCAATTTTGTCCATATCTTTTTGTAGGTGAGGTCTCCAGAACTGAACACAGTGTTCCAGTTGTGGTCTCACCAGCGCTCTATACAGCGGGATCACAATCTCCCTCTTCCTGCTTGTTACAGCTCTAGCTATGCAGCCAAGCATTCTACTTGCTTTCCCTACTGCCTGACTGCACTGTTCACCCATTTTGAGACTGTCAGAAATCACTACCCCTGAATCCTTCTCTTCTGAAGTTTTTGCTAACACTCAACTGCCAATACAATACTCAGATTGAGGAATCATTTTCCCCAATGGAAAAAAAATGAGATAGAGATGTTCCTTTTCCATATTCTGTCTGAAAAGAGAACCAGGGTTGGGAAAATTACGGTACTGTTTTTCAATCAAACTCGGTTAAGCAGATGCAAAAGAGACCAAACTTGGTTAAGCAGATGCAATAGAGATCTTGAACAGAAGGATCTGTACCAAAATAAGTCTGTTTGCCTTTGGACTCAAGTCTTGAAACACAGAAGTGGGTTCGTGTGCACGCCCACACAATATTTCTGCACTGGTATGTGTGCACGCTCAAACAATACTTCTGCGCATGCACAGAAGGATCCTGGGCAGGTAGGCGGGGCCTCCTGCTGCCATTGCTACCAGTTCTAAGAACCAATCGGAACTGGGAGAAACCCACCACTGCTGAAGCACAATACAAATAATTGAGAAACAAGCTAACACTTTTCCAATTGTACAGCTGTATTCTTAAGTTTGTACTGTGGTTGAAGACTTCCTGAAGTGAGTGAAGAAACAGGATAGAAACTGAATCAGAATCACTGAAAATCGCAAGAGGAAGCTGGATGTCAGAATCTTGAAATTTAGGGAACAACTTCACAAAAAGATGTGCTAGAAAGCAACAACTTAATCACAAGGCTAAAAATGAAAAAAAAAAAAAAACCTCCAATAAATGTAATTTTATTAAGGATTTCAGTTACAATAGTGAAACGTAATAGCCAAACTAATAACAAGAAAGGAAAGGAAAAGTGAAAATGCAAAGGTCAGAAAAAAGAGAGAAAAAACTAAGCATAGAAGAATAAAAAGAATATAGCCAAGAGAAAGAAAACATATAAAAATTACTTTCAACCTACATTACTGCAAAATATAAAATACTTTTGTAACCATTCACTGTCTTTTAGTTCATCCATGTTTTATCTGTAGACAAATCCATAAGGCATCATCTTTTCGGTTCCACCAGAAAGTCCAAAAAGGGTAGGCATAAGTAGCAACATATCTTAATTTAAACTTGATCAAAGAAACCAACATTATATTCCTTCCTTTTACTTATGACAGTCTTAATCTTTAGTCCACCCGAGTAATGCTATAGAGCAGTGATGGCAAACCTTTTTTGATTCATATGCCAAAAGTGTGTGTGTGTGTGTGTTTGTTTTAGCACGTGCTCACATGCCCAGATCCATTTCCTCCTCCACATGCATGCACCTCCGCGCCGCCCCTGCTCATGTGCACAATCTTCCCCGTCCCTACACATGTTCAGAGGCCTCACTGAAACCTGGGATGGTGAAAAACGGATGAATGGGCAAACTGGACTTCCTGTTTGCCCATTGGGCTGTTTTTTGCATTCTAGAGCCTTCAGGGAAGCTTCCTGAAGCCCCGTAGTGCGAGAAACAGCACAATGTACAAACCGGAAGTCTGTTTTCTAAATGATGAAACAGCCTTCCCCAAGGCTGAAAATCAGCTGGCTAACGCACGCATGTATACTGGAGCTGACATAGGGCAACGCCTTGTGTGCCCTCCAATATGGCTCCACGTGCGCCATAGGTTTGCCATCACAGCTATAGAGTTTGATTTCTTGATTCTTCTCACAAGATTCTTTTAAAAACTAGTCTCTTTTGCAAATCCAACACTAAATAAATAAATAAATAGTACTGAATTTTGGTAAATTGAGATAAGTTATTAGAGATATTGTCTTACTGAGTCAAGTACAAAATTTGAAATATAAAAGTATATAATTGTGAGCCTATTGTGTTGCCTATTCTCAAGAGAGTGTGTATATCTACACAAACACCTACATAACACACGTATACATGTGCCTTGTACATACATATGTATAGGTGCAGGTATGGGTACATACCTGCACCTATACCTATATAAACATGTATATATTCATCACTGTCCATTTTGACTATGTAGCATAAAGAGGAAACTTTGCAGTTCATGAGGTTAATACTATATAGAACAAAACTGTGACTGAATTTTGGGTTATTATTTGTATTTCTCCATGGATTTTTAAAGCATTAGCAAGTTTCTTTTATAAAAGTTTCTTTTATAACACCAAATACAAGCTGAATAAACAGGACCTTACCAACAACCCTCACTCTGTAAAAGACCTTGGAATACTCATATCAAATGACCTAAGTGCCAAAGCCCATTGCAACAACATCGCCAAAAAGGCTTCAAGTGCTGTTAACCTAATACTACGTAGCTTCTGCTCCCATAATCTCACACTACTAACCAGAGCATACAAAACCTTCGCCAGACCCAATCCTTGAATACAGCTCATCTGTCTGGAACCCACACCGCATTTCGGACATAAACACTCTAGAAAATGTCCAGAGATACTTTACTAGAAGAGCCCTCCACTCCTCCACTCGCAACAGAATACCTTACGCAACTAGACTTACAATCCTAGGTTTAGAAAGCTTAGAACTACATCGCCTTAAACACGACCTAAGCATAGCCCATAAAATCATCTGCTACAACGTCCTTCCTGTCCACAACTACTTCAGCTTCAACCACAGCAACACACGAGCACACAACAGATACAAACTTAAAGTAAAATGCTCTAAACATGACTGCACGAAATACGACTTTAGTAACCGAGTAATTGATGCATAGAACTCACTTTGAGTTCTATGAACTACCAGACTCTGTAGTATCATAACCTAATCCTCAAAACCTTACCCTTAGACTGTCCACTGTTGACCTCTCCTGATTCCTAATAGGTCAGTAAGGGCCGTGCATAAGTGTACCAGAGTGCCTTCCATCCCCTGTCCCAATGTTTCATTCTTTTCTTTTCTTTTTTACCAGTATCATGTATATAAATATTATTGCATAGCTAGAGGTATAAGAAGCAGGAAGAGGGAGATTGAACAGAAGAACAAGGGGACACAATCTGAAGTTAGTTGGGGGAAAGATCAAAAGCAACATGAGAAAATATTATTTTACTGAAAGAGTAGTAGATCCTTGGAACAAACTTCCAGCAGACGTGGTAGATAAATCCACAGTAACTGAATTTAAACATGCCAGGGATAAACATATATCCATCCTAAGATAAAATACAGAAAATAGTATAAGGGCAGACTAGATGGACCATGAGGTTCTATGTTTCTATGTTTCTATTACATCTTTGTATACTTCCAATACGTACTTGACAAAACAAACAAAAATAAATAAACAAATAAATAAATAAATAAATAAATAAATATGTACAGTGAAGCACCGTCTTCCGTGTCATTCTTGTAGTTATTTGCAGATCCACTTTCGATGCCATTTCTGTCTTGTCAAATAAAACTTGTTCCTCATTTGCTGGTTCCTTTGTAACATCTTCTGGGCACAGTCTAGCCATAGAAGCAAACTTTGATGCTGACATGACTAATTTCTGATTCCATTTCTCTGCATATCCTTTGCTATTTTCAATGTTAAAATAGTTTGTGTCATTTTATGCTCTCAATTAATTGGCTGCAAATTTTTAGGTAATATTTCAAAAGTACTTAACAAGCAATTTCTAAACGTGATTAGAAAAGGGAACTTTACGAACATGGTGACTTTTAAAAGGTGCCGAGTGTGGTTGTGAGGAAGAGAGTTATATCCGTTGTCTCCCAGTGCTCAGAACCCAGTGAGAACCACTATCGTGTGGTCTCTTTGAAAGTAACAAGTGTTCAGCGTTCATGTGGGCGATTTCCTGTCCTCTCCTGGTCCAGAAACATTCTGAAGAGCTGGTCTACTCACCAGCTTTTCATTATAGGCAGTCTTCGACTTACAATACAGTGGTACCTCTACCTACGAACGCCTCTACTTACGAACTTTTCTAGATAAGAACCGGGTATTCAAGATTTTTTTGCCTCTTCTCAAGAACCATTTTCCACTTACAAACCCAAGCCTCCAAAACTGTATCCGGAAAAGGCAGGGAGAAGCCTCTGTGGGGCCTCTCTAGGAATCTTCTGGGAGGAAACAGGACTGGAAAAGGCAGGGAGAAGCCTCCATGGGGCCTCTCTAGGAATCTCCGGGGAGGAAATAGGGCTTCCCCCCTCCCTATGGTTTCCCCAATCGCACACATTATTTGCTTTTACATTGATTCCTATGGGAAAAATTGCTTCTTACAAACGTTTCTACTTAAGAACCTGGTCACGGAACGAATTAAGTTCATAAGTAGAGGTACCACTGTAGTTTGCTTAGTGACTATTCAAAGCAGAGGTGGGTTCTTACCGGTTTGGACCAGTTCCATATAACCGGTAGAGGGAATTTCCCCTGCTTGCTGAACTGGCAGCAATGGCCGCCTGGCCACATCCCTGAACCGGCTCTCTAGGTGGCGCCATGTTGTTTTTCACTTCTGCGCATGCACAGATGCTGTTTTTTGCTTCTGTGCCTCACTGGACAAAGCGGACTGGCAGCAAAGTAAGTCAGAACCCGCCCCTATTCAAAGTTATAACAGCACTGAAAAAGGGGACTTATGTCTGTTTTTCATAGTTACAACCTTTGAAGTAGCCTCGTGGTCATATAATCAAAATTCAGGTGCTTGGCAATTGACACGGCTTTCTAAATCAACACAGACTATGGAAACTTTACAATGGACCTCAAGCATCTTGCAGTGTGTTCCTCTCCATTCTTCCTCCATACTCTGGGTCTTTGGTTTCCAAAGGTTTCCACAGTCTGTGATGATTTGGGGAGCCATGTCACCTGCTGGTGTTGGTCCACTGTGCTTCTTTGTCCAGAGTTAATGCAGCCGTCTACCAGGAGATTTTGGAGCATTCTATGCTTCCATCTGCACACAAGCTTTATGGGGATGCTGACTTAAATTTTCTAGCACCTGCCCACACTGCCAAAAGCACCAAAACCTGCTTCAATAAACGTGGGATTACTGGTCTTGTTTGGCCAGCAAACTCGCCTGACTTGAATCCCATAGAGAATCTATGGGGCACTGCCAAGAGAAAGATGAGAGGCGTGAGACTGAACAATACAGAAGAGCTGAAGGCCGTTGTTGAAGCATCCTGGTGTTCCATAACATCTCAGCAGTCCCACGGGCTGATAGCTTCCCTGCCATGCTGCATTGAGACAGTAATTGCTGCAAAAGGGGCCCAACCCAAGTAATAGGTATACAGTGATACCTTGTCTTACAAACTTAATTGGTTTCGGGACGAGGTTCTTAAGGTGAAACGTTTGTAAGATGAAACAATGTTTTCCATAGGAATCAATGGAAAAGCGATTAATGCGTGCAAGCCCAAAATTCATCCCTTTTGCCAGCCGAAGCGCCCGTTTTTGTGCTGCTGGGATTCTCCTGAAGCTCCCTTCCATGGGAAACCCCACCTCTGGGCTTCTGTGTTTTTGCAATGCTGCAAGGGAATCCCAGCAGGGGAATCCCAGCATCACAAAAACGAGCTCTTTGCTGGCAACAGAAGTCTGGAGGTGGGGTTTCCCAGCGAGGGGAGCATCAGCGAAATCACAGCATTGCAAAAACACTGAAGTCCTCGAAACCCCACCTCCGGACCTCTGTGTTTTTGCAATGCTGCGATTTCACTGAGGCTCTCCTTGCTGGGAAACTCCACATCCAAACCTCCGTTGCCAGCGAAGCGCCCGTTTTTGCGCTGCTGGGATTCCCCTGCAGCATCACAAAAACATGGAAGTCCGGAGGTAGGGTTTCCCATGGAGGAGAGCCTAAGGGGAATCCCAGCAGTGCAAAAACAGGTGCTTCGCTGGCAATGGAAGTCCGGAGGCGGGGCATCCCAGTGACGGCAGTGGGTTTGTAAGGTGAAAATAGTTTGTAAGAAGAGGCAAAAAAATCTTAAACCCCGGGTTTGTATCTCGAAAATTTGTATGACGAGGCGTTTGTAAGACAAGGTATCACTGTATATGCATGCTTATACTTTTCAGAGGTCTGATATTGTTCTAAAATCCTTGCTTTATTGATTGCATATAATGTTCTAATTTTCTGGTCAAATTGGAAACTGTTTGGAACTTATTCAGAATGTTGCCCAGTAGCACAAATATGATAACCAAGGCCTGGTGGATGAAAGAGTCCCATGCGGCTCCAGAGGGCTCTAGACCCCTGATCTAGGCTGAGATCACACTCCCTTAGGCACAAAATGTGGCTCGGGGACTTTAAGATAATCCTTCTCTCCTCAGCAAGGTAAACATCTGATAACATTATTTTAAATTGTCCTTGGATAATACTACACCCATACCTAATGAGCCTTACTATCAGCTGATAGTCAGACTCCCTCTAAAAGCATCCATGCAAGATCTTCACACAAAATCAGTTTTGGAGTGGTGTTATTTTTCTCCCCATCTGTTCAATCATGTCTGATTCTCAGAGACTGCCTAGAGACAAATCCCTGCAGTTTTTTTCAGAAGTGGCTTGCCATTGCTTCTTTTCTAGGGCTGAGAGAGAGTGACTGGCTCAAGGTAACCTGTTGGCTTCATGTCCAAGGCAGACTGGAACTTAAAGTATACCAGTTTTTAGCTGGATGCCATAACCACTGCACCAAACTGGTTCTATTTAAGTGGATCCCCCTCTTCTTCTCCCATTGTTTTAGTGCACAAATACTACGCACTAGAGTGTTTCATTAATACAATCAGTGCTGAGTTCTACCCAGTCCCCAGTGATATTTTTAAGCCTTGGTGGTTTCTGTTGTTTCCCCAACTCTAACCTTTCCTTTGGACTGTAAACATCACTATTCAATATTATTCTGGGATCGGAATAGGACAACTCACCACAGCCAACTTGCTGTGGCAAACTCTCCACAGGACAATTTAATAATTCAATTATTGAATTTTTTTTAGAAAACATTTTAATTTTTGTCATTCACTTTTCATTTGTCTCTTCCTTTTGCATCCTTTCTTTAATTATTCTATTCTACCATTTCTTTGATATTAGTGTAACTCAGTAGTTCTCAACCTAGGGGTCAGGACCTCTTTGGAGATTGAACGACCATTTCACAGGGGTCGCCTAAGACCATGGGAAAAGACAAATTTCCCATGGTGTTAGGAACTTCAGCTTCTATTCTGCTGCCTTGGAATATATTTTTACAACCTGACCAATCAGCTGTTTACAATGGGGGTGTCCCTCTGACCTTCCTGCCAATCAGCTTAAAACTCTGTTGGGATAATTAGTGCTAGACATATGGTTGGAGGTCACCATAACATAAGGAACTGTATTAAGGGGTCGCAGCATTAGAAAAGTTGAGAACCACTGGAATAGAGAATAGAATAGAAAATAGAATAGGAGAGAAGGGAAGATAATTTTTATTGGCCAAGTATGATTGGACACACAAGGAATTTATCTTGGTGCATTTTATTTATTTATTTATTTATTTATTTATTTATTCATTCATTCATTCATTCATTCATTCATTCATTCATTCATTCATTCATTCATTCAGTTAGTTAGTTAGTTAGTTATTAGATTTGTATGCCGCCCCTCTCCGAAGATTTGGGGCGGCTTACAACAGTAATACAAAAACAATATAACAGTGAGACAAATGTAATATTAAAATAAAACATATCTAAAACCCCAACAATTTAAAACCATACAACACATACATACCAAACATAAAATATAAAAGCCTGGGGGAGGATGTCTCAGTTCCCCCATGCCTGGTGATAAAGGTGGGTCTTGAGTAATTTGCGAAAGACAAGGAGGGTGGGGGCTGTTCTAATCTCTGGGGGGAGTTGATTCCAGAGGGCCGGGGCCGCCACAGAGAAGGCTCTTCCCCTGGGGCCCGCCAAACGACATTGTTTGGTCAACGAGACCCGGAGAAGGCCAACTCTGTGGGACCTAATCGGCCGCTGGGATTCGTGCGGTAGAAGGCGGTTCTGGATGTATTCTGGTCCAATGCCATGTAGGGCTTTAAAGGTCATTACCAACACTTTGAATTGTGACCGGAAACCGATCGGCAGCCAGTGCATATGCTCTCAGTATACATAAAAGAAAAGATACATTCTTCAAGAATTATAAGGTACAAACTGAATGATAGTCTGGGTACAAATAAGCAATCAAATCATATTAGGAACCAGTCAATTTGATTTAAAATTGTCCCTGAATAGTACTACACCCAAAATCAAAGGAGCCCTACTATCAGCTGATAGTCAGGCTCCCTTTGAAAGCACCCGAGCAAAAGATTCAAAACGATTGTGCTCTTAGTATTCTGATATTAGTGGGATGGGGCCTCACCCTCTTTCCCAACCTTTTCTCTCATTAAGAAATTTTGGTGTAGAAATACTGAATACAAAGGCTCTGGCTCAATCGCTCAGTTTCTTTCAACTTCACAAGGTTGCTGTTGTGTGAAAAACAGAAGATCGGGAAAGTTACGTAAGTTTCCTGCCTTGAGTTGTAAACGTATTTTAAAAGGCAAGGTAAAAATGTAATCATCATCAAAATAAAATATCAATATGGTCACCAAAGATGAAGCCAGCAACAATAACAAAGAGAAACTACTTTCATGTCCACCTCACCTCAATTTCAATCCTCTTATCAATTTTGTTATTTTTGACAAAGTGAGACGAAACCTTATCTATTAATATAACGTGCTGGTTGGAAAAGATGCCAGCAGAATCCTTGGGGGTTTTTTTTCCTGTAACTACACTAGACCTGATTGGAAGGACAAGAAGGAAACAAATTGACCAGTACTGTAGTAGTGAATGCATCAGAAACTGGAAGACTCTGAATTCTAGTTTGTCCTCGACTTTGTCTCACATTGGTCTAGCACATGGCAACTTCAAATATCAACCAGCAAATGTTCTACCCTCCACATCGGCAAAAAGAATCCGAACCTCATATATAAACTGAATAAACAAAATTTCACAGCCAACCCCCACTCAGTAAAAGACCTTGGAATACTAATATCAAATGATCTAAGTGCCAAAGCCCACTGCAACAATATCGCCAAAAAGGCTTCTAGAGTTGTTAACCTGATCCTACGTAGCTTCTGCTCTGGCAATCTCATACTACTCACAAGAGCCTACAAAACTTTTCCCAGACCCATCCTTGAATATAATTCATCTGTCTGGAACCCATACCACATCTCGCACATCAACACCCTTGAAAATGTCCAAAGATACTTCACCAGAAGAGCCCTTCACTCCTCCACTCGAAACAGAATACCCTACGAAAGCAGACTATCAATCCTAGCTTAGAACTACGTCGCCTAAAACACGATCTAAGTATTGCCCACAAGATCATATGCTGCAACGTTCTACCTGTCAATGACTACTTCAGCTTCAATCGCAACAACACAAGAGCACGCAACAGATTCAAACTTAATATTAACCGCTCCAAACTTGACTGTAAAAAATATGACTTCAGCAACCGAGTTGTCGAAGCATGGAACTCATTATCTGACTCAGTAGTGTCAACCCCTAACCCCCAACATTTTTCCCTTAGACTATCCACAATTGACCTCTCCAGGTTCCTTAGAGGTCAGTAAGGGGCCTACATAAGGGCACCAGTGTGCCTTCTGTCTCCTGTCCAATTGTCTCTCCTTATCTCATTTATCTTTTCTTCCTTTCAAATATGTTCACCTATACTTTTATATCTTTTCTTCTATTATTTTCTTTACTTATAATATTACATATCTTTCTCTTCAATGTGTATTATGTATTGGACAAAATAAATAAATAAATAAACAAACAGTTCTGCCTTTGGCATAAAACCAACTAGTTGGGTGACCTTAGGCCAGTCGCTCTCAGGGAAAGGGGGCAACCCAGTTTCAAAAATCTCACTATGAAAACTTCAAGGACTAGCCCATGCAGTCACTGGGAACCAGGACAGCCTCAAAGACATAATGTGAAAATAATGTAAACTTTGGGCCATTGAATCCAGAGGTAGGATTCAGCAGGTTCTGACCAGTTCTGGAGAATTGGTGGCAGAAATTTTGAGCAGTTTGAGAAGCGGTAAATGCCACCTCTGACTGGCCCCACCTCATCTATTCTCTGCCTCCTGACTCCCAGCTGATCGGGAGGAAATGGGGATTTTGCAGTATCCTTCCCCTGGAATGGGGAGGGAATGGAGATTTTACAGTATTTTCCCCCTGCCGTGCCCAACAAACCACACCACGCTTACCAAGCCACACTCACAGAATTGGTAGCAAAAAAAATTGAATCCAACCACTGGACCATTCCCTCTGCAGGATTTATTAATCAGATTTAGTCTACGGAGAGGGGCGGCATACAAATCTAATAAATAATAATAATAATTTATATGCCACCCTTCTCCGAAGACTCTGATGGATTCCAAAGCTATCCAGAGAAGTTATAAAATATAAACAATACAGAGCAGTAATGCAAGCTACTTCTGCTGATTACCGGCTGCCAGCAGTTTGGCAGATCGAATCTCAGTAGGCTCAAGGTTGACTCAGCCTTCCATCCTTCCAAGGTCAGTAACATGAGTACCCAGATTGTTCGGGGCAATAGGCTGACTCTCTGTAAACCGCTTAGAGAGGACTGTAAAACACTGTGAAGCGGTATGTAAGTCTAAAATGCTACTGCTATTGCGATATATATTCATATTAATTGGTTGTGAATTTTTAGGTAATATTTCAAAAGTAGTTAACAACTATTGCTATTTTAGATTCTAATTATTAGATTTGTCATTATTTTTTTTATTATTTTTTTAAATATAATTTTTAATTGATTTTTAAATTTTTTTACAAAAAACAAAACAGAAAACATAAGTGTACCATCACCATACAAAAAAAAACCCCTTCACCAGGGAGGAATCAATTTTATATCCTTCATATGCTTTGTCTCTGGGTTACATTGTTCATTCTTTATAGAGTGATTGAATTTTATTTCTTACATTTGCATCGCTTACTGATGTTGTTAATATATAATTTTTAACCTTCTCCCACCGCCTCATTGTTGCTGCTAATTTCCCTTCATTATAATTATGTAGTCTAATTTCCATAATTTCATAGTGAATATGATCCACCATATATTTGCACCAATTTTTTATCGTCCATTTATTGTCATTTTTCCACCCAAGCACTATAGTTGCTTGGGCACTTTCTATCGCTGCAATTTTGATTTCTTCATATTCTTTTACCTCACTATTTTTTATCAATAATGCTGCTTCCTTAGTTATTTTCCAATTACCATTCGTAATTTTGTTCACTTCCACTTGTATTTGTTTCCAAAATTTTTGAACTTTATTACATTCCCAAAACATATGCATAAATACTCCTTTTTCCTTGCACCCATGCCAACAATTTCCTTTCTTCGTTATTTGAAAACGTGCTAATTGTACTGGTGTATAATACCATTTATGTAATATTTTTCTTCTCATCTCTCTTATTCTTGTATTTTTAATAGTTAACAACTATTGCTATTTTAGATTCTAATTATTAGATTTGTCATTATGTATTGTTTTTATCACTGTTGTGAGCCGCCCCGAGTCTACGGAGAGGGGCGGCATACAAATCTAATAAATAATAATAATAATAATAGTATGTATGTAACATATTTTGATGATAATGAAAAGGAAGGAAGACTACTATAGATCTATTTTGGGCATATTTGCCTTTATCAGGTAGCCATATATATATATATATATATATATGTTGAGACTTTGGAAGGAGTAGAAAGAGCAATAAAGATGATAGAGACCTGGAGGCTAAAACATATGAAGAATGGCTGGCAGGAATTAATAGCCTGCCAGCACATAGTGTTTTGGAATTATGAGGTTGTAGTCCAACCTACCTGGTTGCAGAAAGCTAAGGCTCCCTTTTTAATTCAAAATGCAATCCTAGTCTGCGTTAACAACAACTAGAGTCAAGATCATAGAATAGAATAGGATAGGATAGAACAGAATGGAACAGAATAAATAGAATAGAATAGAATTCTTTATTGGCCAAGTGTGATTGGACAAACAAGGAATTTGTCTCTGGTGCATAAAAGAAAAGATACATATCATATATGAAGTGTTAGTACCACTTTATAATGCCTTCGTAAGACCACCATTGGAATATTGACTGCATCAGTCTTGGTTAGCACAATATAAAAAGGTTAAGACTCTGTAAAAAGTGCAGAGAAGAGCAACCAAGATAATTAGGGGACTGGAGACTAAAATATATGAAGAACAGTTGCAAGAACTGGGATATGTATAGTCTAGTGAAAAGAAAGACGAGAGGTGACATGATAGTTCCAATATTCGAGGGATTGCCATAAAGAAGAGGCACCCAAAGGTGCTTTTTTCAAGAGGCAACTGGACTTTCTGATTTTTGTTTGAAGACGTTTAGCTTCTCATCCACGAAGCTGGATGGGAAGCATTGAACGAGGATCATTAGTTTGAATATGTGTGTTTTAATTGGGCTTATTAATGAATGTTTTTATTGTTTTAGAATATGTTTTTACTGTTTTAGAAATTATTTTTATTTGCTGGAAGTCGCCCAGAGTCCTTCGGGAGTTGGGCGGCATATAAATATGTTGAATAAATAATAAATAAGCTTCTTCCTCTTCGTCGTCAAAGAATAACCCGAAAGTCCAGTTGCCTCTTGAAAAAAAACCACACAAGCATGACCTGGATGACTGAGAATCTCCATAGACATAAAGAAGAAGGGGGTGGTCATTTAATTTATTTTCCAAAGAAGGACAGAAGGCAGGGGGAAAAAGCACTGGATTGGAAACTAACCAATTTAGAATAAGGAGAAATGTCCTGGCAGTAAAGGACAAACCAACCAGTGGAACTGTTTGCTTCCAGATGTTGTGGGTGCTCCATCACCGGAAGACTTTTAAAGAAGAGACCTGACATCCATTGAT
Source organism: Erythrolamprus reginae (assembly GCF_031021105.1). Taxonomy (NCBI): domain Eukaryota; kingdom Metazoa; phylum Chordata; class Lepidosauria; order Squamata; family Dipsadidae; genus Erythrolamprus; species Erythrolamprus reginae. The sequence continues at coordinate 33,417,085 of NC_091951.1, read as the reverse complement.
CTCTATCTGCAGTGGGATAGGGTCTCCTGCCTGAGCATGGGGGTTGGACTAGAAGACCTCCAGGGGTCCCTTCCCAACCCTGAGGGGAGGTTATTTATTTATTTACTTACTTACTTACTTATTATTTTATTAAAAGAGTAGTAGATGCTTGGAACAAACATCCAGCATACGTGGTTGGTAAATCCACAGTAACTGAATTTAAACATGCCTGGGATAAACATATATCCATCCTAAGATAAAATACAGGAAATAGTATAAGGACAGACTAGATGGAGCATGAGGTCTTTTTCTACCGTCAATCTTCTATGTTTCTATGTTACTTACTTACTTACTTAACTTTATCTATCTATCTATCTATCTATCTATCTGTCTGTCTGTCTGTCTGTCTGTCTGTCTGTCAAACATATATAGGATAGTAGTTTGCATAAACATACGTAAAAAGTAATGATAAAAACAATAGGACGGTAGGACAGGGACGGTAGGTAAAATGGTGCGCTTATGCACCATTTTCCGTGTGTTCTACTTCAGCTTCAACCACAACAACACAAGAGCACACAACAGATTTAAACTTAATATTAACCGCGCCAAACTTGACTGTAAAAAACATGACTTCAGTAACCGAGTTGTCGAAGCGTGGAACTCATTACCATAGTGTCATCCCCAAACCCCCAACACTTTATCCTTAGATCAGTGTTTCTCAACCTTGGCAGTTTGAAGATTTGTGCACTTCAATTCCCAGAATTCCCCAGCCAGCAATGCTGGCTGAGGAATTCTGGGAGTTGAAGTCCACACATCTTAAAACTGCTAAGGTTGAGAAACACTGCCTTAGATTATCCATGGTTGACCTATCCAGATTCCTAAGAGGTCAGTAAGGGGCGAGTGCAAGTGCACTAGAGTGCCTTCCATCCCCTGTCCTATTGCTTTCCTATATCTCCTATACTTGCTTGCTTGCTTGCTTGCTTGCTTGCTTGCTTGCTTGCTTGCTTGCTTGCTTGCTTGCTTGCTTGCTTGCTTGCTTGCTTGCTTGCTTGCTTGCTTGCTTGCTTGCTTGCTTACTTTATTTATTTATTTTGTCCAATACACAATGAGAGTTTTAGTGGGTATGTATGTATGTATGTATGTATGTATGTATGTATGTATATATATATGTAGATTGTTCTGATTTCGGGTTTTGCCCCGTGTAATAACAATCTACATACATATACCCGTGAAAATCTACGAAAACAAACACACACACACACACACACATATAGTAAAATACATGATGAAGGTTATAGAGGAGATACTCATAGTAAAATATATCTATGAAAGAATAGAAAAGAAGGTATAGTAATAGAACATACCAATGAAAGAATAGAAGAAGAGATATAGGAATAGAAGAAAGGTATAGGAGATATAGGAGAGCACAGGAGATATAGGAGAGCAAAAGGACAGGGGACGGAAGACACTCTAGTGCACTTGTTCTCTTGCCCCTTACTGACCTCTTAGGAATCTGGATAGGTCAACCATGGATAATCTAAGGGTAAAGTGTTGGAGTCTTCTATTCCTCTATCTCTTCTTCTATTCTTTCATTGATGTTTTATTCCTATATCTTCTCTTCTATTCTTTCTTAGATATATTTTACAATGAGTCTATAACCTTCATTATATATTTTACTATGTGTATACCCACTAAAACCCTCGTTGTGTATTGGACAAAATCAATCGATCGATCAATCAATCAATAAACAATCCGGAGCAGCGAAGTGAGCCGGACTAAACTTCAACCACCACACTGTTATTGTGAGTCATGCGAGTCACGGGAGTCCCTTCACCCCGGCGACCTCCGGTCCTTTTGCAGTTTAGCCAGGGGACGCTCGGCTTCCGTGGCTCTTCCAGGGCAGCCCCTCTGCCCCGGCCCCGGCCCCATCCCACTATCCCATCCCACCATCCCGGACTCATGAGGCTTCGCTTAGCCCCGAAGGGGACCTTCTTCATCCAGACGATCGCAGCGGCCAAAGCGGGCACCCCGTCCCTCTCCCCGGTCTAGCGACGCGACGCCGGCTTTACCTGGTCCGGAGTGACCATGCTGGAGACCTGCCACCACCACAAGCCCAGGCTCAGAAGCCCCCAAACGAAGGGGCTCCTCCGGGCAAAGCCCGAGCCGTCGTCCCGCGGCGGCGATCCCGGCGCCGAGCCCCATCCAGCCTTCATCGCCTCCTGTGAATTTGGGCGGAAGTGACAACAGAGCAGTTGGACGGAGGAGGAGGCAACTGTTGTTGCTGCTGCTGCTGCTGTTGTGGTGGTTGCTGCTGCTGCCCTTTTCTTTCCCCCCCTGCTGTCTAAGTGGGCGGACGAGGCCCTGCCCCCTTTTTTCTATTTTCTATTTTGTTTTTTGGACATTTATTTGAGTTTCTATGATGACAGGTATTGTTTCATCATAGAAAATAAAACAGTAAAAACAGACAACTAACAGATTAACAGAGTTGGAAAGGGGGGGGGGGGGTCATTGCAGGTCATCTGCCCAAGCAGATCAGAGTTGGAAGGGGGGTCATTGAAGGTCATCTAGTCCAACCCCTCTGCCCAAGCAGATCCTAAGCCGCTGTTGACTGCAGTCTAGTTCTTTCTTGAGAGCTTCCAGGGATGAAGCATTCATAAGTGCACCTTTGTGCCTACCATTCCTGTCCTAGTGTCTTTTTTAACTTTTCTATCTGTACTTTATACTTATATTATGTTAAACATACTACAATACAATACTAGATTTGTATGACAAATAAAATAAATAAATAAAACTTCCGAAGGCAAAGCTGTTCCATTAGTTGATTGTTCTCACTGGCAGAAAATTTTTCCTTGTTTGTTTGTCAAACATGTGTAGGGTATGTGTGTGTGTGTGTGTGTGTGTTTGGTTTTTTTTGTTATGTGATCAAAATTTAGACTGATTTCTCCAGGTTGTTTCTCTGATTAGTTTCCACCCATTGTTTCTTGTTCTAACCTCAGGTGCTTTGGAGAATAGTTTGGCTCCCTCTTCTTTATAGCAGCCTTTCAGACTGCCATCTTGAATGAATGGGGATAACTCAGTCTATAATCAGTGGAACTGCTTTGCCTTCAGAAGTTGTGGGTGCTCCAAGAAGTGATTGGACAGCCACTTATCTGAAATGGTGTAGGGCAGTGGTCCCCAACCTTTTTTTGGCCATTGCCCCACTTAAACATCTCTAAAATCCTGATTCCCCCCCCCCATGACATATAATTTTCATTATTCAAAACGTAACTCCTACTCATGTGGAGCAAGCTTAAAAGAACAATAACTTGGTTTAAACAAGGTTCCAATTGCCCCTATTAAAAATCAAATTGCTCCCAGAGTGGTACAGGCCCCACCTTGGGAAATAGGGGTATAGAGTCTTCTGCTTGAGCGAGGGGTTGGACTAGAAAACCTCCAAGATCCTTTTCAACTCTGTTGCTCTGTTATGGCTCCTTAAGTTTTGTTGCGGCCAAAACATGATCGGACTCATTCGAGACAATGATGAATCCGCATACAGACGGGAAGTTGAACAACTATCCTTGTGGTGTGACCAGAACAATCTAGAACTGAACACACTCAAAACCGTAGAAATAGTGGTAGACTTTAAGAGAAACCCTTCCACCCTTCCACCTCTCACAATACTAGACAACACAGTATCAACAGTAGAGACCTTCAAATTTCTAGGTTCTATCATATCTCAAGACCTAAAATGGTCACCTAACATCAAAAACATCATCAAAAAAGCACAACAAAGAATGTTCTTTCTGCGCCAGCTCAGGAAGCTCAAACTGCCCAAGGAGCTGCTGATTCAGTTCTACAGAGGAATCATTGAGTCTGTCATCTGCACCTCTATAACTGTCTGGTTTGGTGCTGCAACCCAACAGGACCGACACAGACTTCAGAGGATCATCAGAATTGCAGAAAAAACAATTACTGCCAACCTGCCTTCCATTGAGGACCTGTATACTGCACGAGTCAAAAAGAGGCCGGGTAAAATATTTACTGACCCCTCACATCCTGGACACAAATTGTTTCAACTCCTACCCTCAAAACGTCGCTACAGAGCACTGCACACCAAGACAACTAGACACAAGAACAGTTTTTTCCCGAACGCCATCACCCTACTAAACAAATAATTCCCTCAACACTGTCAGACTTTCTACTAAATCTGCACTTCTATTCTATTAGTTTTTCTCATCATTCCTATCACTCATTTCCTCCCATGTTGACTGTAAGACTGTAACTTATTGCGTATATCCTAAGATTTTTATTAATATTGCTTCTTCATTGCTTATTTGACCCCTATGACAATCATTAAGTGTTGTACCACATGATTCTTGACAAATGTATATTTTATTTTATGTACGTTGAGAGCATATGCACCAAGACAAATTCCTTGTGTGTCCAATCACACTTGGCCAATAAAAATTCTATTCTATTCTATTCTATTCTATTCTATTCTATTCTATTCTTTTTTAAAAAATTAATGTTTTACACATACACAAACATTACAATAACAAACAAAACAAAAAAACCCATAAAACAAACATTTGGGAATTGCTTTCCCTACTCATTTAGAATTTTCAATCGGAAAATTTTCCATTTTTTAAATATATAAATTAATGTACTGCTTTGCATTTTCACAGTTTTTTATTTTTATTTTTATTTTAAATATACTTTATTTGTAAATATAGAAAAAAAGGAAATAGGGAGAGGGTAGTGGGGGGTAGGAAGGAATATACAGAAAAGAAAAAGGGGTGGATGGGGTGGATAGGGAAGGGAAGTACAAGATCAAGCAGTTCAGGTAAGTAATACGATTATACTGTACATTGTAAGTTGTAGATTATAATACATGTAATTCTTGATAACAGTGTTGTATTTCTTAAACATTGTAAATAAACAGTAGATAAACAATATCGTTAATATTATCAAGAATTTTCTTAGATTTTAATAATAAATGTTACATCTCATGTTAATATATGTTAGCTAATAACAAATTGATGAGAGTATTTTCTAAATTTGAAGAGTGAAAAGAGAGAGATATTAAATTTACAGAAAAAAAGGGTAAGTAGAAAGAGGGAAAAAATGAATAAAGGAAAAGAAAGAGTGCAGAAAAGAAAAGAAAGATCTGCGTGCGACGCAGACGTTTTCAGGGACGACTTTTTGTGAAAAAGTAATAGGAGGAGTATATGCATAATATAGTAAATGTATTTTATATGTAAAAGAAAAAAAGGGGGGAAAGAGAGTAGTAGTAATGTGTTATGTGATATGTATTGCATTAGTTTAAAGACGGATAAAAAGAGATATCGTATAAGCTTTGTTGCAAATTGATTTGTTTTTGGAGCTAAGTCTTTAAATTAATTTGAGTTTGGTTGGAACGTTCAAGAGTAAGACAGTTTTTGATATTTATCCTTGAATTTTATTTATTTTATTTCTTTCCTCTAGCCAATTAATTTCCCCTCCATATCTTATAATATTCTGAGTCTTCTTTCCCTTCTAGCTTTTTTGACAGCCAAAACATGATTTCATCAGATCACTCTTTTTTGTTTGTTTGTGGAATCCCCAAAGAAATGCTTGTTAGTTGTGTAGTCAGGGTAAAATCCTATTCTCAAGGTCTTCTTTGTACATTTCCTGATTGCCTCCTTGAGGGTATAACTAACAACACTCCGACTAGGCAACAAACAAGTATCTCATTTGGAATTCTGCTAACAAGTACCCAGTAGCATTCTTCCCTCACGTCAATTTTTGAGTACAAAGAAATATACACAACAGAGACACAGAGACAGGGATCAAAGCAAAGAAAGACACTTACTGACTTCATCTACTAAGCACTGGAGCACTACTGCAATGATCTCTACATGGGGCCACCTCTGAAAAGTGTTCGGAAACTTCAAATTGTGCAAAATGCAGCCACGAGAGCAGTCATGGGCCTCCCTAGGCATGCCCATATTTGTCCAACACTCCGCAGACTGCATTGGTTGCCGATTGGTTTCCAGACACAATTCAAAGCAATGGTAATGACCTATAAAGCCCTACATGGCATTGGGGGGCCACCTTCTGCCGTATGAGTCCCAGCAACTGATTAGGTTCCACAGAGTTGGCCTTCTCCAGGTCCTGTCAGCCAGACAATGTCGCTTGGTGGGGCCTAGGGGAAGAGCCTTCACTGTGGGGGCCCCGGCCCTCTGGAATTAGCTCCCCCTGGAGATTCACACTGCCCCCACCCTCCTTGTCTTCTGTAAGAGTCTTAAGACTCATCTATGTCGCCAGGCTTGGGGCAATTAGGTCTCAGTCCCCTGGCCAACGAAATAAGATATATGTTGTATGATTGAACTGGTATGATTGTTTTTAAATATTGGATTGTTAGATTGTAATTTTAAATTTAATTAGATTTGCCGTTGGTTAGAGTCTGCACAGAGGGGTGGCATACAAGTCTAATAAATTTATTTAATTTATTGTTATATTATATGCTGTTAGCCACTCCGAGTTCTCGGAGAAGGGTGGCATACAAATGTTGTAAAAAAATAATTAAACAATTAAATGAATGAATGAATGAATGAATGAATAAATAAGTGTCAAGCTGAGGCATAAGAATTTATTTATCATACAGTATTTATAAATGCCCTTGCAATCTATTCTCACTGAAACAACTCTGGGTTGCCTTACAATAAAGTAAGGTAACAATACCCTGAAAACATTTAAAACAATAAATAAAATCATAATTTTAAAATTCCATTAATCACAACGTGGAGGAAGGAGTAAAATGCGCCTGGGGACGATATGGAATCTGTCTAATCTATGAGCCACTTTCAAGTTGCCACTTCCCCATTTGGGATGAAAGAGTTGCCGCTGCTACTGAATCCTACCTTAGCTCTGGGGATAAAAGGCAGGGGGCAGAGATGAACCGATGTGGCAGACAACTATTCATCTCCCTGCCAGACTTGTTAGCCTGCGGGAAGAGAGAAACTTTTTGCTGGGGCTGCTGGCGCTCTTAATAAAGGAATCATTGATTTAACTTCAGAGGGTTTGTCGTGTTTTGGGAGCTGGGTGTTTTGGGAGCTGGAAGAAGACCTCCAGATACTCTTCAAGGGTAGCTCTGGATAGAGCACATTCCAGTAGTCTGACTGGGAGAAGACCAAGGCTTAAGTGATTGAGCACAAGGACTCCCGATCTAGGAAATAATGCAATTGGCACACAATTAAAAGTTTTGCAAAGGTTCTCCTAGCCATGGCTGCCACCTGCTCATTGGGCAGGAGTTTCAAGTCCAGGAGAATCCCCGAGTTGCATGCCTGGTTTATCTGGGGTAGTCCATCCCCATCCAGCACCAAAAGTATTAAAGTACTGCAACCCACAGATCCACAGGCTCAAAGAATGCTTGATGGCCCCAGAATAAATCATTAAAATATATGGCTGGAACAGCATACTAAATTCAAGATCTGTGCAATTTTGGTCTATTATATAGAGGTTTGGTGAGCTCCCTTTAGGAGTTTTGCAATATCTATAATCTGGCAGATTTTATTGAATAACCCTATTGATACGATCAGGCAGGGTTTGCTGCTACTGCTCAGGTTCCTAATGGTACAGATGAGGAGGCCACACCAGTGGTAAAATGAGCTGTGCGCGCAGCTTTGGGTCTCTGCCATGCGCACACACATCGCGGTGAGATTTTGCTTCTGTGCATGAACAGGAAGCAAAATTTTGTGAGGGGACGCACGTGAGATATTGGTGAATTTTTTTGCTTCTGCGCATGTGCAGAAGCAAAAAAAATGCTGAAATCTCACGTGTGTGTCTCCTCACAAAATTTTGCTTCCTGCACATGCACAGAAGCAAAATCTCACCGTGATGTGTGTGCGCATGGCAGAGACCCAAAGCTGTGTGCACAGCTCATTTTACTACTGGTGTGGCCTCCTCATCTGTACCATTAGGAACCTGATACTGAATACGATTAATACAATTCTCTTGATTTTATTTGTATACCTGGAGTTATATTTTACTAAACTGATAAGCTGAAGCCTACACCATAAAAATAACTTAAGGCTGGCAAGGGAAGATAATAATTGACAAAAAGGCTTTGTCAGCTGTCAGTACTTAAAATAAAGGTGGAGGAAGGGTTGAGTCAGCTCTTTGGAGAAGGTGGAAACATACACAACAGGCAGAAGGCAGATCCTCTTTTGTGATATTAATATCATCTTTTGAGAAAGAGATATGTTTTATCAGGATATGGATTCATAAAAGAATGCTCTGACTTTGGGGGATATATCAATAAAGAAATTTAGCAATCCAGCCTTAAAACAACGGTTTCTCTCTAAAGATTGCTTAAGGAAATTGAAGAATAAAATATAAACAGCATTAAACAGCTAGTTTTTAAAGACTCCTTCCCAAAGATCTTTTTTTAAAAGTGACATTTTCACCAAGTGAGCCCTATGACAATCATTAAGTGTTGTATCTCATGATTTTGACAAATGTATATTTTTCTTTTATGTACACTGAGAGCATATGCACCAAAGACAAATTCCTTGTGTATCCAATCACACTTGGCCAATAAAGAATTCTAATTTAGCTTAGCTTAAATATTTCATTAAAACGCTGGAACTAGGAATGAGCATTTAAGATTTTAAGATGTCCCTACCTTAAATCACTTAGGGTAGGGACAGCTTAAAAGCTGCAGATTGTTCAAAACGATCCCTGCAAGATGGGAAAAATGAACACGAGCACAATACATGTGACTCAGTGGAAGCACGCATGAAGTTGTGTAACAAATGAGCAATAGTAATAACAGTCATTCTTAACTTCACACTGCCAAAAAGACAAGAACAAGCATTTATTGTTCAGCGTAAGAGAATTTCCCATATCCCAAAGGACCAATAGTGCTTAGATCAGTGGTTCTCAACCTTTCTAATGCAGTGACCCCTTAATACAGTTCCTCATGTTGTGGTGACCCCCAACCATAAGTCTAGCACCAATTATCTCAACAGAGTTTTATGCTGATTGGCAGGAAGGTCAGAGGGATACTCCCACTGTAAATACCTGATTGGTCAGATTATAAAAATACAGTGATACGTCTTACGAACTTAATTGGGTCCGGGACGAGGTTTATAAGGTGAAAAGTTTGTAAGAGGAAACAATGTTTCCCATAGGAATCAATGGAAAAGCGATTAATGCGTGCAAGCCCAAAACTCACCCCTTTTGCCAGCCGAAGCGCCCATTTTTGCACTGCTGGGATTCCCCTGAGGCTCCCTTCCATGGGAAACCCCACCTCCAGACTTCCGTGTTTTTGTGATGCTGCAGGGGAATCCCATCAGCGCAAAATCCCATCCCATCGCAAAAACATGGAAGTGCTTGAAATCCCACCTCCGGACTTCCGTGTTTTTGCGATGCTGCGATTTCGCTGAGGCTCCCCTCGCTGGGAAACCCCACCTCTGGACTTCCGTTGCCAGCAAAGCACCCATTTTTGCACTGCTGGGATTCCCCTGCAGCATCACAAAAACACGGAAGTCCGGAGGTGGTGTTTCCCCATGGAGGGGAGCCTCAGGGGAATCCCAGCAGCACAAAAACAGGCGCTTCGCTGGCAACAGAATTCCGGAGGTAGGGCATCCCAGTGGCGGCGGCTTGGGTTTGTAAGGTGAAAATAGTTTGGAAGAGGCAAAAAATCTTAAACCCTGGGTTTGTATCTCAAAAAGTTTGTATGACAAGGGGTTTGTAAGACGAGGTATCACTGTATGTGCCAAGGCGCCAGAAGAGAAGCTTTAGTCCCTAACAGTGGGAAAATTTGTCTTTCCCCATGGTCTTAGGCACCCCCTGTGAAATGACCATTCAACCCACCCAAAGGGGACCCGAACCCCAGGTTGAGAACCATTGGCTTAAATCCTTTTAGAAAGGAAAAATAATCATACTATGCAAGCTAGAATCAAAAGGCACAGGGAGTCCTCTACTTACTAGTACAATTGAGCCCAAATTTTTTGTTGCCAAGTGAGACCATTGTTAAGTGAATTATGCCCTATTTTACGACCTTACTTGCCACAGTTGTTTAAGTGAATCACTGCAGTTATTAAATTAGTAACATGGTTGTTAAGTGAATCTGGCTTCCCCATTGACTTTGCTTGTCAGGTCACAAAAGCTGATCACCTGACCCCCAGGACAACCATCATAAATGTGAGTCAGTTGCAAAGCCAAGAATTTTGATAGAAATATAGAAGATTGACCGCAGACAAAGATCTCATGATCCATCTAGTCTGCCCTTATACTATTTTTTGTATTTTATCTTAGGATGGATTTATATTTATCCCAAGCATGTTTAAATTCAGTTACTATGGATTTACTAACCACGTCTGCTGGAAGTTTGTTCCAAGCATCTACTACTCTTTCAGTAAAATATTTTCTCATGTTGCTTCTGATCTTTTCCCCAACAGATCATATGACTGTCAGGATGCGGCAATGGTTATCAGTCGCCAAGCATCCAAATTTGGATCCCGTGACCACGGGCACTGTGATGCTGCAACGGTCATTAAGTGTGAAAAACAGTCAGGAGTCACTTTTTCCAGCAATGCTGTAACTTTGAATGGTCACTAAATGAACTGTTGCTACGTGGGGGATTCATCTGTCATCTGAAAAGCACCCGTGAATTGGAAGAATAAAAAAATCCCCATTAATAATAATCATGTATATTCCTAAAAAATGAGAGTGAATCACCTTGAGGCTCGACTACTGTAACGCTCTCTACGTGGGGCTACCTTTGAAAAGTGTTTGGAAACTTCAGATCGTGCAGAATGCAGCTGCGAGAGCAATCTTGGGCTTTCCCAAGTATGCCCATGTTTCACCAACACTCCGCAGTCTGCATTGGTTGCCGATCAGTTTCCGGACACAATTCAAAGTGTTGGTTAGGACCTATAAAGCCCTTCATGGCATCGGACCAGAATATCTCCGGGACCGCCTTCTGCCGCACGAATCCCAGCGACCGGTTAGGTCCCACAGAGTTGGCCTTCTCCGGATCCCGTCGACTAAACAATGTCATTTGGCGGGACCCAGGGGAAGAGCCTTCTCTGTGGCAGCCCCGGCCCTCTGGAACCAACTCCCCCCAGAGATCAGAATTGCCCCCACCCTCCTTGCCTTTCGTAAACTTCTCAAAACCCACCTCTGCCGTCAGGCATGGGGGAATTGAAATATCTTCCCCAGCCCTATATAATTTATGTATGGTGTGTTGTGTCCATGTTTTTTAAATTATGGGTTTTTAACTTCGTATTATTAGATTTGTATTGTACATTGTTTCTATCACTGCTGTGAGCCGCCCCGAGTCTACAGAGAGGGGCAGCATACACATTTAATAAGTAAGTAAGTAAGTAAGTAAGTAAGTAAGTAAGTAAGTAAGTAAGTAAGTAAGTAAGTAAGTAAGTAAGTAAGTAAGTAAGTAAGTAAGCAAGCAAATAAATAAAAAAAAAAAAAAAAGACAAGCACATTTTTTTGGGGGGGGGGGTTAATTCCATTTAATTATGCTTTCCAAACTTCTTTCTTTTTGCAACAAGTGACAAAATTCATACCCCCTGTATATCAATATATACAGAATAAATACCTAACACCATACTCAAGGAATGAATCGACTAGGGAGTGTATCTTTCAACGAGCATTTTCAGCTTACTTCAGCCTCTGCAATTCATGGACAAGGACTGTGTCATTTTATTTTACTCTCAATTCAGGTCCGTGCATGTAACCACTAACGTGGGTAGTCCCAATTCGTCTGAGATTGCGGGAACTTCCTACAATCCTATATTAAGTGCAATTTCTAGATCAGTGTAGGTTATTTGGCTGAGGAAAAGTTTCTTTTGGTCCCACTAATGCCGTTGGGCTCATACAAGACCCGGCGGAATCTCAACGTGGAAAAAAAAATCTCAAAGGCAAAATAGTCTATTTGGGCACCGTTCTCTGCTTGGCACAATTTTAATCATCTGTTAATCGCAGGAGGGTCCCAGAGGTCGTTGGCACGCTAGAGAGAAAGAGAAAGAGATCGTCAAAAATTAAAAGCAGGAAGCCAAGCTGCATTAAAGGTTATGAAAAGAAATACAGTAAACACTTTTGTATTTTCTGATGCTGAGTTCAGACATTCACCAGGGCTAACCCAAAGGGGGTTGGACTAGATCAAGGGTCGGCAATCTTAAACACTCAAGAGAGCCATTTGGACCCGTTTCCCACAGAAAAGAAAACACCAGAAGCCACAAAACCCTTCCTGTGCCTGACTATTTCCTGAGCAGCCACAATAGCAATAGCATTTAGATGTGTATATCGCTTCATAGTGCTTTTACAGCCCCCTCTAAGCGGTTTACAGAATCAGCATATTGCCCCCAACAATTTGGGTCCTCATTTTACCCACCTCGAAAGGACGGAAGGCTGAGTCAACCTTGAGCCGGTGGTGAGATTTGAACTGCTGAACTACAGCTTGCAGTTAGCTGAAGTGGCCTGCAGCGCTGCACTCTAACCACTGCGCCACCCCGGATCGCAAAACTAGCATTTGTAGTTGAATTAAAGATTCTGTTTTCTTCTGAAATTTTTATTTTCCTGGATTTATCCACGGTTGTCCTACTGGGGTCAAAAAGCTCAATAAATTGGGTGCCCGAGGGTATGACACATTGGTGGCTGTGACCCACATTTTGAGTGACAGGGAGCCACAGCAGAGGGATGGAAGAGCCACATGCGGATCCAGAGCTGTGGGTTGCTGATCCCTGGACTAGATGACCTGCAATAACCTTCCAACTCTGTTACTCTGTTACATGGAAGAGTTTGTCCTTGAGAGGACAAGGCAATCATTTAATCATTAAAGCTCTCTGGTGAAGTATTGTGCGTCCTCCTCGATCCACAGCTCACATTAGAGAAACACCTTTCAGCTGTGGTGAGGAGGGCGTTTGCCCAGGTTCACTTGGTGCACCAGTTGCGACCCTATTTGGACCGGGAGTCACTACTCACAGTCACTCATGCCCTCATCACCTTGAGGCTCGACTACTGTAACGCTCTCTACATGGGGCTACCTTTGAAAAGTGTTCGGAAACTTCAGATCGTGCAGAATGCAGCTGCGAGAGCAATCATGGGCTTTCCCAAATATGCCCATGTTACTCCAACACTCCGCAGTCTGCATTGGTTGCCGATCAGTTTTCGGTCACAATTCAAAGTGTTGGTCATCACCTATAAAGCCCTTCATGGCACCGGGCCAGAATATCTCAGGGACCGCCTTCTGCCGCACGAATCCCAGCGACCAGTTAGGTCCCATAGAGTGGGTCTTCTCCGGGTCCCGTCAACCAAACAATGTCGCTTCGCGGGACCCAGAGGAAGAGCCTTCTCTGTGGTGGCCCCGACCCTCTGGCACCAACTCCCCCCAGAGATTAGAATTGCCCCCACCCTCCTTGCCTTTCGTAAGCTGCTTAAAACCCACCTCTGCCGCCAGGCATGGGGGAACTAAGATACACTTTCCCCCTAGGCCTTCACAATTTTATGTATGGTATGTTTGTATGTATGATTGGTTTTTATATAATGGGTTTTTAACTGGTTTTTTTAGTATTGGATTTTGTTGTACTGTTTTACTGCTGTTGTTAGCCGCCCCGAGTCTGCGGAGAGGGGCGGCATACAAATACAATAAAATAGAAATAGAATAGAATAGAATAGTATTATTATAATCCCTCCCACTGCAACCAGGAAACTGAGGAGTGCTTTGCAACAATGCTCCTCCATTCATAGCACAGTGACAAGGCTTCCTAGCTGGAATCTCCATAGTTCTGTTGTATTTCATCGAACTCTCAGAATTGTTCAATGCGATGGTGAGATGGGAGAAGAATGCTATTTTAAAAGGGATCAAATGACACAGGATAGTTAAAACGAACCAGATAGGCAAATATCTAGGAGTAACCTTAGAATCTCAAGGAAAAGATTAGATAGCTGAAGATGTGGCTTTTGACTTTTGTGGCTGCCCAGTTTTATCTGTAAGGACGTTCTAAATTTTAAAAATCTGACTGGATGTGTTAAAGACTTCGCAAGAGGAATTTAGAAAAACAATGGTACAGACTCAGAGACATGTGAAATGGGCTTTTGCGACTCTGAAATGTTTAACCCACTGATCGTCTTGTTCAAATGTTTCCCAACCTTGGCAACTTTTAAGACATGTAGACTTCTACTGCCAGCCTGCTGGCTGGGAAATTCTGGGAGCTGAAGTACACGCATCTGAACAAGATTCAGAAACCTTGTTTTCCTATATCAGCATTCCACCTTAGGGTCTTTGGAAGGGAAAGAATAAATCCTTTAACACAGAAACATAGAAGACTGACGGCAGAAAAAGACCTCATGATCCATCTAGTGTGCCCTTATACTATTTTCTGTATTTTTATCTTAGGATGGATATATGTTTATCCCAGGCATGTTTAAATTCAGTTACTGTGGATTTACCAACCACGTCTGCTGGAGGTTTGTTCCAAGCGTCTACTACTCTTCCAGTAAAATAATATTTTCTCATGTTGCTTTTGATCTTTCCCCCAACTAACTTCAGGTTGTGTCCCCTTGTTCTTGTGTTCACTTTCCTATTAAAAACACTTCCCTCCTGAACCTTATTTAACCCTCTAACATATTTAAATGTTTCGATCATGTCCCCCCTTTTCCTTCTGTCCTCCAGACCAGTGTTTCCCAACCTTTTTTGAGCCGCGGCACATTATTCATATTTTCAAAATCCTGGGGAACACTGAAAGGGGCGGGGCGGGGGGGGGGCGGGCTAAAGAAAAGTTTGGACAAAAAAACCCTCTCTCTTCCTCCCTTTCGCTCTATTTCTCCCTCTTTCTCTCTTTTCCTTCCTTCCCTTCTTTCTCTCTCTCCATCCCTCTTTCTTTCTTCCTCTCTTTTTTGCTCTCTTTCTCTCTCCCTCCTTCCCTTTCTCTGTCTTTCTCTCTCCCTTGCTCTCTCTCTCTCTCTTTCACTGTCTTGCTATATGTCTCTTTCTTTCTCTTTGCCTCTCTTGCTATCTCTCTTTATTTCTCTCTCTTTCTCTCTCTCTGTCTCTCTTGCTATGTCTCTCTTTCTTTCTCTTTCTCTCTCTCTCTGTGCCTCTCTTGCTAAGTCTCTCTTTTTCTCTTGCTATGTCTCTCTTTCTTTTTCTCTCTCTCTGCCTCTCTTGCTATGTCTCTCTTTCTCTCTCTCTCTTTCTCTGCCTCTCTTTCTTGCTCTGTCTCTCTTTCTCTGCCTCTCTTGCTATGTCTCTCTTTCTCTCTCTCTCTGCCTCTCTTATATGTCTCTCTTTCTTTCTCTCTCTCTCTCAGCTGACTGCAAGCGGGAGCCCTGACGGCGGCAGCTGGACGTGCTGCTGGACACCGTATATGCCAGGCCCGCAGCGCCAGCATGTACGATGTCTAGCAGCACGTCCAACCGCCACCATCATGGCTCCCGCTTGCAGTCAGCTGAGAGAGAGAGAGAGCGCTCCCTCTCGCCGCCGCCATCTCCCCGTCTTCCTGCCTTCCTTCTTTGGGGCCCAGCAGGAGAGCGCCGAAAACCGCGGCATCGAGCAAGAGCCGGGGGACAGCTGCGAGCGGGAGCCCCAGGATGGAAGTACCGGCAGCGCCCCGCCCAGCTGGAGCTTGGCGGCACACCTGGCCATGTCTCGCGGCACACTAGTGTGCCGCGGCACACCGGTTGGGAAACGCTGCTCCAGACTATACAGATTGAGTTCATTGTCATTCCTGATACGTTTTATGCTTAAGACCTTCCACCATTTATTTATTTATTTATTTATTTAGATTTAGATGATCAAAAATCTAAGGAGTGGGTGGGGGTATCTATCTACATATTTATGTATCTATCTATGTATCTATCTATTTATGTATCTATCTATCTATCTATGTATCTATCTATGTATCTATCTATGTATCTATGTATCTATGTATCTATGTATCTATGTATCTATCTATCTATCTATCTATCTATCTATCTATCTACCTACCTACCTACCTACCTACCTACCTATCTAAATTTCTATGCCACATTCAGGACCAAAATTTTGATTGCTAAGCAAGGGGATTATTAAGTGAGTTGTGGCCTGACTTCATGACCTTTTTTGTTAAGTGAATCATTGCAGTTTTGAACTAAATCATGTAGTATTATGCAAATCCAGCATAATACGAACGTTGCCTGTCGGAAGCCATCTGGGAAGGTTACAAATGGCAATCACATGGACCCAGGATGCAGCAACTCTTCTAAATTGCACGATGGTTGCCAAGCTTCTGAATTTTGATCATGTGATGGGGTGGGGGATGCCGCAACAGTTGTAAATCACTATTTTCAAAGCGGTTGTAACTTCGAACAGTTGCTTAACGAATCGATGTAGGATTGCCTGTGAGTTCCCAGAAGCTGTAAATAGAAGGTAGTGGAGGCAAGAAAGAGAAGAAAATGGAATCTAATACCAGTCAACCAGCTGGGCTCCAATGATGTCGTGAATATGGTAGGGAAGGCCCAGTTTCACCGCATTGGGCGCTTGACGGCTCTGCAAATCAGACAGTAGGACTTCTTTGTATTTGGATTTCTGGATCATCCCCAAGACAGCTTTCCTTCCTGGGAAGAGAAGAATGGTCACTGAAGAGAAGCTCTTTTTTAAGAAAGATACTGTCAGAGCTGCTGTCCTATGCTACAGTTTTGCTGTCAGTCTGCCATGCACTATGGAGGAGGGAGCTAGATGGATGGATGTCAGGCCTGCCTCCGTTCAAAACCCAAGAAAGAAAGGAAAACCCCCAACTCCGCTGAAGTAGAGAAGAGGTACTGCTACTGAGTTTGAAATGATAGCGGCGAAAGCAAGGCAAGATCTGATTCAAAAGGCGCAAACGTTTACAGGTTGAAAGTTCCCCCAAATCCCTCCCCGCAGGGTTTCAGGCTGAATTCCAAGCCACGTCCCGCAAAACGTTATGCGAAACTCATCTTCAGGTATTTTGTCCATCTCATTTTCTAGGATGGTTGGCCTTGACAGAATTTAAACAACCCCACTCAGCGGCATAGTAAATCTTGAGAGTAAACCTCCCTTTCAGCTCACACGGGTCTTCACCACACCAGCTCACTTTCCAACCCAAATGTCATCCCTGCCCCCCTACCCGCCATTACTATGGCAGCTGGTAGCAAGCATGCATCAGAGGAAAAGCCCATGCTAGAGATCTGGCTGACAGGAGAGGGGAAGACTACCAATTCATCGTACCTTCTGGAGACACCATCTCTAGAGTCACAGCAGTGGTGAAATCTACCGTATTTTTCGGAGTGTAATATGCACCCTTTTCCTCCCTATAAGAGGCTGAAAATTCAGGTGCGTCTTATACTCTGAATGCAGCTTTTTTGGAAGCTTTTTTCCCTCCAGCCTTAACTAGGTGCTAACAATCTTCCCAGCTCTTATCTTGCAGATTCTTTCATTGTTACTGTCTGCAAAGAATGTTTTCCAAGCTCTAAGTCTTTCCAGAGTTTTTTTCATTACTCTAACCTGCTCCAAGTAAGTTTCTTTTCAGCCCTAACCAGGTGCTAATGATATTCCCAACTCTTATCCGCTTGCAAGCTCTCATTGTTACTCTCTGCTAAGAATGTTTTCCAAGCCCTGTCTTTGCAGGGTTTTTTTAACTGCTCTAACTTGCTCCAAATGTTTCTTTACAGCCCTAACCAGGTGCTAATGATGTTCCCGGCTCTTACTCGCTTGCAAGCTCTTTCACAGTTACTCTCTGTGAATAATGTTTTCCAAACCCTGTCTTTGTAGGTTTTTTAACTGCTCTAACTTGCTCCAAATGTTTCTTTACAGCCCTAACCAGGTGCTAACGATGTTCCCAGCTCTTACCGGCTTGCAATATCTTTCATTGTTATTCTCTGCGAAGAATGTTTTCCATGCCCTAAATCTTTGCAGGTTTTTTTCATTGCTCTACTTGCTCAGAATTTTTATTTCCAGCCCTAATCAGGTGCTAACAATGTTTCCAGCTCTTACTGGTTTGCAAGCTTTTTCATTGTTACTCTCTCCAAATAAGGTTTTTAAAAAAATCCTAACCAGGGGATAAAATAATATGCTGAAACCGAGCAGACTAGCCAGATTAATATCTGGTAAACAGATTCTTCTCCCTATTTTCCTGCCCAAAAACTAATGTGCATCTTATACTCTGAAAAATATGGTACTTACCTTCCCTACTGGTTCGGAAGCGCATACTTTTTCACCCTCTGAGCATGCACAGAAGGCTTTGTGTATGCACAGAGCGTTAAAAACAAAAAAATGGCAATGTCTGGGTGAGTGGGCAGAGCCTTACACTGCCGCTGCTACCGGTTCTCCAAATCACCGGCAGCCACGGCTGCCAGTATGCCCAGACTGGGCCAAACCAATAGCATTTCACCCCTGGGTCAAACCCTGGGAATGGAATGGAATGGCTCACCAACCAATCCTCCGTCAGAGACTGTTCCAAATTTTTTTTTTATCCAAGTGTAATTGGACAAGAAGGGAATAGGGGAGGAGAGGAACTGGATGGGGAAAGTTTAACAGGGAGGTTTTGGCACGCGAACTTCAGTTCTGGCTTTGCTGTTCTGTAATCCACTTGGTTTTTATTAAAAGTATAGCCCTCACCACAAATGGAGTCGAGGGTCTTACTTTGGCTAAGTCAGGGCAGGTCTGACAAATTCCAGCATTAGATCAGAGTTCAAGACTGGACATCTTTCACTGGATAAGGTAGTGGACTGTTTTGTTTCCTTCTTCTTGCAGCAGGGTTAATTTAGTTTGCAAAAACAAACCCTCAAATGAAAGAGCCACTCCAAATTGTAATGGTTTCATGGATTTAAAATACAAAGATGGGGACTGCACCCATATAATTAAAAGACACTTGCTCTTGGGGAGAAAAGCTATTCCAAGTCTAGATAGCATACTAAAAAGCAGAGACATCACCCTGGCAATAAAAGTGCATATAGTCAAAGCTATGGTTTTCCCAGTTGCAATGTATGGCTGTGAAATTTGGACCATAAGGAATGCTGAGCGCCAAAGAATTGAGGCCTCTGAACTACGGTGCTGGAGAAGACTCCGGCGAGTCCCTTGAACTGCAAGGGGATCAAACTGGTCAGTCCTAGAGGAGATCAACTCTGACTGCTCTTTAGCAGACCAGATCCTGAAGATGAAACTCAACTACTTTGGCCAGCTAATGAGAAGGAAGGACTCACTGGAGAAGAGCCTAATGCTGGGAAAGATTGAGGGCAAAAGAAGAAGGGGACGGCAGAGAATGAGGTGGCTGGATGGAGTCACCGAAGCAGCAGGCATGACTTTAAATGGGCTCCAGAGGATGTAGAGGACAGAAAGGCCTGGAGGAATGTTGTCCAAGGGGTCGTGATGGGTCTAACACGACATCGCAACTAACAGCCACAAAATACAAAGAAGCTGGTTCTGGATGCAAATTTGGGACATGCGTAATCTAGTGAAATCTTGCAGGTATCAAATACACAGTCTCGGACTGATAATGTGATTTGTTTGTTTTGCTTTGTTTTAGAATCATGTATGAGTCCAGACAACAAACTACACATTAGCACAATGTGTGAACAGACTCACCTTTGATGAAGCATTTGATGAAGCGGCCTGCGCCAGGCACAGCGAGCCACCAGCTCCCTGCATCACGGACAGTCAAGACTCCAGCATTCACCAGCTGCCTGAAGGCAGAAAGAAGAAGTAAATGTCCATTGTAATTATTCCATGACCAATGATGTATAGCTGATTTGTGCAGTAATGCTTCCTGCCTTTTGCAGACAGGCAGTCAATGGGGAAGCCTGATGCACTTCTTAACAACCGGGTTACGAACTTAACAATGCAGCAATTCATTTAACCAGTGTGGCAAGAAAGGTTTCTAAAATGAAGCAAACCTCACTTAACATCTATTTTGCTTAGCAACAGAAATTTAGGGTTTCATTGTGGTCATAAGTCAAGGACTACCTTTTCAAAGGATGACTATCCTCCTTTGATCTTGGGCGTTACTGATTAGATTGGTTTCTTGTCATAGAAATGGCTAGTTTATATTACTGTATTATGGAAAGATAAAAAGTTGAGGTTCAATGTTAATGCTTTATTCTACTTCAAGAGAGAGTCAACACTTTTTAATTTTATTTTCTCCCTCACTTTTTCACCTCCTTTTTCTCCCCACTGAGTCCTACTATTTGCTTGTGTACTTTTTTTATTATATTCTATAAATTAATGTAAGTCAAAAAAAAGTAAGAAGATGACGACTATCCTTGTGTGAGTTGTCAAACAACATCCCAAGGTATCTAATTAGCCATTGTGGGAAACAGAATCCTGAATGAGACAAGACTATATGATTTAATCCTGTGAGATTTAACTTCTCCCAAAGGTTGAACTTTTGTAACCTGAGTCTGCATTCTCAGAAAACAGAGAGGCGTTTTTGTCTTTAAATCACAAGCAAAACCATACAGCGGTGTTTCTTAACTTCAGCAGCTTTAAGATGGGTGGACTTCAACTCCCAGAATTTCCCAGCCAACAGACATGCAATGAATGAGCTTAATTTGGAGAAAGGAGAAGGGGGAGGGGAATACTGTATTTTGGGGGTATAAGATGCACCAGCGTATAAGATGCACCAAGATTTCAAACAGGGAAAAAACTTTTTGTCCTCCTTGGCTCAAAGGAGCACTCTGCAAGCCTCCCAAACCCTCTGCGCACCCTGTTTTTTTACAAAAGTGGGGGTGTTTTTGCCTTACCTCATCCCCCAGGAGCGCCATGCAGGCCTCACAAGCTTTCTGTGCACCCCATTTTTCACAAAACAGACCTATTTTTGTGCAGAGGGTTTTAGAAGCCTGCAGACTAATCCTGGGGGCTTGGGGACAGGCAAAAAGACCATTTTTGAAAAAATGGCCCACTTTTCACCTGTTTTTTTTGCAAAAACGGGGGTGTTTTTCACAAAAATGGGATACGGGGGGCAGGTCTTCAGGAGGCTAAAAATAACTGTATTTGGTGTATAAGACGCACTGATATTTCCACCCTCTTTCAGAGGGAGAAAAAGTTGCGTCTTATACTCTGAAAAATACGGTAGTTATGGAAAAGCAGGAAAATTGACAGCCCCAGCGACTCCCCATCTACTTACGTGATTTCTGTGTCCCTAAAGCCAAAGTCTTTTGACATCCTTTTCTTGTCAAAACTGATGTCAGGGCAGGTGGCAAGGACTGAATCTAAAAACTTCTTCACTGTCCTGGCAAACTTCTTTCCTGATATAAATTCTTGCACCTGCGACAAAAAATATAAAATAAGAGCATCATCATCATCAACAACTTGCCGGCCCCTTTGGCTCTTTTCTACCCCATCCATGTCCCCCTTTGGCAGAAGCAAACCTTAGCTACATAGCTGTCTGTAAATGCCACCACAAAAAAGTCCGTGTCAAAGCTGTGCTGAAACATTCGGATCCGGCCCTCATTTTTCAGCTGGTTCTATAGAGAGAAAAAGAGTTTCTCAAGGTTTTTTCAGAAGCAGATATTGCTTGTGAATTTTGAGGAAGAGACAAAGCAGAGCATAAAAAAAGCTTTTAGAAGAACTCCCTGCATCAGACAACATGACAGGCAGCAATTATCTATAGCAGTGTTTCTCAACCTTGGCAACTTGAAGATATTTGGACTTCAACTCCCAGAATTCCCCAGCCAACATTCGCTGCCTGGGGAATTCTGGGAGTTGAAGTCCAAATATCTTCAAGTTGCCAAGGTTGAGAAACACTGATCTATAGCCATTGAAAATTAAAACAAACTAAACGAGTCTTATAATTGAGTTGACACAATAAACATATTATTGGAGTTCGGAATTTTTTTTTTAAACCAAAGGTTTTTTGGGTTTGCATGACAGAGCTGTATAAACACCCCCACCACAAGGAAAGTTAAAGCTAAGCAAACATAGGATATGTTGCAGTTGTGGTCCTGGTTTAGTGTGCTTTATGCATGTGGCCCACATGAGCGCTGTTTTCGCTGGCAGAGGCATGACGGGCTGGTCCTTCATTGTTTCGTTTATAAAATCATGCATGGGATAGAAAAAGTGGATAGAGAAAAATTCTTTTCTCTTATCACACAATTATTTATTTATTCATTTGTCCAATACACAAATACATAGGAAGAAAAATAGACATGTAGTAATATATATAAGGGTAAAGTGAACTTAGAGGAGAGGATATATGAAAGAAAGAAAATATATATGATAAGTGAGAGAAAGGAAAGACAATTGGACAGGGGACGAAAGGCACACCAGTGCACTTATGTACGCCCCTTACTGGCCTCTTAGGAACCTGGAGAGGTCAATCGTGGAGAGTCTAAGGGAGAAATGTTGGGGGTTAGGGGTTGACACAATTGAGTCCGGTAATGAGTTCTATGCTTCGATAACTCGATTGTTGAAATCATATTTTTTACAGTCAAGTTTGGAGTGGTTTGTATTAAGTTTGAATATGTTGCGTGGTCTTGTGTTGTTGTGGTTGAAGCTGAAGTAGTCATTGACCGGTAGGACGTTGCAGCATATGATCTTGTGGGCAATACTCAAATCGTGTTTTAGGCGCCGTAGTTCTAGGCTTTCTAGGACAAGGGGGCACTCCCTAAAGTTCAGAGGTAAGAAAGTGGAGACAGATAAAGGGAAATATTTCTTCACCCAGAGGGTTGTTGGTTTATGGAATTCGCTTCCAGGACAGGTCGTGACAGCTGTCAGCCTTGGTAGCTTCAAGGCAGGATTAGACAGATTCATGGATGCCAAGTGTATTGGTGGTTATTGAAATGGATGTCCAAGTGCCCCCTCTATATTGGTTGAGGCAGGCAGGATTCCCTTGGGTACCAATTTTTGGGGTCAAAGGAGAGGGAGGGTTTTGCCTTCTCCTTCGGCTCAAGATCCCCATGTA
Organism: Erythrolamprus reginae; assembly: GCF_031021105.1. Classification (NCBI taxonomy): domain Eukaryota; kingdom Metazoa; phylum Chordata; class Lepidosauria; order Squamata; family Dipsadidae; genus Erythrolamprus; species Erythrolamprus reginae. Next base: position 33,394,229 of record NC_091951.1, on the reverse strand, counting down.
CAATTGGTGGGCCACTGTGTGACACAGAATGCTGGACTTGATGGGCTTTGGCCCGATTCAGCATGGCTCTTCTTATGTTCTTATGTTTCCAGGCCAGGCCAGATCTAAGCACCCTGTGGGATGGATCCAGCCTCTGGGCCTTTAGTTTGACACCCCTGATCTAGAAGCAGGACTATTTAATAACATTTAAACTGTTTTTATGACTATGAGGCGTTGGAACTGCTGTCTGCTCTTTGGAAAAAGCAACTGCAGTCAGGCAGAAATGGTTCTAACTCCCACTTCCCTCACGCATTCATACATTATCTCACTTACTTTCCTGACAAGCATTCAAAACCGGTGTTGCAGCTGCCTGTGCTAATTGAGCCACACCTTGGTACTTTTAAAAATATGCTGACATCTAGAGGCAGTCTTGCCCCACCCAGAATATATACATATATATATCTCCTTACACCTATACCAACACCAAACAGCACCAGTTCAACTGGAACAACACAACATTCATTGGCCATGCCACTCCCATCACGCTTTTGAGTTCATTCCATCAATGGACACACTGATCTACAACCAGCCTACAAATCCCTCAGAATCCAAATCAACCAGATACACCACTAACCCTCTGGCGCCGTGATGGCGTGTGCCACAGGTGGCATGCAGAGCCATATGTGCCGGCACGCAAACCGTTGCCCTAGCTCAGCTCCAGTGTGCGTGTGTGCACCGGCCAGCTGATTTTCGGCTCATGTGGAGGCTCTGGGAGGGCATTTTCAGACTCCCTAGGGCCTCCGGGTGGCAGGCTAAAGCGTTTTCAGCCTCCCCAAGCTCCAAGAAAGCCTCTGGAGCATGTGGAGGGGGAAAAACGAGCCTACACGGCTGCCGATCAGTTTCCGGTCACAATTCAAGGTGTTGGTTATGACCTATAAAGCCCTACATGGCATCAGACCAGAATATCTCCGAGACCGCCTTCTGCCGCACGAATCCCAGCGGCCGATTAGGTCCCACAGAGTTCGCCTTCTCCGGGTCCCGTCGACTAAGCAATGTCGGCTGGCGGGACCCAGGGGAAGAGCCTTCTCTATGGCGGCCCCAGCCCTCTGGAATCAACTCCCTCCAGAGATTCGAACAGCCCCCACCCTCCTCGCCTTCCGTAAAAAGCTGAAGACCCACCTTTATCGCCAGGCGTGGGGATAATTATCCCCTTCTCCCCCCCCCCTTTTTAATTATGTTTTCGGCCTTACTGTATGATGGATTAGGTTGAATGTGTATGATTGTATAGTTAGGGATTTTACTATGTTATTAATGTTTTTTTAAATGGATTTAATTTTTCTACTATTGGATTTGTAATGTATTGTATTACTGTTGTGAGCCGCCCCGAGTCTTCGGAGAAGGGCGGCATACAAATCTAATTAACTATAACTGACCATAACTACCGAGCCCACCGTAAGTTGGAAAATGCGGGAACAGGGGAGAGGGGTCATTTGCGCATGTGCGGGGTGGGGCAGCACTGGGGGTGGGTCACACATGCATGTGCGGGGTCGGCACACGAGGGACATTGAATTATGGGTGTGGGCACATGTGCATGTATAACAAAGCATCCACACTTTCCGCACCTGAGGGAAAAAAATTTCACCATCACTGCTCTAGCGGCTCATGCAATCCCCCCCCCCCAAACAGTTCACCTCCCAAGGACTCTGACCTGGCGTAATCTCCTTATCACAAGACCCATCACGAGACTCATAGCTGACTCATAGAAACATAGAAGAATGACGACAGAAAAAGACCTCATGATCCATCTAGTCTGCCCTTATACTATTTTTTGTATTTTATCTTAGGATGGATATATGTTTATCCCAGGCATGTTTAAACTCAGTTACTGTGGAATTACCAACTACGTCTGCTGGAAGTTTGTTCCAAGGATCTACTCTTTCAGTAAAATAATATTTTCTCATGTTGCTTCTGATCTTTCCTCCAACTAATTTCAGATTGTGTCCCCTGGTTCTTGTGTTTACTTTCCTATTAAAAACACTTCCCTCCTGAACCTTATTTAACCCTTTGACATATTTCAATGTTTCGATCATGTCCCTTTTCCTTCTGTCCTCCAGACTATACAGATTGAGTTCATTAAGTCTTTCCTGATACGTTTTATGCTTAAGACCTTCCACCATTCTTGTAGCCCGTCTTTGGACCCATTCAATTTTGTCAATATCTTTTTGTAGGTGAGGTCTCCAGAATTGAACACAGTACTCAGTACTCCAAATGTGGTCTCATCAGCGCTCTATATAGCGGGATCACAATCTCCCTCTTCCTGCTTGTTATATTTCTAGCTATGTAGCCAAGCATCCTACTTGCTTTTCCTACCACCCGACCACACTGTTCACCCATTTTGAGACTGTCAGAAATCACTACCCCTAAATCCTTCTCTTCTGAAGTTTTTGCTAACACAGAACTGCCAATACAATACTCAGATTGAGGATTCCTTTTCCCCAAGTGCATTATTTTACATTTGGAAACATTAAACTGCAGTTTCCATTGCTTTGACCATTTATCTAGTAAAGCTAAATCATTTACCATATTACAGACGCCTCCAGGAATATCAACCCTATTGCACACTTTAGAGTCATCGCCAAATAGGCAAACCTTCCCTAACTCATCACAATATCCCAACCAGGGAGAGGTTTTCTTACCAGATACCTGTCCACGACCGTACGATCTTTGACAAGACTGTAGATCTGATGTTTCAGAATCAAAGGCGGCAGGGAATCTTCAAATGCTTTGCGAGGGAAGAGAGATGCCAGATTCTGAAGAGCAGCTTCGACTGCCGCAGGGCCCTCTGAGAAAAGGAATAGCTGAGATAAGAACGGAGATGTCCTTGGAGAGGGGCGGCATACAAGTCCAATCAATCAATCAATCAATCAATCAATCAATCAATCCCTCCTCTGACTCCATTTGCAACCTTCCTTGTTTTTCATTCGCCTGCCCCACATCAGGTCCTTTGTGTACAGTGCATTTCACTTTTTCTTACCCTGTTCTGAAGGCTTGGATCCCTCACCCAGAGCAAGCCGTTGCTTCTTGGCCTTGAAAGTATCAGAAATGAGTTGGTGCTTCCGCTTCATAAGGCTGGAGAAAGAGAGAGCGAGAGAGAGAGAGCGAAAGCTTAAGATTGAAATTATACCACATTTTTTGGCGTATAAGACTCACTTCAGTTTTTGGGGAGTAAAACAATAAGTAAAATTTCCTTCTGTCCTCCAGACTATACAGATTGAGTTCATTAAGTCTTTCCTGATACGTTATATGCTTAAGAATGGTGGAAGGTCTTAAGCATAAAACGTATCAGGAAAGACTTAATGAACTCAATCTGTATAGTCTGGAGGACAGAAGGAAAAGGGGGGACATGATCGAAACATTTAAATATGTTAAAGGTTTAAATAAAGTCCAGGAGGGAAGTGTTTTTAATAGGAAAGTGAACACAAGAACAAGGGGACACAATCTGAAGTTAGTTGGGGAAAAGATCAAAAGCAACATGAGAAAATATTATTTTACTGAAAGAGTAGTAGATCCTTGGAATAAACTTCCAGCAGACGTGGTAGATAAATCCACAGTAACTGAATTTAAACATGCCTGGGATAAACATATATCCATCCTAAGATAAAATACAGAAAATAGTATAAGGGCAGACTAGATGGACCATGAGGTCTTTTTCTGCCGTCAGACTTCTATGTTTCTAAAAATCTGCTTACCAGGTATTCATCTGGCTAGCATCCTTAGTCTGGTCAGCCTCAGCGCATTATTTTATTTCCCAGTTAGGGCTTTTAAAAAAAACATGTTCAGAGCAAGTAGCAAAGAAAAAAACCCAGCAAAGACTTAGGGCTGGAAAAAACCTTCTTCGGAGAGAGCAGCAATAAAAAAGCCTGCAAGCCAGTAAGATCGTTAGTGCTTCATTAGGGCTGGGAAAAATGCATCAAAAAAGCTATATTCAGAGTATAAGATGCATCCAAAATTTTCAGCCTCTTTTTTGGGGAAAAGGATGTGTCTGATACTCCAAAAAATACAGATAGGTAACCGGTCTATTGACTTTTGCTCATTTGGCTGTACAGAAAAGAGCCCTCCACTTACAACAGTTCAGTTAGTGGCCTATTAAAGTTATAAAGGCACTGAAAAAAAGTGACATGATCATTTTCACACTTACAATCATTGCAATATCCACATAATCACATGATCAAAATTCAGATGGTTGGCAATTGGCTCATATTTATGACAGTTGCAATGCCCCGAGGATCATGTCATCACTTTTTGCGACCTAATAAGCCAAATCAATGGGGGAGTTTAAGTCACTTAACAACTTATACTGTATAGAGCCGGGGTGGCGCAGCAGGTAGAGTGCTGTACTGCAGGCCAATGAAGCTGATGGTAGATCTGCAGGTCAGCAGTTCAAAACTCATTGCCGGCTCAAGGTTGACTCAGGCTTCCATCCTTCTGAGGTGGGTAAAATGAGGATCTGGATTTTGGGGGCAATATGCTGACTTGTTAAAAAGTGCTATTGATAACATGTTGTAAGCTGCCCTGAGTTTAAGGAGGCGGCAAAAAATTTGAATGAATGAATGAATAAATTTTTTTAAAAACAGGTTACTAGCTTACCGGTAATAACTGCAGTGTTTCACTTACCAATGGTAGCAAGAAAGGTTGTAAAATGGGGCAAAACTCATTTAACTAAATTCACTTAGCAACAGAAATGTTTAGCTCAGTTGTGGTCGTAAGTCGAGGACTACTGGAATTATTCCTCAAATATTTTGTTATTGTCCCATTCATTCTATATTATTTTCCCTTTTCAATTTCCCCCTTTTGTTTAACTCATTGTTTTTCTTCCATGAAAACAGCTACCCCACAAGCTGTATTCCCACTAATATCCCCAACAAAATGGCTCCTTGATTCTCATTCCAGCAAACACTGTGCCATCTTTTTTATATTTAAACGAAATATATCTTAATACAAAGATCTATCTAATACCTAAATATTAGGTGTTAAAAACCCTCATGATTTCCCCACTCATTTGGCATATTTAAAAAACTGTGGGATGTTATATAACACCAGATCGGCATGCAGCAATTCAGCAAAGTAACTCTTCCCTTAAAACTTCGCAACCGCATCAGGAACAAATCAGGAACAAAGTTCCTTCATTTTAATTTTTCTATTTCAAATGCAGATACAGGAAATCTAATTTACTGAAATACGTATACTGCTATACATTTTTTCTTATTTATTTCACTGTATAGTTTATTATGCTTTGTTTTTGCTTCATCTTTTGGTTTTATATTAAACTGTATGTTGCCTTCCTATCAAAATTTTTACTACCACACTGTGGGCGTGGCTTAAGCATTTTGTTTCAACATCTTTCAGTGCAAATTGGGTGTTCTGGGGTAGAGCTCCATTTTCGCTACCCCACTGCGTCCTCCCCCGCCCGGTCTGGGCAGTTGCCCATCCCTGCCTTCCCCCCAATTCCATTTTTAAAAATCAAAACCTGAAGAGAAAGAAATGTAGAAGAATTGAAGAAATGTATGGATCAATCCACATACAAAAGATTTGGGCTTAATAAGATATCCTGCAACTTCTAGTTCTTCTTTCCATTAAACTAGACATACCCAGTTCCTTCGACCGTTCTTCATATGTTTTAGCCTCCAGTCTCCTAGTTATTCTATTCTACAGTATTTTATTTCACAGGCAACACAACTAAGCATCTGTTTTCCTTTCTGGCTGCTACCTGCATTTATCTATCCTTTACCTCCGAGCTCCTCCCTGTCTTCAATTTATTTTTCTCCCTGAAACATAACTTTCAGAACCTCAGAGATTTCCTCCCCATCTCCCGCCCCCATTCCCCTCCCCTCCCCTCCCATTGATTTCCCTTCGAATTGAGGCTTCCTACCCCTCTCAGTCTTCACTCGCGTCGTCTCGCTTGCTGGACGTCGGCAACAGATGACGTCAGGTCGTTTGAAGAGTCTTTTTGGGGCCGTCCTTCGTCTTTGGAGTAGGCGGGAGAAAAATAGAACGAGTGACAGAAGGAAAGTCCAATAGCTTCCTCGTCCGGCTAAATGGCCCTCTTTTAAAGGAAGAAAGGCGGGCTTGGCCCTTCTAATGGAACAAGACAGTTACATTATGTGCACATTTACCTTTTGTTTTTGGCAAAAGTTCCTGAAAAATCAAGTGATTTGTGTTTCTGAATTGTTAGACTACAGATTTTTTTTAAGGTCCTGGGTCTTGAAATGTCTAGCGGCTAGCCTGTGAAGAAGCGGTTTTGTGTCCCCTGCTACTGCCGCCTGGCGAGACCCAAGGAAAGAGCCTTCTCTGTGGCGGCCCTGGCCCTCTGGAATCAACTCCCCCCCAGAAATTAGGACTGCCCCCACCCTCCTTGCCTTTCGAAAGCTCCTGAAGACCCACCTATGTTGCCAGGCATGGGGAAACTGATATACCCCTAGCTACTATGGTTTTATGTATGGTCTGTTAGGTTGTGTGATTGTTTTTATAATAAGGATTTTAAATTGTTCTTTTAACGTTAGATTTGTACATTGTGTATTGTTGTTGTGAGCCGCTCCAAGTCTTCGGAGAGGGGCGGCATACAAATCTAATAAATTATTATTATTATGTCAATACAACATAGCAAACGAGATCACTATGCTGGATTTCGTATTTCATCACCAGTAGGGCGCTTCCCAAGCACCTAGGACTGCGTGATGTAGTGGCGACTTATGTTTGCCGATCCCAGTAAAGCAGCCTTTTGCAATTGACAGATGGAGATTTTGTCAATTCCGATGGTTTTCAAATGTCCGCTGAGATCCTTTGGCACTGCGCCCAGCGTGCCAAGTACCACTGGCTTATGCCAGAGTCATTGCAGCTCGATTTTTATATCTTCGTATTTCACTAATTAGCTGCTTCTCCTCAATTCCGCTGTCCCCTGGGATTGCGATGTTGATGATCCATACTTACTTTTTCTCCACAATCAGGATGTCTGGTGTGTTATGCTTCAGAATTCAGTCAGTCTGAAGTCGGAAGACCCACAGTAGTTTTGCTTGCTCATTTTCGACCACTTTTTCGGGCTTATGATCCCACCAGTTCTTTGCCACTGGTAAATTGTAGTTCCGGCACAATATCCAGTTACTACTACTACTACTACTACTACTACTACTACTACTACTACTACTACTATTATTATTATTATTATTATTTCATGCTTTCCACTCAATGCTAAGCAACACTGCTTAAATGGGTCTCCAGTGGAAGCACAGTCCAACCCTGCCAAGTATCAGTAGAAGACTTTTTTCTGAGCAGCCTGAACAACAATCTTGCAGGCTTGAGGTGATCACATCTGAAATAAGAGAAAGTTGTTTTTTCTATTCCGCGAGCGACTAATTTTGAAAAGACTGATTTTTAAGCCAGCAACCTTAAAAACTCAGAGAGCCATTTGGACCCATTTCCCACAGAAAAGAAAACATCGGGAGCCATAAAACTCTTCCTGTACCTGACTATTTTCTAAGTGGCCACAAAACTAGCATATATTGGCCAAGTGTGATTGGACACACAAGGAATTTGTCTTTGGTGCATATGCTCTCAGTGTACATAAAAGAAAATATACATTTGTCAACAGTTATGAGGTACAATACTTAATGATTGTCACAGGGGTCAAATAAGCAATGAGCAAACAATCAATATTAATTAAAATCTTAAGGATACAAGCAACAAGTTACAGTCATACAGTCATAAGTGGGAAGAAATGGGTGATAGGAATGACGAGAAAAAACTAGTAGCAATAGCAGTGTAGATTTAGTAAATAGTTGAATTAAAGATTCTGTTTTCTTCTGAAGCTTTTCTTGGATTTATCCATGATTGGCCTATAGGAGGTTGAAAAACTTAATAAATTGTGAATCAGTGGGTGTTGCACATTGGCAGTTGTGATGCATATTTTGAGTGGCAGGGAGCTGCAGCAGAGGGATGAAAGAGTTACATGCGACTCCAGAACCATGGATTGCGGACCCCTTCCACCACTTTCTTCTATTTTGATGTGTCTCTGTTTTTGATTGAAAAATTCATGCAAAGTCTAGGCTTATTGCATATGACAAACCAACTACAGTACTGTATTTCAGATTTTTTAAAAAGTGTTTATTTTTTTTTTAAATGAAGGGAAAGCAACTTTGTCTGACTCACAGGATTTTCCAGATGGACAGCTTCTTAAAAAATACTTCATTCTTCCAAAATGATTTTTCAACTTCCCAATCTAACTTATACCACTGAATTAGCATAAGATCAGACAAGACTGACTATGCTCAAAAATATATACTAACAGTATATAATTACTAACTACAAAACAGTGATTTTAAAAATATAATATGAATTTAATAATACTCTAACCATCCCTCCCAATGATTAACTGCATTGATATGAATTCAATTTTCAACATTTTCCAAAAAGCATCAAGACATGCTCCATGGGAAATTTGCCTGAAATTGATTGATTGATTGGATTTGCATGCCGCCCCTCTCAGAGGATACCTTCTCCATGTCTTCCAAATGTCTCGCGCTACAATTCCCATTATCCCCAGGCTGCGATTGCAGAACCGAAGCAAGAGCCACCAAATGGAGAAGATCTAGTGTATACAGGTAGTGTTATTTTTCAACCTTGGCCCCTTTAAGAAGTCTAAACTACAACTCCCACCATTCCTGTCTCCACGCTGGCGGGGAAATTTTGTGACTCGAGATCTACGTATCTTAAAAGGGCCGCGATTGAGGAAATATAGTACTGTACAAGGAAACCTGAAAGAAGAAAGCAGGCTTCGACTGCCATCTCGTGGCCCTAAGTTTAAATTGCACGATAATGAAGGAAAGCGGGGGGAAAAAGGAAAAGGCAGGGCTGCCTTTGCTAACTGGCGCCCTTTGATGATGCAACTTAGAGTAAATAAGTGAAATTGGTCTTTGTTTCTGAATCAGAAAATCAGCCGCTCCGACTGGGCTCGGTTGGTGCTTTAACGTTAGGCAGGTAAGTGGGGGATTCGGAAGAGGGGACAGGGAAGGCTCCTTTGGGATTTCCTTGGTTTCTGATCATGTTTCTAATAGGAATCCCAGGCCAGGTCAGAGGGCAAAGGGCAGAGGTCAGCTCCTAAACTCTCCCCGGGTGGGGATGGCGGGAATTAGGAGCCAGGACTTTGGGGGTTCTTTGTTTTACAGGTAGTCCTCCACTTACGACCTTAGCTGTTGCTAAGTGAAACTTTTGTTCAATGAATTTTGCTCCGTTTTTTAACCTTTCCTTGCCACAGTTGTTAAGTGAATCACAACCTGTCTAAATGCAATAGCAATAGCATTTAGACCTTTTTTTTTTACCCCTCCTGATTTCTAAGAGGTCAGTAAGGGGCATGCATAAGTGCACCAGCGTGCCTTCCGTCCCCTGTCCTAATGTTTCTTTTTTACTCGCATCATGTATATGAATGTTATTATATCTTTGCATACCACCAATATGTACTTGATAAAACAAATAAATAAATAAATAATAAATATACCGCTTCATAGTGCTTTTACAGCCCTCTCTAAGCGGTTTACAGAATCGACTTATTGCCCCCAACAATTTGGGTCCTCAATTTACCCACTTTGGAAGGAGGGAAGGCTTGAGTCGGTGGTGACATTTGAACTGCTGAACTACAGCTAGCAGTTAGCTGAAGTAAGCCTGCAGTGCTGCACCCAAATCACTGCGTATGTGTTGTTGAGCGCCTCGGGTCTAGAAAACCTCAACTCTGTTTCTCTGCTTTGGGTTGCTTATTGAGAAAGGCATTTTGCCAGGTCTTTGAAACTTTGTAAGATAACAAGAAATAATTGCATTGCTCTGATTTAGGACTTTCTGAACTGATGGCAGCTACTTTTTGACCTATAAAGCCCTGCATGGCATTGGACCAGATTACTTACGGGACCGCCTTCTGCCGCATGAGTTCCAGCGACCAGCGAGGTCCCACAAAATCAGCCTTCTCCAGGTCCTGTCAGCTAGACAATGTTGCTTGGCGGGGCCTAGGGGAAGGGCCTTCTCTGTGGGGGTCAAATATAGGGTTAGAGTCATAGTTCCCTCTAAGCTGAGCAGTGAGCAATCGCTCACTTAAAAATCATCATCAACTCAGAGTTTTCCAAACCTGCCCAGAAGCCGAGAGGGAAAGAGTGAGAGGGAAGGAGAGAGAGAGGAAGAGAGGAAGAGAGAGAAACAGATAGAAAAAAGAGAGGAAGGAAAAGAGAAAGAAAAAGAATGGGAGGAAGGAAGAGAGAAAGAAAATCAAAATCTAGTTTGAAACTAGCTCAACTATTTAAGTGGCATTTTGATATTGATATTTGATATTATGAGCTCACTGTTATAGACACACAGTACAGTATTTTATTTTGAAATTCTCTGAGGCAAAACAGGGTGGGTTTTTTATTTGTTTGTTTGTTTGTTTATTTATTTATTTATTTATTTAATTATTTGATATTTCTGTGCCGCTCAGACACTATACTTTTCCGCCCACCCCCAAAAAAATTTAGAGGGAACACTGGTTAGAGTTTTAAAAATTCCTTTCCATCTTAGTCATCTGATAGGTGCTTTTTCAGGAGGCAACTGAGAAAATATTATTTTACTGAAAGAGCAGTAGATGCTTTGAACAAACTTCCAGCAGACATGGTCAGTAAATCCACAGTAACTGAATTTAAACATACCTGGGATAAACATATATCCATCCTAAGATAAAATACAGGACATAGTATAAGGGTAGACTAGAGGGATCATGAGGTATTTTTCTGTTGTCAGTCTTCTAGGACTTTCTTGTTTTTTGTTTTTTTTTTAGACATTTTGCTTCTCATTTAGGGAAGCTTCTTCAGCTCTGACAGGACAATGGGGAAATATAAATCCTTCATTTGCCCACCCTTTATATTTATACTCCTTGCAGATAGCGGTCCATTTAGATTCCTTTCAGACAGCGATATTTCCCGAGGAAAAATTGCAGACCACAGGAACTAGGAGGACCACTCAGGTGACCCTCTAGTCTAAAAGGATGCAAAGGATCAGCTCACTGCAAGGAATATAAATCCTTCCATTCCCTACCAATCCTGTCAGAGCTGAAGAAGCTTCTTGTATAAGAAGCGAAACGTACTCAAAAGCAAAAACAAGAAAGTCCAGTTGCCTCCTGAAAAAGGCACCTTTGGGACAACCTTGACCTGGATGACTGAGAATCTCCACAGACATTTTCCACCTTAGCCTTAAACCCAGAGGAGCACAAAGCAAAGATAGAAATACAACCTGTGGTCACAAATGCTTCTGACCACAACCAAATTGGGTTACGACAAAAAAATTCAGAAAGTATATTTTTTTTCATGGCTGGTTTCCCCTTCCATGCCATCTTTTTGGTAAGACCCAAATTTCCAAAATTAGGTTTGGATCACGACCAAATCAGGTTGGGACCAAAGTTATGGAACGAATGATGGTCGGGAACAGAGGTCCTACTCAGGTGGGTTCCTGCTTACCTCTGTTACCGGTGAGGTTGCCGGGTGACCGGCGGGCGCACATGTGTGTCGAAGGAAGATTTGACTTGTGAGAAGACATCTGGGCATGCGAGATTTCGGTGATTTTTTGTTTCAACTCATGCGTGGAAGCAAGTAATCGCCAAAAATTGCTGAAATCTTGCTCCGACATGCCCCAATACTGGTTCTACTGTGCAGTGGTACCTCGACTTAAGAACTTTTCTAGAGAAGAACCGGGTGTTCAAGATTTTTTTGCCTCTTCTTAAGAACCATTTTCTACTTAAGAACCTGAGCCCGGAATAATTTCTCAGGAAATTTGAGAGCGGCACGAAGGTCTGGCCAGTTTCCTGCCATTCCCCCTTTAATCTCAGCCATCTTGAGCTTTTCTGGGCTGCCAGAGGAGCCTTTCGGTGGCGCTTAAGGAGGCTTTGGCAGTCCAGAGCGAACGGAGCGTTTTCCTTTCTCTGGGCACATGGAGAGCGAATAAACTTCTGCCAGCTCCCAGAGAAAAGAAACGCTCCCTTCACTCTGGGCAGCGACTGTCCTCCTCCTCTTCTTCTTCCTCCTCCTCCTCCCACCCAAATTCTGAACTTTTATTTCTTTCCTAATGGGTTTGCATGCATTATACCTCCGGAACCGCCTTCTACCGCACGAATTCCAGCGGTCGATAAGGTCCCACAGAGTTGGCCTTCTCCGGGTCTCGTCGACCAAACAATGTTGTTTGGCGGGCCACAGGGGAAGATCCTTCTCTGTGGCGGCCCCGGCCCTCGGGAACCAACTCCCCCCGGAGATTAGAACGGCCCCCACCCTCCTTGTCTTTCGAAAGTTACTCAAGACCCACCTGTATCGCCAGGCATGGGCGAACTAAGACATCTCCCCCAGGCTTTCTTATATTTTGTTTGGTATGTATGTGCTGTATGGTTTTTAAGTGTTGGAGTTTTTATATATATATTTTTTATTATTAGATTTGTCCCATTGTTACACTGTTTCTTATTACTGTTGTGAGCCGCCCCGAGTCTTTGGAGAGAGGCGGCATACAAATCTAATAAATAATAATAATAATAATTTGCTTTTACATTGATTCCTATGGGAAAAATTGCTTCTACTTACAAACTTTTCTACTTAAGAACCTGGTCACGGAACGAATTAACTTTGTAAATAGAGATACCACTGTATTCTGAAGGCAGAAGGTTCATGCTCATTCTTTTTGTTATTAGACACCAACCCTTATGAAGCACGCAGCCAGTTCCAGGTCTTTCTGCCAAGATGACCACGAGGACAAATCCAAAGTCAAGCATCCAAGGAGCGATTCCAAGGCACCCCTTACCTTGCCGGTTGCTCCCTCTCTGTACGACGCCCCTTTCCCCTTTTACCGGCAGCCGGCTGAACTGGGGTGCTTTTCCCTAGATGCCAAGCGGTGCTTCCATGGAGATGCTCGTCAGCTGCGCTACTATGCCCCGCCCCCTTCCGAAGGCCCCTCCCCTGGATTCGATTTGCGCGATGGCTACCGCGACCGCTACGTGCAGCGAGATGACAGCGTCCGTGAAGGCCTGGACAATCTGCTGCGATGGATTGTGCAGAACCGGAAGCAGTTGCAGACTGAGGAGAAAGGGTGAGAAAGTGTTAGAGCAGTGGGTCTCCTTTGCTGTCTCTTTTAGGATGTGGAAAAGGTGCATCTTATACAGTAGTACCTCTAGATACGAGCTGCTCTACATGCGAGTATTTCAAGATACGAGCTAGGAGGGGAGAGACATTTTTGTTCTACTCCCGAGCTCATATTCGGGATACGAGCCGAGCGTCCACTAGGTGGCGCAAGAATCCTTGTTTTTGGTTAGAATCCTTGCTTTTGGTTATCTCGGAGGGGGAAAAAGTTATTTGTTCCAGAATAAGAGTTGCCTCGAGATACAAGCTCCCTTATGGAACGAATTATGCTCGTATCTAGGGGTACTACTGTACTCTGAAAAATACGGTACCTTACTTTGGCGCTACTGGGATTTAGACAGGTTTAGTTTCTTTGGTTGGTTATTCATGATTTCTCTCTGTTTTTTTTCTTCTCTTTTTTCTTTTCTTCCTTTTTTTCTCTTTCTTTCTTTCTCTCGCTCTCTCTTTTTCTTTTTCTCTTTCCCTCAACCCTGCAGAAAGCTCCTGAATGCCGATTTTGTGACTTGGAGGGGGCATCTGACCAAAGTGCTGACCACCCCATACGAGAATCGGGAGGGGTGGTTGCTGGCTGTCACTCTCTTCCGTGGGACCTTGTACATTAGCGAGTTTGAAACGGAGGCCACTCGCAGAGAACGGGAGCAGCGCTCAGAAATGCAGAAGGAGTTCATGTATATGGGATATAAATTTGAGCAATATATGTGCGCCGGTAAGGTTTCTGGAGAGCTCCCGACTGTGAATTGAAAGCCAGGTCTTTAGGGTTGATGCTTAATGTCCTGAATTGAGCTGGTGGCTTCTGCCAGGAAAGACAAGCCACCGACAGTAATTAAGGATGAGACACACGCGCCACAAAAAATGACATATATTGAAAGCGTCAGTGTATGACGTTTATGACGTATATGACATATATAAAAAACCATCAAGGCATAAAATGATTAATAGTGCAAAGTATATCTTAGTTCAGTGATGGTGAACCTTTCCCCCCATAGGTGCCGAAAGAGTGTGCACACGCATTATTGTGCATGCGCGAGTGCCCACAACCATAATTCAATACCTTGGGAGGGCAAAAACAGCTTCCCCACTTCTCGGAGGCCCTCTGGAGGCTGGAAATGGCATGTTTCCCAACTTCTAACGGACCCAGTAGGCTCGTGTTTTGCCCTCCCCAGGCTCCAAAGGCTTCCCTGGAGCCGGAGGCGTTTAAAAATGCCTTCCTCCATCCCCCTGGAGGCTCTCTGGAAGCTAAAAACACCCTCCCAGAGCCTCTGTGCGAGCCAAAAATCAGCTGGCCGGCACAAACATGCATATTGGAGCTGAGCTAGGGCAACGGTTTGTGTGCCAGCAGATATGGCTCTGCATGCCACCTGTGGCACCCATACCATAGGTTCGCCATCACTGTCTTAGTTCATTCTGGCAGTGTTCCCAGACTAATGTCTTCCAGGTAATACCAGTTCTGGGTCAGAAGCCAAAGACACATTAAGGATTTCTCTTTGAAGTGATTCTGTCAAAATCTATCAACTGACACATCTGTGTAGCCACTCCGGAGAGGCAGATTTCATGGTTTCAGGCAGAAATGCTCTTGGAACTCCGAAGCTCACAGCTGGCCATAAGGGAACGGTTTATTATTTATTAATTTAATTTAATTTAATTTAATTTTTTTATTTTATTTATTTTATTTTTTTATTTTTATTTTATTTTATTTATTTTATTTATTTTATTTATTTTATTTATTTTATTTATTTTATTTATTTTATTTATTTTATTTATTTTATTTATTTTATTTATTTTATTTATTTTATTTATTTTACTTTATTTTACTTTATTTTACTTTATTTATTTCTTTTATTTATTTATTTATTTTTAATTATTATTTTATTTTATTTTATTATTTTATTTTATTTATTTATTTATTTATTTATTTATTTATTTATTTTTATTATATTTTATTATATTTTATTATATTTTATTTTTATTTTTTATTTATTTTTATTATTTTATTTTATTTTATTATTTTATTTTATTTTATTTTATTTATTACATTTGTATGCCGCCCCTCTCCGTAGACAGGGTTGTTCGTCACATTCACTTTTTACGAGACTGTCCCTTATAGAGTGACAAGGCATGTCTTCCATACAGCTACTTACACAAAGATCCCTTTCTTCTCAGATACTCATGTCTGGTTATAGCTCTCCTCGCTCTTGCATTTTACAGGGAGCTCATCCTCTGATTCCTCCTCCTCCTCTTCACTCTCACTCTTCTGCAGGTGCCACAATTTATGGTTGGCTTTCCTCATCCTCTTCACTCTCAGACTCGGGTTCCAAAAACACTGGTCTAGAATACCAACACGCATCAATCTCTCGATCTTCAAAATCTGTGATCAGATGAGCAGGACGTGGACCAGCCACAACAGCTGCTGACTTTTTCAGAATGTTTGAATTATTGGGAATGATGCAGACAGTGAAGGAGGAAAGGGCCGTGTTTGTTTCTGGTAGCCGAACTCAGAAAAAAAGAAAAAAGAAAAATCTGGGAGAAACTATGAGACGCTTTTTTGGAAATGGATATTAGTCAGTTAATCCAGCTAATGATTGACTGAATGGCTGCAATGATGCAATGCAATGTTTATTTGATGCTACAGGCAGTCCTTGACCATTGGTTTAGTGACAGTTCAAAGGTACCACAGCTGCTGGAAAAGTCAGTGGCGAGATTGAATTAGCTGATGCTTCCTGTGAATATTATCGCTTTCCCCCCCAAAATGCCGAAGAACTAGGTGGGAGGGCGGGAGAAGATGGAATACAGAGGCTCCAGATTATGAGAACCAAGCAAAGGATACTACTGCAGGTGTCAGCCAAGACATGAATCTTTCTCAAAACAAAAGAACAATTCATAATTGGACAATGTGACCTATCCAGTGGGAGCAGTGATGGGCAGGAGCTGGAACAGTCAGGTGCTCTGTCCCATTAGGGAAAATCGGGATGCGCACACAATTTATTCATTCATTCATTCATTCGATTTTTATGCCGCCCTTCTCCTTAGACTCAGGGTGGCTTACAACAATATTAGCAATAGCACTTTTTAACAGAGCCAGCCTATTGCCCCCACAATCCAGGTCCTCATTTTACCCACCTTGGAAGGATGGAAGGCTGAGTCAACCTTGAGCCGGTGATTAAATTTGAACTGCTGACCTTTGGATCTACAGTCAGCTTCAGTGGAGCCAAATCTCTCGTGAGAACGAGAGCGAGATTTTGGCAATTTTTTGCTTCTATGTATGCACGAAAATAAAGAAATATTGCGCGAGATTTGCCTCCAGGTGCACGCACAGTAGCTGAATCTTGCGTGGGCAGGCAAGTGCATGAACGCTGGACACGCCCACCACCAGGAGCGTGTTGGGAGCGCTGGCGGTGGGCAGGCCTCCGCTAAGTGGGAGGATGGGAGAAATCTATTCTTTAACTATGCAGCATTGTGTGGGAAAAGTTTAGAGCTGGTTTTCCTTTCTTCAGTGGCGAAATGATGTACCCAATAAAGTTTTGCTTTTGGGATTTCAAAGTTCCTGAAAGTGCCTGCTTTTGTTGGGTTCATTAGTCGATGACAGTTGTGGTCTTCATAATTATGATTGGTTCTTGCACTTAACGGCCATCCTGCCGACTTTATATTCACACAATCTCAATTCAGGCTCACATTTACGATCGATAATGGTGTCTTGTAATCATGTGATCCTGATTTGCAAGGGTTTTTTGCAAGTTTCCATCAAAAAACTATCCAACAGGATGGGTTTGCACTTGTGGCCATGGGGTTCATTTAATATCCATGATGATTTGATTAACGACCGTCATAAAAATGGCTGTAAAATCACGTCTTAACTCATGATAGAGGTTCCAGTTCCAATTGTGGCAGTAAGTGGATGATTGCCTGTACAGCTTCTTGAAAGAATGACCTTAGGTAACTTCCAGGAAGCAAACAATCTTCTCATTCTCCTTCAGGTACTCCCGATGGGATTCCTGATCCAACTGGAGTAGTGAACACATATGAAGCTTTCTGCACTGTGATTCGGTCCCGCTTGGGAAGTCACTCGCTTCTCTTCTCTGGAGAGGTAGATTGCACTGATCCCCGGAGCCCTTCGTCGCAGCCACCTAGTTGCTACGTGGAGCTGAAGACTAGTAAAGTCATGCACAGCCCTGCTCAGAGGAGAAATTTTTACAGGTGAGTAAGGAGGAGTCAAAACGGTGTTTTCTTGATGCTTGTGTCTGCCCTCTCCCCCTTTTTATTCCCCAGCTACTGATGAAACACAAAAAATTAGAATATCGTGCAAACATTCATTTATTTCAGTAATGCAACTTAAAAGATGTACACCTAATACAGTGACACCTTGTCTTACAAACTTAATTGGTTCTGGGACGAGGTTCTTAAGGTGAAAAGTTTGTAAGACGAAACAATGTTTCCCATAGGAATCAATGGAAAAGTGATTAATGCGTGCAAGCCCAAAACTCACCCCTTTTGCCAGCCGAAGCGCCTGTTTTTGCGCTGCTTGGATTCCCCTGAGGTTCCCCTCTGTGGGAAACCTCACCTCCGGACTTCTGTGTTTTTGCGATGTTGCAGGGGAATCCCAGCAGCGCAAAAACGAGCGCTTCGCTGGCAACGGAAGTCCGGAGGTGGGGTTTCCCAGCAAAGGGAGCATCAGTGAAATCGCAGCATCGCAAAAACACTGAAGTCCTTGAAACCCCACCTCTGGACCTCTGTGTTTTTGTGATGCTGCGATTTCACTGAGGCTCCCCTCACTGGGAAACCCCACCTCCGGACTTCCATTGCCAGTGAAGCGCCTGTTTTTGCGCTGCTGGGATTCCCCTGCAGCATCACAAAAACACGGAAGTCCGGAGGTGGGGTTTACCATGGAGGGGAGCTCAGGAGAATCCCACCAGCGCAAAAATGGGTGCTTCACTGGCAACGGAAGTCCGGAGGCGGAGCATCCCAGCGGCGGTGGTGGGTTTGTAAGGTGAAAATAGTTTGTAAGAAGAGGCAAAAAAAAATCTTAAACCCCGGGTTTGTATCTCAAAAAGTTTGTATGACGAGGCGTTTGTAAGACGAGATAACACTGGTATATGAGAGAGACTCCTGTCATGCAAGGCAAGATACTTCAAGCTGTGATTTGTCATAATTGTGATGGTTATGGGCTACAGCTCATGAAAACCCCAAATGCTCAATCTCAGAAAATTAGAATTATTATTATTATTATTATTATTATTATTATTATTATTTATTAGATTTGTATGCCGCCCCTCTCCGTAGACTCGGGGCGGCTCACAGAATATTCATACAATCAATAAAACAAGGATTGTTCATAGAACAATATTGGACCTCTGAAAAGTATAAGCATCCATATGTACTCAGTACTTGATTTGGGCCACTTGTGCAGCCTCAATGTGTGCCTCAATGTTGCGTGGCATGGAAGCTATCAATCAGCCTGTGGCACTGCTAAGGTTTTATGGAACACCAGGATGCTTCAACAGTGGCCTTCAGCTCTTCTGCATTGTCTCTCATCTTTCTTTTGGCAATGCCCCATTGTTCAGGTCAGATGAGTTTGCTGGCCAATCAAGCACAGAAATCCCACGGTCATTGAACCAAGTTTTGGTGCTTTTGGCAGTGGGCAGGTGCCAAGTCCTGGTGCAAAATGAAGTCAGCATCCCCATAAAAGTCGTCTGTGGAAGGAAGCATGGAGTGCTCCAAAATCTCCTGGTTGAATCTGGACAATGAAGCACAGTGGACAAACCCCAGCAAATTACATGGCTCCCCATATCAACACAGACTGGAAACTTCACACTGGACTTCAAGCATCTTGCAGCGTGTGCCTCTCCATTCTTCCTCCATACCCTGGGTCCTTGGTTTCCAAATAAGATGCAAAAGTTTCCAAACTTTTGGTTTGCCTGTTGGGTTGTTTTTCGCACCCCGGGGCTTTAGGAAGCTTCCTTGGAGCTCTGAAGGGTGAAAAACAGAACAACGGGAAAACCGGAAGTCCATTTTTCGAACTTCTGGTTTGCCCATTGTGTGTTTTTCGTACTCTAGGGCTTCAGGAAGCTTCCCTGAAGCCTCCGGAGTGCAAAAAACCAGCACAAAGGACAAACCAGAAATCTATTTTTCTGATCTTCCGGTTTGCCCATTGGGTGGCTTTTTGCACTCTGGGGTTTCAGGGAGGCCTCTGGAGGACGAAACAGCCTTTCCCCAGGCCGAAAATCAGTTGGCTAGTGTGTGCATGCATGATGAAGCTGACATAGAGCAACGCCTTACATGCCCTCTGATATGGCTCTGCGTACAACCTGCGGTATCACCCTCTAGTCCTGCCATCACAGGACTAGAGGGATATATAGCTCAGATTAAGAGCCATTCCTTTAAGAAATTGCACTCTGGGTAATGTAGTCCATGACATATGAGCACTGTCAAGCCAGTGCAGAAGTTGCAACTACACCGGGGAACCCGAATCTGAACTTAGTAGGTAGGATGCTTGGCTGCATAGCTAGAGGTATAACAAGCAGGAAGAGGGAGATTGTGATCCCGCTGTATAGAGCGCTGGTGAGACCACATTTGGAATACTGCGTTCCGTTCTGGAGACCTCACTTACAAAAAGATATTGACAAAATTGAACGGATCCAAAGACGGGCTACAAGAATGGTGGAAGGTCTTAAACAAAACGTATCAGGAAAGACTTAATGAATTCAATCTGTATAGTCTGGAGAACAGAAGGAAAAGGGGGGACATGATCGAAACATTTAAATATCTTAAAGGGTTAAATAAGGTTCAGGAGGGAAGTGTTTTTAATAGGAAAGTGAACACAAGAACAAGGGGACACAATCTGAAGTTAGTTGGGGGAAAGATCAAAAGCAACATGAGAAAATATTTTACTGAAAGAGTAGTAGATCCTTGGAACAAACTTCCAGCAGACGTGGTTGGTAAATCCACAGTAACTGAATTTAAACATTTATTATTTATTTTATTTATTATTTAGATTTGTATGCCGCCCCTCTCCGCGAGCCTGGGATAAACATATATCCATCCGAGTCTATGGAGAGGGGCGGCTACAAATCTAATAAATAAATAAATAAATAAAATAAATAAATAAACTTTTCCAGTTATTGGATGGGGTTTTCAATAAAATGCAGATTGATGGTCATTATAGTCATCTGTCTTCTTTTCTTTTCAGGCACAAGCTAATCAAGTGGTGGGCCCAGTCTTTTCTTCCTGGGGTGTCCCGGATTGTGGCAGGGTATCGAGGGGCCGATGGCTCAATTGTGGGGCTGGAAACTTTTGAGACTATGAAAATATTCAAACTCATTCGGGTAAGTTTAACCTTGGGAAAGAGACACCCTTGAATCCACAGGATCAACAGGATTAACTGATGTTAGAGGAGAGGAGAGGAGGCAACGTGTGTGCCTAAAGAGGAGAGGAATAACAATGAAGGGGAGAGTGTAGGGAGAAGTACCTTCAAAGCAATGGCTGATAGCCCTGATTTACCCCCCAAGGAGCGGAAAAGGCAATACACAAGGGGGGAAATGGCTACTGAAATCCCATTGTCAGTTGTCAATCAAGACTAAGGCAGAAACAACAAAGAAAGGGTGTGGACCTATTACTTGTGCAATGAATAAATTGAGGGGTATTACCTAAAAGCAAGCATCTCCTCAATGTGGATTTTATACTCTGATGAAGTCAATAGGGATTGACGAAAGCTTAATAACTTTTTAGTAGTTTTAAAATAAATATTCAACGTTCTGGAGATCATGATGGATACTGCCTCATTATTTATATACAGTAATACCTCATCTTACGAACTTAATTGGTTCCCGGAGGAGGTTCGTAAGGCGAAAAGTTCGTAAGACGAAACAATGTTTCCCGTAGGAAACAATGTAAAATCAATTAATGCGTGCAAGAAACCCCCCCCTGCAAAAACGGCGCTCCACTGGGCACCGCCACCCAGCTGTCACGTTTTAAAACAGCTGGGCGCTTCTCAGTGTTCTCCTGAATGCCAAACTCGGAAGTTCGGCAAAAGTTTGGGTTCGGGTTCGGGAGGCTGCCAAGAAGCCCCGCCGCCCGGCTGTCGCCTTTTGAAACAGCCAGGGGGCTTCTCGGTGTCCTCCTGAACACCGAACCCGGAAGTTCCGCAAAAGTTCGGTTTCAGGTTTGGGAGGCCGCCGAAAAGCCCCGCTGCCCGGCTGTTGCCTTTTGAAACAGCCGGGGGGCTTCTCGGCGTCCTCCCGAACCCGAACGCCAAGCCCGAACTTTTGCCGAACTTCTGGGTTCGGCGTTCGGGAGACCGCCGAGAAGCCACGCCGCCCGGCTGTCGCCTTTTGAAACAGTCGGGGGGCTTCTTGGTATTCTCCTGAACACCGAACCCGGAAGTTCGGCAAAAGTTCGGGTTCGGCATTTGGGTTTGGGAGGACGCCGAGAAGCCCCGCCGCCTGGCTGTCAGCTTTGCAAAAGAGCCGCAGAGCTGTCGGCTGGTCGGGAGGCTCAAACGGAGGTGGGGAATCCCAATAGGGAATTCCATGGGCGGAGCTTTGACGTCATGAAGACGTCCTTCCTGGAGTCCACATTTCAGCCGGCCAGGAAGGACGTCTCCGTGATGTCAAAGCTCCGCCCATGGAATTCCCTATTGGGATTCCCCACCATTTGCCGAACTTCCGGGTTCGGTGTTCGGGCGGTGGGTTCGTAAGGCGGAAAAAATTCGTAAGAAGAGGCAAAAAATTTCTGAACCCCGGGTTCGTATCTCGAAAAGTTCGTATCACGAGGGGTTCGTATCACGAGGTACCACTGTACTTGGTTGCACATGTGCCCCAAAACAAAAGCCCCGATTATTTCTAAGTTACAATTTCTTCCCTTCTCTTGCAGGATGATGCAGGCTGTTGGAAGCCAGCTGTGTGCATGAACTTCTGTGCTGCTTTTCTAGCCTTTTTGAAGACAGTGGTGACGGAAGACAATCCTAAGTGAGTAGTCTTAATTTTGACACAACTGGCAGGAGGCCAGGTTCATTCAACAGTTGACTAGATCAAGAATTGAAGCCAGAGGGCCTCTGGAAGTTGCTAAATGGTAACTCCTAACAACCACAACTGGTGTAGCCAATGACAAGGGATGCTATTGTGTTTTCCCAAAAATAAGACCCAATCTCATATTTTGGAGGGCTTCAAAATGAGCACTAGGACTTATTTTGGGGACCGACTGTTAGCATTCCACACTTGGCTAACCAATATTAGAATACCGAACTTGAAACAGTATATGTGGCAGTGGTGGTTGTTCAGCCAATAACACACACCAATATAGTAAAAGTATAAATACTATTCACAATGTATAATAGACCAGTGTTTTCCAACCTTGGCAACTTGAAGATAATTGGATTTCAACTCCCAGAATTCCCCAGCCAGCGAATGCTGGCTGGGGAATTCTGGGAGTTGAAGTCCAAATATCTTCAAGTTGCCAAGGTTGGGAAACACTGCAATAGACTAACCAGCATATACAGTTAGCTACATACATATCCAAATTAAGCAATCATATACAGTTCTAAATATACAGCACTGTTCTGTCGGGCTCTCTGGTAGACTCCTCCCGAAAATTCACAGGTACAAATTTCAGACACACACAAGTTTGAAAATTCAAAACAATGTTCTTTATAATGAAAATTCACTTAACCTAAGCCCTCTTTTGGTATAGCAAAGAGCACTTGCCTCCAAACAAACTGGTAATTTGTACAAGTCCCTTATCAGTTCTGTGATACTTAGCTTGCAGCTGTGAGGTAATTCACAGTCCTTCTTCTTTCACAAAGTGAAACACACTTTGCTCTGGTTTAGTTTCAAAGCGGGGGAAAATCAGCACACAAAAGGTCAAAGTCAGTAAAGCAGGCACGAAACACAATGATCAGATAATCCTCCACAATGGCCAAACCCACAGGCTGCTCTTTATAGCAGCCTCACTAATTACCACAGCCCCACCCAACCACAGGTGGCCTCATTTTCTTTGATAATCATCTCTCAGTTGTTGCTGCCTATGCATCGCTCTTCGCATGCGTGGTGGTATCATTAACTCTTGTTCTGAATCCAAGGAGGAGAGAGATAATTGATCTCCTTCTGAGCTGTCTGCCACACTCTCCTCCTCCCTGTCACTCATGTCTTCTTGGTCAGAGGAGCCTTCATCAGCAGATTCCCCCGGGGGCAAAACAGGCCTGCAGCATGTGGATTTCTCCCCCACATCCACAGTCCTTGGGGCAGGAGCTGGGCCAGAGCTAACCACAACACAGCACTAACCATTAATATTACACACAGTTCCATGCAATACCATAATATAACCCACAGACTGGTATTTAGCGCACAGCAATATATTCTAGTATTAGCACACAGCAGAATATATTCTATTATTAACACACAGCAGAATTGACACACAGCAGGTACATAGACCAATATTTAGTACATGGCAGTATACACTATTATTAGCACACAGCAGTATTAGTACACAGCGATATCTTAGCACACAGCAGTATTTTGCACACATCTATATCTATTAACACACAGCAATACTTTAGCACATGGCAATATAGCAAGCATTATCAAGACTAACTGCAATAGCCACCAAGAACCAACAATACAATGCAATACAGTGTGGTCAGGCAGTAGGAAAAGCAAGTAGGATGCTTGGCTGCATAGCTAGAGGTATAACAAGCAGGAAGAGGGAGATTGTGATCCCGCTGTATAGAGCGCTGGTGAGACCACATTTGGAATACTGTGTTCAGTTCTGGAGACCTCACCTACAAAAAGATATTGACAATGATATTGATATGAACGGGTCCAAACATTTTAATTTTTACGTGAAAGGACCGCCCTTTGCTTGCAGGGCTGCTGCGGCGTCCTTTTTCATAAAAATAACAATGTTTATTTTTATGTGAAAAGACCTCCCTTTGAAGGAGCTGGGGAATGCCTCCCACGAAGAGATTCCGGGGTAGAGCTTTGACGTCACGTATACTGGCAGGTTGATAAGGACGCCAAGGTGATCACTTCCTGGATTCCATGGAATCCAGGAAGTGATCACCTTGGCGTCCTTAGCAACCTGCCGGTATACGAGATGTCAAAGCTCCGCCCCCGGAATCTCTTCGTGGGAGGGATTCCCCAGCTTCTTTTGTGCCTCCCTCCCATCCTCCCTCCCAGCCGACAGCTCCCCAGTATTTGCCTTCCTCCACTGCCACCGACGCCCGGCTCCTCCTCTTCTCAGCAGATGACAGCCGGGCGGTGGCTTTCGCGGTGTTCGGCACAAACGCCAAACCAAACCACGAATTCTCAAAAAAATTCGGGTTCGGTATGCCAAACACCACAAAATTTGGTACGGACCCGAATTGTGCGGGTTCGGTTCACCCAACACTAACTGTGACTAACAATAGGGGCCATTCAAATTTGCGTCAGTGAAAAACTGACTTACGACCATTTTTCACACCTACGACCATCCTCTCTTCCAGGTCGGTTCATCTCTTTGCCTGGAACCCAGGGCATCCGGTTTCCTTCACGGTGCATCAGGATTCTCAGTACTGTTTCCTGCCCGACTGGTACGTGGAAGCTCTGAGTGCAGAGAAGCCCCCCACATCATGACTTCCAGACTGATGCACTGGAAGCCAAGCTGGTTTTGTGATCTAGAAGCTGCTGCATCTTGCGGGCCAAGGTGGGTGATGGACAGAGAACAGGCACCAAGAAGCCAGTTAACCTGCCAATTGGAGAACGGGATGACGGAACGATGGCATTGCTGTGACAACAAAGGATAGAAATAAACCAATCGCTCGTGCATCGTTTCCTAATAAGTGCTTCTGCGGCATGTTCTTTCTCATGTAATCTGTGGTTCACAAACAATAAAGGAGGGAGAAAAAGTGTTACGTACTAAGGGTGTCCCTTTGTTGATTAAGCCTAGTTGAAGTCAGGTAAGATGGTTTTGTTCTGTCTAGACCAGTGTTTCCCAACCTTGGCAACTTGGAGATATCTGGACTTCAACTCCCAGAATTCCCCAGCCAGCGAGGAATTCTGGGAGTTGAAGTCCAGATATCTTCAAGTTGCCAAGGTTGGGAAACACTGGTCTAGACGAGTCACCGATCAGAATTAAAAGCCACACACACTCAAAGATTAATATATAAAAAGTATATTGCTTACAAAACGTTCAGGTAAATGATGGTTAATAGCTGTTATTCTGTCTTGGCTGGCAGCTGGTCGGTAATTAGCCCCAAATGAAAGCTCAAACGCACACACAGGTTTCAAAATAAAACAAGAGTTCTTTTTACTAGACGCTTGTTACTTCACAAATGCCAAATTAAAGTCTCTTTCTTTGCCAAGATCGGCATGAGGCCAAATTGATAAGATAACGGCACACACACTTGCTTCCCGGCCAAAAGTCTACTCACAAGGTTAATCCTATAAATGTCCAACACTGAATCCCGGTTTATCATGCAAAACACTCTTTGCAGGCTTTTCTCCTCTGGAGGTACAAATGTTGACTTCTTACAAAGAACACCCTCTAAGCTCCTTCCCTTAAATACTCTTGGGGAGTGCTGACTATGCACAGCTGTGCTCACTTCTTCTTTCTGATCTGTCTCAACTGCTCCTATCGGTTCCTCATCCTTCTCACCCAAGCATTCAGGATCAGGTCCCTCATTTCCTCATCCTCAGACCCTGACAAATCCCCAGTTGGGGCTGCACGAATCCCAGCGACCAGTTAGGTCCCACAGAGTTGGCCTTCTCCGGGTCCTGTTAACTAAACAATGCCGTTTGGCGGGACCCAGGGGAAGAGCCTTTTCTGTGGCGGCCCCGACCCTCTGGAACCAACTCCCCCCAGAGATTAGAATTGCCCCCACCCTCCTTGCCTTTTGTAAACTCCTTAAAACCCACCTCTGCCGTCAGGCATGGGGGAATTGAGACATCTCCTCCTGGCCTATACAGTTTATGCATGGTATGTTTGTGTGTATGTTTTGCTTTTTAATAAGGTGTTTTTAGTGACTTTTAGTTATTAGATGTTATACATTGTTTTATTATTGTTGTGAGCTGCCCCGAGTCTACGGAGAGGGGCAGCATACAAATCTAATAAATAATAATAATAATCCCCAGCTGTGGGATCTATAGCCCCTATAGGCTCCTCACCCCAGACTCTCTCTCTTCCTCTGGCTCGCTCTCTGACTCCTCCAGCAGCCACACAGACCGGCCATGCCCAGATGGCCCTGGCTCACCAGGCTCAAAGTCTGTGGCTACAGAGCCTGGCTACGAGCCAACCACAACAGCTCTAACTAAATCAGTTCATTCTGGCAGTGTTGACAGCTTAATGTATCTGAGATAAGGGCAGGTCCGGGCCAGAAACCAAAAACTCATTAGGATTTTCCTTTGAAGTGATTCTGTCATTCAACCGGACTTACATTTCACCATAGCCCTTCAGACAATGAAGATTGCAAGGATTAGAGCGATCTGGAAGCAAGAAGGTATTTTTAACTCCGGCTCACACACCACCATCATTATAGGAACGTTGTTCGCCATGCCCACTGCTCCTGAGGCTGTCACTTATATAGTGACAAGGCATGTCCAAGTGTTCCATAGAGCTACTAACGCAAAGATCACTTCTTTCTCAGATTCCCCTGTCTGAACATGTTGTGGTTAGCTCTGGCCCAGCTCCTGCCCCAAGGAATGTGGAGGTGGATATGGGGGAGATATCGACATGCCGCAGCCGTGTTTTGCTCCCAGTGGAGTCTGCCGACGAAGTCTCCTCTGATCAAGGAGGCGTGAGTGACAGGGAAGAGGGGAGTTTGGCAGACAGCCCAGGAGGAGATCAGTCATCTGTATCATCCCTGGATTCTGAACAAGAATTAATGACTCATCCACGCATGGGTAGAGTGATGCATAGGAGACAACAACTGAAGGATTATTACAAGAGAAAATGAGGCCACCAGTGGTTGGGTGGGGCTGCTGTAATTAGTGCTACAGATAAAAGCGCAGCCTGGTGTTTTAGCCTCATGGCAGTTTATCTGATTTATTGTTTCGTCAAGATCATGGTTTTTGTGCTGTTTGTGGACTCTCTGGACTTTAGAATTGGACTCAATTTCCCAGTTATTGGATGAGCAATTGGATTGCATTTAACCTGTGCCTTGTGTGTACCAGAAAGTCCCTTTGACATTTAAAAAGGGAGCTGTTTCTGTTTTTCTGTTTATAAAAGCTTTTGGGTTTTCCCTTTTATCGTGTGGTGTGTGTCTTCCTGGACTAATTACCCTGTAATTACGGGTGGTTGAAACATGCCGGCAGAACACATATATGTATATGTATAAAGTGCTATATATCCTTGGGAAGTGACTCAAAGAATCAATTAATGATGGTTTAATTTTGTTAAAATAAACCACAATGTGGAACTGCAGCCTGTTGTTGGCTTACCGACTACAGGGCAGTCCTTGATGTACGAGCACAATTGAGTCCAGAATTTATGTTTCTAAGGGAGAAATCTGTTAAGTGTTGACCCGGAACATAGTTCTCCTCACTCTTGCATCTAACATGGGCCCCTCCTCTATTTCACCTTCCTCCTCTGACTCACTCAATACCATAACTAAGTGTGCTACAGTTTCTGGTTGGTCCTCATTCTCTAACCCCTCGTCACTCTCACTATCAGACTCAGGTGTCAAGAACACTGGCCTAGGATAACAATACGCATCCATCTCTCGAAATAAGTGACCAGCTGAGCCGGATGTGGACCAGTCTCAAAAGGTTTAAGAATGGATGAGCTCTGGATGTGTCTCATCCAGTTATGGGTCATTTGGGACACACATTATCTTTAGCATGATATGATCCATAATTGAATCATAGTTAACATAATGTATGAATTGGGTGGGTACTATTTACTTTTTCCTACCAGTTATTGTGGTTACCAGTTTTTCCTACCAGTTATTCTGGCCCAGCTCCTGCCCCAACGACTGTGGATGTGGGGGAGACATCCACATGCTGCAGGCCTGTTTTGCCCCCGGTGGAATCTGATGATGAAGGCTCCTCTGACCAAGAAGACATGAGTGACAGGGAGGAGGAGAGTGTGGCAGACAGCTCAGAAGAAGATCAATTATCTAGCTCCTCCTTGGATTCGGAACAAGAGCTAATGATACAACCACGCATGCGGAGAGCGATGCATAGGCAACAACAACTGAGAGATTATTATCAAAGAAAATGAGGCCACCTGTGGTTGGGTGGGGCTGTGGTAATTAGTGAGGCTGCTATAAATAGCAGCCTGTGGGTTTGGCCATTGTGGAGGATTATATGATCGTTGTGTTTTGTGCCTGCTTTACTGACTTTGACCTTTTGTGTGCTGATTTTCCCCCACTTTGAAACTAAACCAGAGCAAAGTGTGTTTTTTAATTTGTGAAAGAAGGACTGTGAATTACCTCACAGCTGCAAGCTAAGTATCACAGAACTGATAAGGGACTTGTACAAATTACCAGTTTGTTTGGAGACGAGTGCTCTTTGCTATAGCAAAAGAGGGCTTAGGTTAAGTGAATTTTCATTATAAAGAACATTGTTTTGAATTTTCAAACGTGTGTGTGTCTGAAATTTGTACCTGTGAATTTTTGGGAGGAGTCTACCAGAGAGCCCGACAGAACACCAGTGAGCATTGCAATGTTTTGCGTGTCCCCTTGCACGATTTCACTTCCGCGCATGTTCAGAGAGACGATTTTACTTCCGCGCATGCTCAGAGAGTAAAAAAAATCGCTGAAAATTACAAAAGAAATATGGCGGTGCACATAGACCAGCAAAGACAGCACCAGAGCTGTCACGCCAAAATTGCATCATCGGCGGGCCACTACTGGAGTGCCCGCACTAGATTGCACTGGTAGGAACCCACCTCTGGTATGAATTGGATCAGTCCCAAAGGTGCTTTTTCAGGAGGCAACTGGACTTTGTTTTTTTTCTTTTGAAGACGTTTTGCTTCTCATCCAAGTAAACGGTTTATACACTGAGCATATTCTCTCCCCCCTCCCCCAACAATCTAGGTCCTCACTTTACCGACCTGAGAAGGATGGAAGGCCAAGTCAACCTTAAGCCAGTCAGGATCGAACTGCTGGCAGTGCAATCAGCAATCGGCAGAATTAGCCTGCAGTACAGCATTCTAACCACTGCACCACCACGGCTCAATAAGATTCATAGAGTGTCAAATTAGGCTAGTACCCCATTACAAAAATGCTTTCTAGCGTTGTGGTTAGCTCTGGCCCAGCTCCTGCCCCAAGCAATGTGGAGGTGGATGTGGGGGAGACATCCACATGCCGCAGGCCTGTTTTGCTTCCAGTAGAATCTGTCTCCTCTGACCAAGGAAGCGTGAGTGACAGGGAAGAGGGGAGTTTGGCAGACAGCCCAGGAGGAGATCAGTCATCTGTATCATCCCTGGATTCTGAACAAGAATTAATGACACATCCACGCATGCGTAGAGTAATGCATAGGAGACAACAACTGAAGGATTATTATAAGAGAAAATGAGGCCACCTATGGTTGGGTGGGGCTGCTGTAATTAGTGCTACAGATAAAAGTGCAGCCTTGTGTGTTAGCCTCATGGCAGTTTATCTGATTCAAGATTGTGGTTTTTGCTGTTCAGGATTGTGTGTGTGGACTCTGGACTTTAGAATGGGACTCAATTTCCCAGTTATTGGGTGAGCAATTGGACTGCATTTAACCTGTGCCTTGTGTGTACCAGAAAATCCCTTTGACATTTAAAAAGGGAGCTGTTTCTGTTTTTCTGTTTATAAAAACTTTTGGGTTTTCCTTTTATCGTGTGGTGTGTGTCTTCCTGGACTAATTACCCTGTAGTTACGGGCGGTTGAAACACGCCGGCAGAACATCTAGTGAGAGCATTGGAGAACAGCTAGAATTGGTCCTTCAGGCTTCAGTTGTCCAAGCTAATCACTGGGGTGCATTTTCAACATTTCAGAAACACTCGGCAATTTAGACTTAAATCTCAGAACGTGGAATTCTTTTAAGACATTTCCGAACTCCCACTCTTTTGCTGCAAACACAGCTCATGTTCTACTTGGGGTCATCTAAAATTTTCAGTCCCTTCTCACAGGCATTAATACAGACCCCTCTTCCCCTGCTGCCTTCTTTTATATTTGTGCATATTATATTTTGGATCAACACAAGAACTGTGGGATTTTTTTTAGGGGGGCGTGTTGCTATAAAAATATACCAGCTAACCAGAGGCTTCTTGGCCAAATACAGAATCCAATATGATCGGCATAGAGAAGCCAACAAACTGGAGAAAAAGTGGAAAAACTTTCCTTCCAACGAAGGAGGCGTTCAACCTATTATGGGCCACATCTTTTACTGCAGAGCTGCCAAATGCTTTGGGCTTTGTGGACCAGATAGGGTGGGGAGGTGGTGGTTCATGGCAGGTGCACACATGCGTGATAATTCCATAACAGTGTGCATGCGTGACTGTTGTTCAAGCAAAAGGAGTGTGTAAACATGTGTTTAGCTGCTGCTTGCACAAGTGAGGATGTGTGTGTGCATGCTCACCAGCCATTTCCACGGCCCAGTTGCAAACCCTTCAGTAGTGGAGCACGTTCCACAGTTTGTGGACCCTGTCTTTACTAGCAATAGCATCCTTAAGACTTATATACCATAGTGCTTTATTCAAGGTTGTCTGAGTCAACCTTGAGCCTGGTGAGATTTGAACTTCCAAATTGCAGTCAGCAGAAGTAGCCTGCAATACCGCACTCATATGCTGCAACGTCCTACCGGTCAATGACTACTTCAGCTTCAACCGCAACAACACAAAAGCATGCAACAGATTCAAACTTAATACGAACCGCTCCAAACTTGACTGTAAAAAATATGATTTCAACAATCGAGTTATCGAAGCGTGGAACTCATTGCCGGACTCAATTGTGTCAACCCCTAACCCCCAACATTTGTCCCTTAGACTCTCCACGATTGACCTCTCCAGGTTCCTAAGAGGCCAGTAAGGGGCGTACATAAGTGCACTGGTGTGCCTTTCGTCCCCTGTCCAATTGTCTTTCCTTTCTCTCACTTATCATATATATTGTCGTCCTTTCATATATCCTCTTCTCTTAAGTTCACTTTACCCTTATATATATTACTACATGTCTATTTTTCTTCCTATGTATTTGTGTATTGGAAAAATGAATGAATGAATGAATGAATGAATGAATGAATGAATGAATAAATGAATGAATAAATAAATAAATAAACAAACTCTAACCTCTGCGCCACCACGGCTCATAAATGAAGACAGGTGACCAACTCTGCTCGTTTGGGACAAGGACATATTTTTTTATTCTTTATATTTGCAGATTCATTGCAAAAACCTCTTAGAGGTCAGAATAAAGGAGCGAGAATTTCCCAGGATGGCAAAAAATGGATCCGCCGTCCAGTCAGCATCTCCCTCACCGTCACTGGGTGTAGAGGCTAGCGGCAAAGACAATGTCTCTCTTGATCATGTTGGAGGCGGCTTCCATCTTGGCGTGCAGGGTGGGCTCCCCCGTCACCCGGGCAGCGTTGCGCATCTCACGACAGGTTTCATCCAGGCGCTGTATGCAGCGGACAATAATGCCTTCCTGCACGTCGGTCAGCCGGGCGATCTCGGCGAAGGGCTGAGGAGGAGGAGGGAGAGGAAAAGGAAAACCTTGGTGCTGGCGCTCGGGAGTTATTTATTATTTATTTATTTATTTGACTTCTATGCCGCCCAATCCCGAAGGACTCAGCGCGGCTTACAGCAATAATTGGACCAGAATATCTCCGAGACCGCCTTCTGCCGCACAAATCCCAGTGACCGATTAAGTCCCACAGAGTGGGCCTTCTCCGGGTCCCGTCAACTAAACAATGTCGGTTGGCGGGCCTCAGGGGAAGAGCCTTCTCTGTGGCGGCCCCGACTCTCTGGAACCAACTCCCCCCAGAGATTAGAACTGCCCCTACTCTCCTTGCCTTTCGTAAGCTCCTTAAAACCCACCTTTGTCGTCAGGCATGGGGGAACTGAGACATCTCCCCCGGGCATATACAATTTGTGCATGGTATGTTTGTATGTATGTTTGCTTAGTAAATGGGGTTTTTAAAAATATTTTAAACTATAATTTAGATTTGTCATGAATTGTTTTATTTTGTTGTGAGCCGCCCTGAGTCTGCGGAGAGTGGCGGCATACAAATCTAAATAAATAAATAAATAAATAAATAAACAAACAAACAAACAAATAATAACAATACAAAAAATGTAGCAATAAAAAAGAAGTCGAATACAAACTCTAAAAAACTAACCCCGATAAAACCCATTTATATAAAAAAATTCATGGCCCCCAGGCCTGCCGGCAAAGCCAGGTCTCTGTGGCCTTGCGGAAGGTCAGCGGGGTGGGAGCAGTACAGACATTGGGGGGTAGTTGTTCCATAGTGCTGGGGCAGCCACAGAGAAGGCTCTCCCCCGCGGTCCCGCCAACCTACATTTTTTAGTCTAGTGTTTCCCAACCTTGGCAACTTGAAGATATCTGGACTTCAACTCCCAGAATTCCCCAGCCAGCATTCGCTGGCTGGGGAATTCTGGGAGTTGAAGTCCAAATATCTTCAAGTTGCTAAGGTTGGGAAACACTGGTTTAGTCGACGGGGCCTGGAGGACGCCAATTCTGTGTGCTCTTATTGGTCTCTGGGAGGTATGCGGCAGGAGCACATCCTATTTGTCAGAACTGCCACCTCAACGCCGGCCGTTTGTTACCGGTCTGATATGAAACCGGGGAGGAGGGTTGTTTGAGATGGAGGGGGAGTGCTAGTGATGGGTGGTATAAAGTCAAAGCTACAAAACTCCATAAGGAGTCCGTAAGGAGTTGGGCAACCTATAAATCTCAATAATTAAGAAATAAAAGTGAAGGGGGCTCTCCGAGATGGCGTTCGAGGTTGTCTTGCGATAGAGAAGAATTGTAGCGGTGAGCCAGGCTACAGTCAGAGTGGCTGCTTCAAAAACATCTTGGAGGTTGATAGGACGATGGTGGGGGCTGGGGGCGCCAGGAATAGGACGTCCCTAATAGCAATATAATAACACTTTTTTAAATTCAATGCCTGGGGAGGGCAAAAACAGCTTCCCCCTCCCCATGGAGGCGGAAACGGCCTGTTTCCCAACTTCTGGTGGGCCCAGGGGGCTCGTGTTTCACCCTCCCCAGGCTCCAAAGACTTACCTGGAGTGGGGAAGGGTAAAAAAACCCTCCCTCATCCCCCCCCCCGAGGCTCCTTGGAAGCCAAAATTGCCCTTCCAGAGCCTCTGTGTGAGCCAAAAATCAGCTGGCCGGCACACACCTGCACATTGGAGCTGAGCTAGGGCAACGGCTCGCGTGCCAGCAGATATGGCTCCGCATGCCACCTGTGGCACCCGTGCCATAGGTTCGCCATCACTGCCATAGATCTTAAAAGTTGCCAAGTTTGAGAAATATGGGATGTTAGATGGGGGGGGGGGGTCAAACTCAAAGTCCAGTGTCCGGAATCCGGCCAGCTGGATGCTTAGATCTGGTCTGCGGGTCTCGCCCTGGAAAATGCAAAGGCCTGGCCTGTAATGCCTCTGCCAATGAAAACGGAGCTCGTGGGGATGGGGCAGAGCTGCAACCGGAACACAACGGATGGTTCTGGAGCTCAGGAGGACTGCAGGTGGCTCTTTGCGAACTTCATTTTCACTGGCCGAGGGTTGCAGGAGGCTGTCACAGCTGAAAATGGAGCTTGGGAGCCTGTTTTCGCTAGCAGAGCGCTTAGGCCACCACAGGTAACCCCCACCCAGAGTTGGGCGGCTTATAAATTTAAATAATAAACAAATAAATAAAATCTCCATTCCCTCCCCACTCTATGAGGAAGGATACTGCAAAATCCCTATTTCCTCCCAATCTGGGACTCGGGAGGGAGAGATAGATGGGGGCGGACTCAGAGGTGGTATTTATTGACTCTCCGAACAACTCAAAATTTCCGCTACCGGTTCTCCAGAACCAGTCAGAACCTGCTGAAACCCACCCCATGTCCCCACCGGATGAGAAAGGGGGCTGGGGAAGGGAATGGGTGGAGCCTTAAACCTTACCACGCCACGGGCCCATTCGTAAACCACTTCCACCAGCCCAAATTTGTACTGCTCCACAAAATCCTCGATCGATTCTTGCAGGCCGCACTTGCGTTGCAGCAGGGCGATCTGTTCGGCTACCGAGCGGATGTGCTCTACGCCCTGAAAAGAGGAAGAGGGAGAGAAGGTGGGGATCCATTCAGGAGATCACAGCCAGACAACAAGGAAGAAAACTATGATTGGAAGCAATGTTCCCTCTAATTTACTTTTGGGGTGGACGGAAAAGTATAGTGTCTGAGCGGCAGTCCCTTCGGGACTGGGCGGCACAGAAATAATAAATAAATAAATAAATAAATGAATGAATAAACAAACAAACAAACAAATAAAAAACCCACCCTGTTTTGCCTCAGAGAATTTCAAAATAAAATACTGTACTGTGTGTCTATAACAGTGAGCTCATAATAGGGCAACTCTATCAATATCAAAATGCCACTTAAATAGTTGAGCTAGTTTCAAACTAGATTTTGATTTTCTTTCTCTCTTCCTTACTCCCATTCTTTTTCTTTCTCTTTTCCTTCCTCTCTTTTTTCTATCTGTTTCTCTCTCTTCCTCTCTCTCTCCTTCCCTCTCACTCTTTCCCTCTCGGCTTCTGGGCAGGTTTGGAAAACTCTGAGTTGATGATGATTTTTAAGTGAGCGATTGCTCACTGCTCAGCTTAGAGGGAAGTATGATTGGAAGGAGTGAGTGGCTGGGAGGGTTAAGACTCGGAGGAGAGGAAGAAGAAGCTTAAAAGGCAACTCAAGACCTCCTCCTGTCTTGCGTCCCTCCCATCTCCCGCTCCCCACTCACCTTCTGAAGGACAGAGGGCAGCTGGGGCTCCACCTGGGTGCGAACCTGGCACACCGTGCAACTCAGTAAGGCCACGATCTCCTCGGGCCGCAGATCGGTCAAGGCATTGTCCAGAAGCAGCTGCGTCAAGAGCAGTTCGTGGTTGCTGATCTGACGGGCCACGCTTCCTTTGAGCTCCACGGCTCCTCCTTCGTTGATGTAGCCCAGGGAACGCAAGACCTGAAGTGACCAGAAGTGGAGACTGAAAAAAGAAGCCTCAATAGTTCTACCTCTGGCTTGTGTGGGTTAACACTCACTCCTTCTCATCTCCTTCTTGGGCTCACACACACAGAGCAAACATGAGGAAGAGGCGAGAAGTAGCAGCTTGAACGCTAGAAGACTTGGCAAAACTTTTCTGTGGGAGTGGCTTGGTGGGTGTGGCTTGGTAAGGTGGTGCCGCCCCACTTTGCCTTGAGTGATGTCAGGTTGGCCACGCCCACTCAGTCACGTGACACCCACACATCAAATCATGCTCAGAACTGGTAGGGGAAAACATTGAATGTCACCCCTGAATACAAGCATTTGGGTTGGTGCCAGGTTCAAGTAAATAGGCCGCTTGGGCATCTTTTGGGGTCGAAGAGCCCAGCTGAACATTTTGGGAGAAGGAGAAAGGCTGCAGGAAGTCAAATGACCATAAAACATTGGCAAGATTTCTCTCAGCTGCCTCTTGGCCCAGCTCTGTACGCACAAGACACAAGAACCCTGTTTTCTTAATATCTTAAGTCCCTGGCCATTGGTTTGATCCAACTGCAGAGAGGCACTCACTTCGACACGCTGGTGATACTCAGGCAGTAAGAGAAGGGACTGGTCCGACAGCAGGAAGCGCAGCTGGTCCAGTTCATCCAACACACGTTGGCGCTCTCGGAAGCGTACAAACTAGAGAGAGAGGAAGGAGATTGGAAAGGTGAGAGGAGGATGTAAGCCAATCTGAAGCCCTCTTGTGCAAAATGACCACATCCCCAAGAGACCATGGTGTGGAGGAAAGAATACTTTTCAACGCAACCGGAAGAGGCCAGGCTGGGTGAGCCTGTCCGAATATTTCGGGAAAAGAGATTCATTACTACGTCTGGGCTGCAAATTCCTTCTTCAAAAGGAATAATAATTAATAATAATAATAATAATAATAATTATTATTATTATTATTATTTATTAGATTTGTATGCCGCCCCTCTATGAAGACTCGGGGCGGCTCACAACAATGATAAAAACAATATTATAATGACACAAATCTAATATTAAAAAACTAAAAACCCTATCATAATTAAAAACCAAACAGCACATACATACCAAACATAAATTATAATAAGCCTGGGGGAAAGATGTCTCAAATCCCCCATGCCTGGCGGTATAGGTGGGTCTTAAGTAGTTTACGGAAGACAAGGTGGGTGGGAACAGTTCTAATCTCTGGGGGGAGTTGATTCCAGAGGGCCGGGGCCGCCACAGAGAAGGCTCAAACAGAGTTGCTGCTTGTCAAAAAACATGAATGAATGAAAAGACTAAGGGTGACATGACAGCAGTGTTCCAATATCTCAGGGGTGCCACAAACATAGAATAGAATAGAATTCTTTATTGGCTAAGTGTGATTGGACACACATGCTCTCATTGTACATTAAAAAAAATACACTTGGCAAGAATCATGAGGTACAACACTTAATGATTGTCATAGGGGTCAAACAAGCAAGAGGGAGTCAAGCTCTTCTCCAAAACACCTGAAGGTGGGACAAGAAACAACTGGTGGAAACTCATCACAGAGAAACAACTTAGTTGATTAATTTCTCCTTAGTTCTGAGAAATTTCATGACAGTTGTTGTGAGTGGTCCCAGACCAGCTCAGGCACTGACAGATTCTGAGGAGGGTGAACCAGGTCAATCTTGGTACCCAAAGCCAGTGTTCTTGCCAGCTGAATCAGAGAGTGAGAGTGTGGGAGAGCTGGATCTTGAGGAATCTGGGAAACCATCAGAGAGTGTAGCTATCCCAATGCTGGTAATGTCTGATTGTGAGGGGGAGGTTGGTGACCAGGAA
This sequence comes from Erythrolamprus reginae, assembly GCF_031021105.1. NCBI lineage: Eukaryota > Metazoa > Chordata > Lepidosauria > Squamata > Dipsadidae > Erythrolamprus > Erythrolamprus reginae. Next base: position 33,357,129 of record NC_091951.1, on the reverse strand, counting down.
CCCTTCTTAGATGCCCAAATCAGAAGGTTCCGAGCAGGCAGGAATATTTGTATGGAAAGAGTTCTAGGAAGTAAGTCTATGAAACAAAGTCTGGACTGTATATCTGTAGGGAAGAGTTGACCACACCCAGACAATATTTAAGAACTAAGGAGAAATTTCCTGACAGTTAGAACCATTAATCAGTGGAACAGCTTGCCTCCAGAAGTTGTGAATGCTCCAAAACTGGAAGATGTTGGATAACCATTTGTTTGAAGTAGTTTGGGATTTCCTCGGAGAGAGGCGGCATACAAATCTAATAAATCATTATCATTATTATTATTATTATTATTATTATTATTATTATTATTATTCCTACCTAAGCAGGGGGTTGGACTAGAAGACCTCCAAGGTCCCTTCCAACTCTATTGTTGTTGTTATTATTATTATTTAAGTGAGGGTTTCTGAGAAAAAGGTGTGGACTTGCAACATTTTCATCATGGTGGAAATGCTAAATCTGGAGTTCCAGAAATTTTTGCTGGAAAACTGTTGCTTTCTCTTTAAAGTTAAATCCCCTTTAAATTCATTGCAAGGAGATGTTGCTGTTTGTTATGACGGTATGTCAAAAAGGCTTTTAATCACTTTGGAATTTCCTAATTGGACTTGGCTCTCCACTGCAGTCAGCTCTGTTATCTATCAGCTTAATTTGACTGGGAACTTTGCCACCCAGAATTACAAGAATGACTTCGCTTTGTAAAAATCACTTTTAAATGCACTATTGCTTCTGATTTAAACCTTAACCCATTGGGTGGTTCTTGGCTCCGAACCGATTTAGGCCCGAAGCAGAATAACAGTGAGAACAATTAATCAGTGGAATTATTTGCCTCCAGTAATTGTGAATGCTGCAACACTGGAAGTTTTCAACAAGAGATTGGATGGTTATTTGTCTGAAATGGCGTTTCCTGCCTAAGCAGAGGGTTGGACTAGAACAGGAGTAGGCAAAGTTGGCTCTTCTATGACTTAAACACTTCAACTCCCAGAATTCCTGAGCCTATCATGCTAGCTCAGGAATTCTGGGGGTTGAAGTCCTTCACTCTTCTACCCGAAACAGAATTCCCTACGAAACTAGACTTACAATCCTGGGCCTAGAAAGCTTAGAACTACGACGCCTCAAACATGATCTAAATATTGCCCACAAGATCATATGCTGCAATGTCCTGCCTGTCAAAGACTACTTCAGCTTCAACCACAACAACACAAGAGCCCACAACAGATATAAGCTTAATATTAACCGCTCCAAACTTGACTGTAAAAAATACGACTTTAGTAATCGAGTTGTCGAAGCGTGGAATTCGCTACCGGACTCCGTAGTATCATCCCCTAATCCCCAACATTTTACCCTTAGACTATCCACGGTTGACCTCTCCAAGTTCCTAAGAGGTCAGTAAGTGGCGTACAGAAGTGCACCAGAGTGCCTACCGTCCCCTGTCCTATTGCCTCTCCTATATCTTCTCTTCTATACCTATATCTTTTTCTGCTAGTCTCTCATAGTTATATTTCACTCCTTTATTTTCTCCTCTATTCCACCTTTAATACATTCTACCTGATTATATCCTCTATAACCCTCATTGTGTATTATTGTGTATTGGACTAACTAACTAACTAACTAACTAACTAACTAACTAACTAACTAACTAACTAACTAACTAACTAAATGTCATAGAAGAGCCAACTTTGCTTACCCTTGGACTAGAAGACCTCCAATGTCCCTTCCAACTCTATTATTCTGTTATTATCTGACAATGGCGCCCCCTGCCCTGCCTCCTTTCTAAAGCTGCCCACAAAAGTCCGACTCTGAACTGACCTCGATGTGGAAGAGTGGGCTGTGCACACACTGGAACTCTGGCAAACGTTCCTCCAGACTGCGGGCCTGGATCGTGTTCTCCACGACTTCCAGATTCTTCAGCTGAAGGTCATTCACTGGATCCAGAAGTGGGAGGCCTTCCGGAGAGCCCTCGGCTAAGCGCAGCAGCTCCTGGGTTGCTGTGGCCGCTGACGGTCCTGGTGGGTCATTCCTGCAAACGATGATGAGAGAGAAGGAAATAAGGAGGCCACGGTAGGGTTTTTTTCCATGAGTTTGTGCATAATGGGGGACTGCTTTCCTATGTGTGAGAGGAGCACCTTTAACTAAACAATGTTGTTTGGCGGGACCCAGGGGAAGAGCCTTCTCTGTGGCGGCCCCGGCCCTCTGGAACCAACTCCCCCCAGAGATTAGAATAGCCCCCACCCTCCTTGCCTTTCGTAAGCTCCTCAAAACCCACCTCTGCCGTCAGGCATGGGGGAACTAAGACAATCTTTCCCCCTAGGCTTCTACAATTTATGCATGGTATGTTTGTATGTATGATTGGTTTTATAACAAGGGTTTTTAGCTGTTTTAGTATTGGATTGTCACATGCTGTTTTTACTACTGCTGTTAGTCGCCCCGAGTTCACGGAGAGGGGTGGCATACAAATCCAATAAATAAATAAATAAAATAAATAAAACAAAGAGAGAATCAACTCCAAACATTTTGCAACCAGATTCAAAGAAGAAACTGAGAAAAACTGAGGAAAATTGAGAGAGAGAGAAAAAAACATGGATGTGTGTTTGCCCAATTGGTTTGTTAGCACCTTTTTGGGGGGTTTCAATTTGCAAGAACTAAGTTGCTGGAATAAAAAAATCGAGGAATGCTGTTCCTTCAGAGTTCTTACATGTAAACGCCATTTCCCAGGCACCTTTTACTTATTTATTTGACTTATAAAAGCCATCCATCTCAAACGAACCGTTCCGGGCAACTTATCCATACAGTGGATGGCATTGGAAGCAGGGCCCCTCTTGTCAGATCGGAGGGGATGAGTAGAAAAGGGCAAATTTCGCTTCTTGGCTCACCTGAACCTGGGCATTTGCCGTTTCCTGAAATCCTCCAGGATACGCTCGGCATTAACCCGGAGGGCTTTCGTTGTGATGCCCAGAATATCTGCGGGGCCCAGTTTCTTTATGGTGTGTCCACAGGGGCCTGTGAGGGAGAGGAGAAAGAATCTGGGTGTCACAGCTGCCATTTTTTCGCTCAACTCTCACTCTGCTAGTTGTTGGTCTGCCATACATTATGGGTGGGTGGGGTGTTCTGTCTTGCATGGCAGCCAGCTGGTAATTAGCCCCAAGTTAAAACTCAAACACACAGGTTTCAAAGAGAACAAGAGTCTTTTTACGAGACGTTTGTTGAACTGCACAAATGCAAACTAAAACAAGGTCTTAAACGTAAAGATAAAGAAGAATCAAAATATTATGAAATTTGGAAGAAATTTTACGACTGGGTCGATATAAGAAGAGATAATAGTGGTAAATAAATCGGATGTTCCCAGAGTCAATCCAATTTATAAACTAATCTGACCGTACATTAATTGAATTATAGAACAAACATTTGGTAACCGCAGATGTCATAGGCTGTATAATGAAATTAAAAAGGAAGAACTGTGCGACTAACAGTTCAATTGGGAGGGAGGGGGAAGTATTGGCAGTTTTGTAGATTATAGAAACATAGAAACATAGAAGACTGACGGCAGAAAAAGACCTCATGGTCCATCTAGTCTGCCCTTATACTATTTCCTGTGTTTTATCTTAGGATGGATATATGTTTATCCCAGGCATGTTTAAATTCAGTTACTGTGGATTTATCTACCACGTCTGCTGGAAGTTTGTTCCAAGGATCTACTACTCTTTCAGTAAAATAATATTTTCTCATGTTGCCTTTGATCTTTCGCCCAATTAACTTCAGATTGTGTCCACTTGTTCTTGTGTTCACTTTCCTATTAAAAACACTTCCCTCCTGAACCTTATTTAACCCTTTAACATATTTAAATGTTTCGATCATGTCCCCCCTTTCTCTTCTTTCCTCCAGACAATACAGATTGAGTTCATTAAGTCTTTCCTGATACTATTTATGCTTAAGACCTTCCACCATTCTTGTAGCCCGTCTTTGGACCCGTTCAATTTTGTCAATATCTTTTTGTAGGTGAGATCTCCACCTATATTTTAGAATGTAAGTACAATATTTCTACAAATAATAATTAGTCTGTAAAATGATATAATATGTGTGATCTTATATATCTGCTTTTTAATTCTTGTATAATAAAAACTTTAAAAAAAACCAAACAAATATCTTTTCCCCTGCCAAAATCCAGGCGTGAGGCCAACTTGATCAGCTGTGATTCGGGGATATGAGAAGTATCTCCACTCCTCCACTTGCAACGTAATACCATACAAAGAGCGGAGGTGGCGCAGCAGTTAGAGTGCAGTACTGCAGGCCACTAAAGCTGACTGCTAGATCTGCAGGTCAGCGGTTCAAATCTCATCACTGGCTCAAGGTTGACTCAGCCTTCCATCCTTCCGAGGTGGGTAAAATGAGGACCCGAATTGTGGGGGCAATATTCTGGCTCTGTTAAAAAGTGCTATAGCTAACATGTTGTAAGCCACCCTGAGCTTAAGGAGAAGGGGGGCATAAAAATCGAATGAATGAATGAATGAATAAATAAATACGCAACCAGACTCAAAATGCTAAGCTTAGAGAGCTTAGAACTACATCGCCTTAAACATGACCTAAGCATAGCCCATAAAATCATCTGCTTACAATGTCCTTCCTGTCAACGACTACTTGAGCTTCAACCACAACAACACACAAGCACACAACAGATACAAACTCAAAGTAAACCGCTCCAAACTTGTAGGAAATTCGACTTTAACAACAGAGTTGTTAATGCATGGAATTCATTAACAGACTCTGTTGTTTCATCACCAAATCTTCAACCTTAGATTATCCACTGTTGACCTCTCCCGATTCCTAAGAGATCAGTAAGGGGTGTGCGTAAGCGCACCAGCGTGCCTATCATCCCTGTCCTATTGTTTCTCTACTATTAGTACCAATATCATGTATATAAACATTGTTATAACTTTGTATACTACCAATACGTACTTGACAAAATAAATAAATAACTCTCCTGGAGGACAATCTTGTTGGTAATCTTTGGGGAAAGTTTGTTTCCTCCAAATGCATTAGCTTGCTAAGATGACTTTGTGTTTCCCTGCTCGATGAATTCTGTCCATCCCTCCTGAACCTCCTGCCACCCCAAAACGATTCCCGGTTCTGAGTTCTCCATCACTTTACCTTCAGGAAGGAAGAGCTTTGTGTGGAGAAGATCCTCGGGTAGAGGCACCTCTACAGATGGAGGAGGATTCGACTCCTGCCCTTCACTCAAGTCCCGCTCCATGGAGTGCTTCTCACACATCACTAAAGTGCTGAAGACCCGATTGGCTGCGTCTGAAGAAACCTGGAGGAAGGAGGGGGGGTCGAGATCTTCATTTCAAAATGGCAACCGAGAGCCAGTAGGCCCAACTTTCACACTAGGCAGAACTACACCCCATTTTCCGCCTTTGGTTCCTGTTGTGGTTGGCTCTGGCCCAGCTCCTGCCCCAGGGAATGGGGAGGTGGATGCAGGGGAAAATTCAACATGTCACAGGCCTGTGTTATTGCCGGAAGAATCAGTTCAGAGTTTAGTTTCCTCGGACGAAGAAGAAGGTGGGAATGACTCGGCAGAGGAGGGCTTGGCACACAGCCCAGGCAGTCAATCTCCCTTATCTTCCCTTGATTCAGATGATCACATTTCGGACCCACGCAAGCGCAGAATTATGCATAGAAAAGGCCAAGTAAGAATATATTACAGGAAATAAGGGAGGCCACCTGTGTTTGGGTGGGGCTCCAGTAATTAGGGCTGCTGCTATAAATAGCAGCATGTGGGTTTGGCCGTTGTGGAAGAATATCTGATCGGAGTTCGTCAGGAATCTTGTGTTGTTGGACTTTGTTGCTTTTTCACGCCTTGGAAACCAAAGCAGAGCAACGTGTGTGTGTGTGTGTCTCATTTCGTTGGAAGAAGAAGGGGTGTGAAGTTTCTTCACAGCTGCTAGCTAAGTACTGAATGACTGCTTAAGGGAAATTGTACAGACTACCCGGTTGTTTTGGGAAGAGTGCTCTTTGCAATACAAAAAGAGTGCTTAGTTTATTTTGAATTTTGTGATAAAGAACATTGTTTTGAATTTTCAAACGTGTGTGTGTGTCTGAAATTTGTACCCTTGAATTTTCGGCAGGCTCCTATCAGAGAGCCCGGCAGAACAGTTCCCATTATGGGAAACTGACAGTGTTTAGTCTCAGCTTTCCTTTGTTTTACAGACCTTGTGAAGGTTGTAAACGAGAGGACTGGTCACAAAGTTATTTTTTCATCACTGTGGTCAAAATGAATGGTTGCTAAAATAATTGCTAAAAATCAGTACTGCTTTTATTAGATCTGGCTAGAGATTTTTACTGAATACGTCCAAAATAGGCCTGTTTTTTTAAAAACAGTTTACAGATACAAGAGTGCATAAGTGTTTCTCCAATAATCTGACTGGGAATGCTGGGAATTGAAGTCCCGAACCTTGGTGGTGCAGTGGTTAGAGTGCAGTACTGCAAGCTATTTCTGCTGATCATCGGCTGCCAGCAGTTTGGCAGATCAAATCTCAGTAGGCTCAAGTTTGACTCAGCCTTCCATCCTTCCAAGGTTGGTAAAATGAGGACCCAGATTGTTGGGGGAAATATGCTTACTCTCTGTAAAGCGCTTAGAGAGGGCTGTATAACACTGTGAAGTGATATATAAGTCTAAATGCTATTGCTATATGCTAAAATTGCCAAGGTTAAGAAATACTGGGTTAGAGGGCTGAATGAGTTGGAGTATCCTTAGTGGGATAAATCAAAGGCTGGGCATCTATGGCTCCTTTACCACCTATGGACTTCAACTCCCAGAATACTTGGGATAGTGACATATGGGAAGGTTTGGTAGGGAAGGTTTGCCTATTTGCCGATGACTCTAAAGTGTGCAATAGGGTTGATATTCCTGGAGGGGTCTGTAATATGGTAAATGATTTAGCTTTACTAGATAAATGGTTAAAGCAATGGAAACTGCAGTTTAATGTTTCCAAATGTAAAATAATGGACTTGGGGAAAAGGAATCCTCAATCTGAGTATTACATTGGCAGTTCTGTGTTAGCAAAAACTTCAGAAGAGAAGGATTTAGGGGTAGTGATTTCTGACAGTCTCAAAATGGGTGAGCAGTGTGGTTGGGCAGTAGGAAAAGCAAGTAGGATGCTTGGCTGCATAGCTAGAGGTATAACAAGCAGGACGAGGGAGATTGTGATCCCCTTATATAGAGCGCTGGTGAGACCACATTTGGAATACTGTGTTCAGTTCTGGAGACCTCACCTACAAAAAGATATTGACAAAATTGAACGGGTCCAAAGACGGGCTACAAGAATGGTGGAAGGTCTTAAGCATAAAACATATCAGGAAAGACTTAATGAACTCAATCTGTATAGTCTGGAGGACAGAAGGAAAAGGGGAGACATGATCGAAACATTTAAATATGTTAAAGGGTTAAATAAGGTTCAGGAGGGAAGTATTTTTAATAGGAAAGTGAACACAAGCACAAGGGGACACAATCTGAAGTTAGTTGGGGGAAAGATCAAAAGCAACGTGAGAAAATATTATTTCACTGAAAGAGTAGTAGATCCTTGGAACAAACTTTCAACAGACGTGGTTGGTAAATCCACAGAAACTGATTTTAAACATGCCTGGGATAAACATATATCCATTGTAAGATAAAATACAGGAAATAGTATAAGGGCAGACTAGATGGGCCATGGGGTCTTTTTCTGCCATCAGTCTTCTATGTTTCTATGTTTCTACTTGAGCCAACTTGGCCCAGCTCAGGAATTCTGGGAATTGAAGTCCACAAGTCATAAAAGGGCCATAGTTGCATTCCATTGGATAAAGTACCAGTCTGTAGCAGTGTAGAAATGATGGAACCCTACCTGTAAGATGACTCCCAAGGCATTCTTGTGCTCTTGGTTGCTCACCACAATCACTCGTCCCACAGAAAGGGCTTTCAATCCGTTCATCGATTCCATTACTCGCCTCTGAAAGGGGAGAGAGAAAAAACCCATAAAGGAGAATATTTGTAGCTCAGGGTTGACATGAGCGGTTCTAGGTACTCTCTGAGCTCTCTTGTTTTCTTGCCGCCATTTCATTACCTAACTAGGTAACATCATCAATGCCAGTGATGTTGCAGAGTTTGGGAAATGAAACATTGGCAAGAAAACAAGCAAACTTTAAGCGTGGGAAAATGTTATCAGTGGGTTAAACATAATACCTCTAAGAATCAAAATTGAAATGAGACCAGAATTAATTCTTTTTGGGAATAATATAAGAAAATATTAGATAACTACCGCCGCAAGAATCATATTTGCGCAAAACTGGAAACTAAGTGATACTCCATCAACCTTAAGTATAAAAAAACAAAATCTATGAAATTGCTGAAATGGATAAATTGACAATGGAAATTCGACAAAAATACAATACAGAATTCTATCAGACATGGAAAAGATGGTATAATTGGGTTGACCAAAAAAAATATTTAAAACTTTAAATAATCACATTACAGTCAAATATGTTGATTATAAGCAATCTTGTTACTCTTTATTATTCCTATGCTATAAAACACCAAATATAAGTGTGAAATATACTCAGCCAAGATTTATGTAAATAGATGAATATAGAAAACAACAGTGAAAGCTGTAACAACAAGGCCAACTTGTAGGTTGGCAAATATATGTTAATTTGTTTGCTTTGTTTTATATATTTTTTTCTTTCTTTTTTTCTCTTCTCTTTCTTTTTTTTTTTTTCTTGTTTGTACTTGTTTTGTCCAATTTTTAGTGTAAATAAATAATAAAGATTATTTTTTTTAAAAAAGAAAATATTAGAAAAGAATGTTACTATATCATACAACAGAAAATAACAGCAGCAAAAATCACATTCGCACAAAATTGGAAAAAAGACAAGAACCCCTCAAACACTATGATTGTAAAAAAAGGTGATAGAATGTGCTGAGATGAGTAAACTAAGTATGGAATTAGAAAAGAGAGAGAAAGAAAGGAAAAGATGGAAAAGATACTATGATTGGCACGAAAAGGAAAATCAATGTGTGAATTAAGATAAAAATGAAAAATTATAAAAAGGGGAAAATGTGATAGATGTAACTTTAATTATTAATGGTTGCAAATAATGTATATAACAGAGTATAATTATTAGTTAATTAGTGTATATAATGAATAAACAAAGATAAAAAATGTTTAAGTATAAAACAATAGCCATAATCCCTTTAAAGCCCTCCATGGCATTGGACCAGAATATCTCCGAGACCGCCTTCTGCCGCACGAATCCCAGTGACTGATTAGGTCCCACAGAGTGGGCCTTCTCCGGGTCCCGTCAACTAAACAATGTCGGTTGGCGGGCCCCAGGGGAAGAGCCCTCTCTGTGGTGGCCCCGACTCTCTGGAACCAACTCCCCCAAGAGATTAGAACTGCCCCTACTCTCCTTGCCTTTCGTAAGCTCCTTAAAACCCACCTTTGTCATCAGGCATGGGGGAACTGAGACATCTCCCCCGGGCATATACAATTTATGCATGGTATGTTTGTATGTATGTTTGCTTAGTAAATGGGGTTTTTTAAATATTTTAAACTATAATTTAGATTTGTCATGAATTGTTTTATTTTGTTGTGAGCCGCCCCGAGTCTGCGGAGAGGGGCGGCATACAAATCTAAATAATAAATAAATAAATAAATAAATAAATAAATAATCAAGAAAATGAAGAATTTAGAAGGAAATACCGATGCGGTAAAGCTGTATTAGGGGAGCTATATTTTATGTACATGTGATTTATATTATTTTTATGTCAGTTTGTTTTTAACTTGGAAAATTTCAATACCTTTTTTTTAAAAAAAGGTTCTTATTATCAGGTTCTTCCAATCAGTACCTGAACACGCTCTCGTATCTCTCGCAGTTCTCTGACGACAGAATAATACTCCTGTAAGTCACCGAGCTGTCTTGACGTGTCTGGCACTTCCATGTTGGCTAACATACTGCTCAGCTGGGCGATTCTGTGTTCATAGACCTGGGGAGGAAATGCAGATGATGGAGGAAAGCCACACAGCATCCAACTCCTTGCCTTTTCCTTTCCACGCAAACATTTAACACAAAGAAGCTTGAGTTCACAAAACATGCCAGGTTATACCAGGATTGACTAATGGGGCCCCACGTGTTGTGTGAATCGTCGACAGCAGTTTAGGCTTCATCTTTTTGATCGGGGTTCCCTTCCCCCGCCCCAAATTTGGCAACTTTTAAGATTTGTGGATTTCAACTCCCAGAATTCCCCAGCCAGCATTATTTTACTGAAAGAGTAGTAGATCCTTGGAACAAACTTCCAGCAGACGTGGTAGATAAATTCACAGTAACGGAATTTAAACATGCCTGGGATAAACATATATCCATCCTAAGATAAAATACAGGAAATAGTCTAAGGGCAGACTAGATGGACCATGAGGTCTTTTTCTGCCGTCAGTCTTCTATGTTTCTATGAAGTCCACAAGTCTTAAAAGTTGCCAAGTTTGCAGACCCTTGTTCTTGACTTTAGAAATGGACTGCCATCCGGAACCGCCTGCTACCGCACTAATCCCAGCGGCTGATAAGGTCCCACAGAGTTGGCCTTCTCCGGGTCCCGTCGACTAAACAATGTCGTCTGGTGGGCTCCAGGGGAAGAGCCTTCTCTGTGGCGGCCCCGGCCCTCTGGAATCAACTCCCCCCGGAGATTAGAACTGCTCCCACCCTCCTTGTCTTCCATAAACTACTTAAGACCCACCTATACCGCCAGGCATGGGGGATTTGAGACACCTTTCCCCCAGGCTTATTATAATTTATGTTTGGTATGTATGTGCTGTTTGGTTTTTAATTATGATAGGGTTTTTAGTTTTTTTAAAATATTAGATTTGTGCCTGTATAATACTGTTTTTATCGTGTTGTGAGCCGCCCCGAGTCTTCAGAGAGGGGCGGCATACAAATCTAATAAATTATTATTATTATTATTATTCTCCATGTTATATAATATATGTGGGTACATGAAGAATTTTGTTTTTATTTATTTAGTCATGTTATGTTTATATTAGAGGTGGAGAGCCGAATGCAATATAATTTCATTTTAATGTATGACGATTAGTATATATTAAAAGAATGACAGCTATAAAGTTGTCATTCTATTCTATTCTATTCTATTCTATTCTATTCTATTCTGCAGTTTTGTACAATTTGTTTCTCCTCTGCTCCATTTTCTTCCCTTTTAAGACAGGAAGAAAATGGAGGATGACTGAGGAGATAATAGTCCTGAGCGATCCTCCATTTTCTTCCTGTCTTAAAAATGGGAGATACCTCCTAACGCACACTTCTTTTCCATTATCCTCCCTCTGCCTCATGGGCTTTCCCAAATATGCCCATGTTACACCAACACTCCGCAGTCTGCATTGGTTGCCGATCAGTTTCCGGTCACAATTCAAAGTGTTGGTTATGACCTATAAAGCCCTTCATGGCACCGGACCAGATTATCTCAGGGACCGCCTTCTGCTGCACGAATCCCAGCGACCAGTTAGGTCCCACAGAGTGGGCCTTCTCTGGGTCCCATCAACTTTACTAAACAATGTCATTTGGTGGGACCCAGGGGAAGAGCATTCTCTGTGGCGGCCCCGGCGCTTTGGAATCAACTCCCCCCAGAGATTAGAATTGCCCCCACCCTCCTTGCCTTTCGTAAGCTTCTTAAAACCCACCTCTGCCGTCAGGCACGGGGGAACTGAGATATTCTTTCCCCCTAGGCCTTAAAATTTACATATGGTAAGTTTGTATGTATGTTTGGTTTTATAATAAGGTTTTTTTAGTTGTTTAGTATTGGATTGTTACATGCTGTTTTTAGCTGCCCCGAGTCTGCGGAGAGGGGCGGCATACAAATCCAATAAATAAAATAAATAAATAAATAAATTGTATCCCAGAAAAGTTTAGGATGCTTCTGTGGATTCCTCTCAAGCAACTTTTGTGTCTTCCCAGGAGCTATTTCAATTCTCCCCCATCCCACTCCAAATCCATCATACCTTGCTGTCTTTCCGGGTGTGGAACTCGGAGAAGCTTCTCCTCATCATGTCTTCCACGCGGAGGGCCTCCACTCTCAACAGGTTTAGGATCATGGTGTAGGTCAGGCGGAATTGCGACTGCAACCGAGTAGGTTTGCCCTAAAAGGAAACAGAAAGGTCGCACAAATTGGTGGCGGCCAGTCACATGGCGATTTGTTTAACAACCGTCACAATTTATGACTGTGGTTCTGGGTCCAATGACAGTTGTAAGTCGAGGATTATCTGGATTGAAACAGAACATCCAAGCTGAAGTAGCAAACATCAGATTTTGGGACCCAGAAGGGCTGGGTTTCTGTCCTTAATGAGGTTCCAATAAACTTTCATTGTAAGCCAGAAGGAGAATATTTATCACTGGCTAGAATTTCAATTCAAATATTAACAAAATGAAATGCAATGTAGAGAAAAAGTAAAGTCTTATACTTAAGCAAGAAAAATCAAAAGTTGATGACCAGCTGCCCTCGCCCTGTGCAGCTGGCCATGGATCTCAAGGACCAAGAGGCGCAGTACCATCGTCCTGTGCACCTGGCACCTGTACCATCGCAGTACCAATGGCGGTTATGGCGCAGTACCATCGTCCTGTGCATCTGGCCCATGCGTCTGATAATGAGGAGGGGCACATGAGTGATGCAGAAGAAGAGGAGCCGCCTCTTCTTCTTGATGCTAGGGCATGCAGGGCTGTTAGTAGGGAAGAGTGGCGATGCAGGAACTACTTAAATCTTAACCACATTGCACTTAGTGGCAGGGAACAACGGGACTTGTGAATCTTGGCTTCGGTTTCCAGTTTACACTGTCATTCCTGAATCTTGAGTTCTGTGTTTCCAGTTTGCATCGTCATTCCTGAACTTTGGCTTTCGCGGTTCCAGTTTGCACTCCAGTCCAGATCCTGTTTCTTGCATCTTGGTTTCTGAATCTTGACTCCTGTGTGGCCAGTTTGCATTCTGGTTTGATTCTTGTTTCTTGCAAACGTGGCTTCTGAATCCTGACTTCTATGTTACCATTTTGCATTCCAGGGACTTGTGCCAAGCACAGTAAGACTTGCCAATTATCTCTTGGACTTCGGCTAGCTGTTAAGATAGTGAATTAACAATTGAGTTTTTTTTAACAGAGTGACTTCTGTCTATCTTGTTCTGTATGCTTTACTGGCAAGTTATTATCAGATTTTGCTAATGACTAAAAGAAACTGTTTTTGTGTTACGTAATTATTTGGGGCTCAGTGCAGGGGCAGAAGAAAAAGTATACATATAGATCAGGTGAAACCAGGCTTAATAGCAGTAACGGTGAATGGGATCTTGGAGTCTTAGTGGACAACCAGTTAAATATGACCCAACAGTGTGCAGCTGCAACCAGAAAAGCCAATGCAATCCTAAATTGCATTAATAGAGGAATTCAGTCAAGATCATGTGAGGTACTAATACCACTTTATAAAGCCTTAGTTAAGACCACACGTAGAATACTGCATCCAGTTGTGGTCACCACACTATAAAAAAGACATTGAGACTCTAGAGAAAGTGCAGAGAAGAGCAGCCACAATGATTAGGGGACTGGAGGCTCAAACATATGATGAACGGTTGCAGGAATTGGGCCTGGATAGTCTAGTGAAGAGAAGGACCAGGGGAGACATGATAGTAGTCTTTCAATATCGGACCAGAATATCTCCGAGACCGCCTTCTGCTGCACGAATCCCAGCGACCGATTAGGTCCCATAGAGTCGGCCTTCTCCGGGTCCCGTCAACTAAACAATGTCGGTTGGCGGGCCCCAGGGGAAGAGCCTTCTCTGTGGCGGCCCTGACTCTCTGGAACCAGCTCCCCCCAGAGATTAGAACTGCCCCTACCCTCCTTGCCTTTCGTAAACTCCTCAAAACCCACCTTTGTCGTCAGGCATGGGGGAATTGAGATATCTTCCCCGGGCCTATATAATTTATGTATGGTATGTTTGTAGGTATGTCTGCTTAAAAATGGGTTTTTTAAAATATTTTAAATTTTAAATTGTATATTATTAGATTCGTTATGAATTGTTTAATTGTGTTGTGAGCCGCCCCGAGTCCATGGAAAGGGGGCGGCATACAAATCTAATAAGTAAATAAGTAAGTAAGTAAGTAAGTAAGTAAGTAAGTAAGTAAGGTGCTGCCACAGAGAGGGGGAGAGTCAAGCTATTTTCCAAAGCAACTGAAGGCCAGACAAGGAATAATGGATGGAAACTGGTCAAGGAGAGATTCAACCTGGAAATAAGGAGGAACTTTCTGACCGTGAGATCGGTCAATCAATGGAACAGCATTGCCTTCGGAAGTTGTGGGAGCTTCATCAGTTGAGACTTTCAAGAAGATACTGGACAGAAATGGTGTCGGGTTTCCTGATTGGGTGGGAGATGACCTGCAAGGTCCCACCCAACTCTGTTCTTCTGTTAAGTTGGATGCATTTACAGCTTAAAGCAGATGCTTCATGTTGCAATTTAAGTGAGACAAACACACACACACCAATCACTCACCAACATCATGCGGTGAAGGTCGGACATTTCAGGCACTTGGTTTTTGCACAGAATAATCACCATCCCAGTTGTGTCGAGACCTCGACGCCCAGCCCGGCCTGCCATCTGGATGTATTCAGCTATTAGAACAAGGAAGAAAGACAGATAAATGTGGTGTTAACCACTCTTGCCATCAAGTAAGGCAGTGGTCCCCAAACTACGGCCCATGGGCCACATGCGGCCCACTGAGGCCATTTATCCAGCCCGCCAGTGAGTGACAAGAGCACAGGGAAAAGAGAGAGAGAAAGAAAGAAAAGGGAAAGAGAGGGAGGGAAGGAGAAGTGGAGAGGAATGAAGGAGGGAAGGAAGGAAGGAAGGAAGGAAAGAAGGAGAAATGAAGGGAACAAGGAAGAAAGGAAGGAAGGAAGAATGAAATGGAGGGACAGAGGAAGGTAGGACTGTTTTAGAGGGGGGGTAATTTTTTTGAATTTTTCTCTCAACATACATTCAAACAACACAGTGTACCATCTAATTTTCCATGAATAAAATGTGGTATTTTGTTAATAACTAATATCAATCATCAAAAAAGTTGCAAAAGGTTTTTTTTCTAATATTGTCATCCAGTTACATTCATTTTCTTTTAATTAAATTCCCTCCTTAATGTTCCTTCAAAAAGTGCAACACCAATTATATTTCTAACTTATTAACCATTATGCCAAAGTGCTTCCTTCTTTCTTTATACATTTTCCATAAGCCAAGAAAACCTTGTATAGCCAATCAGATGTTAACAAAAGAAAATTAAAAACAAAACATAAACATATATGAATTTCAGATCTTCTCCCCTCTCTAAATAGTATGTTCCCATTTTGTTTTTTACTTTAAAACAAGGTATGTGCAGTGTGCATAGGGATTTGTTCATAGTTTTTTTTATAGTCCGGCCCTCCAACAGTCCGAGGGACAGTGAACTGGCCCCCTGTGTAAAAGGTTTGGGGACCCCTGAAGTAAGGGATAGATATCCAGAAGGAAAAACAACATGTGTTTCACTTATATCTCAGCAAGATTGACAGATAAAACCTCATCTCTCTATACAGGTAGTCCTCTACTCACAACAGCTCGTTTAGTGACCGTTCAAAGTTATGATGGCACTGAACAAAGTGAGTTGTGAGGCTTTTCTGGCTTACAACCATTGCCAGACCCTCATATTTATGACGTATGCGATATCCCAGGGTCATGCGATCCCCATTTTGCAACCTTCTGAGTTCAATGAAGAAGCCAAATTCACTTAATGACCGTGTCACTAGCTTCACCACTGCAGCAGTTCACTTAATAACTGTGGCAAGAAAGGTTTACAAGGGGGCAAACTTCATTTGACAAATGTTTCACTTAGCAAGAAAAATTCTGGGCTCAACCGTGGTCGTAAGTCAAGGACTATCTGTACTTCGCTAGAATTTCATCCTTTTAGCCCAGTGTTTCTACTGCTTGGCCACTTTTAAGGCGCTCAAACTTTAACTCCCAGAATTTTGGCATGCTGGGCTAGGGAATTCTGGGAGATGAAGTCCAGGCAATTTAGAGTGCCCAAGGTTGAGAAATATTGCTTTAGCCTACTGATGTAGAGCAGTGATTTTCAACCTTTTTTGAGCCGCGGCACATTTTTTACATTTACAAAACCATGGGGCACATTGAGTGGGGAGGGGAGGCGGCTAAAAAAAGTTTGGACAAAAAAATTTCTCTCTCTCTTTTCCTCCCTTTCGCTCTATTTCTCTCTCCCTCCCTCTTTCTCTCCCTTCCTCTTTTTTCTCTCTCTCTCCATCCCTCTTTCTTTCTTTCTTTCTTCCTTCCTCTTTTTTGCTCTCTCTCTCCCTCCCTACCTCTGTCTTTCTCTCTCCCACCTTCCCACCCTCTCTTTCTCTCTCTCTCTCTCTTTCTTTCTCTCTCTTGCTCTCTCTCTTGCTTGCTTTCTCTCTCTTCTCTTTCTCTCTCTCTTGCTTTCTTTCTCTCTCTCTTGCTTTCTTTCTCTCTCTCTCTTGCTCTTTATTTCTCTCTTTCTTTCTTTCTCTCTCTCTTAATTTTTTTCTCTCTCTCTCAGCTTTGCGGCACACCTGACCATGTCTCACGGCACACTAGTGTGCCGCGGCACACTGGTTGAAAAACACTGATGTAGAGGACTCCATTGTTAAAAATGATAGCCCACTTTTGCCTTCCTTTGGAGAAGAGACCAGCATAGCCATGCTGTAGTTCCTGTATATATGTTCCCAGTCCCCAAAATATCATAAATCACTGAGTCTGGCCATTCTAACTTATAAACACCCCTCATGAAAAAAGAGCACCATAATATATGCTCCTCTCCGTTCCTACCTGGTACCAAGTCCCGGAAATTAGCACCGTCATGTTTACGAACTGAATTGAAAACCACAGTCCTTGCTGGCATGTTCACCCCCATGGCGAAAGTCTCTGTGGCGAAGAGGATCTAAAACCAGAAAGGAAAGAGAAAGATGGGGAGATTCCAGCTGCTTTTCTTGGCAATAAGCCAGAATGGCTTGGAGCAGCTGTCCTCAGACTAATATTTTCCATGTTGTCTGGCGGGCCCCAGGAGAAGAGCCTTCTCTGTGGCGGCCCCGGCCCTCTGGAATCAACTCCCCCCGGAGATTATAACTGCTCCCACCATCCTTGTCTTCCGTAAACTACTCAAGACCCACCTATACCGCCAGGCATGGGGGATTTGAGATATCTTTCCCCCAGGCTCCTTATAATTTATGTTTGGTATGTATGTGTTGTCTGGTTTTAATTATGATAGGGTTTTAGTTATTTTTAATATTAGATTTGTGCCATTATAATATTGCTTTTATCATTGTTGTGAGCCGCCCCGAGTCTTCGGAGAGGGGCAGCATAGAAATCTAATAAATTGAATTGAATTGAATTCCAGAGAATTACGTTTCATGTCCCACAGTCCTCCAGCCCAACGACTAGGGAGGGTCTAGGGCAGTGATGGTGAACCGTTTTTGGCTCACGTGCCCACACCCATGCCCTTTCTCTGCGCATGCGCACAACTGCCCTTGCTGCGCATGTGCACAGGCCTCACTGAAGCCTCCAGAAGCTTGGGGATGGAAAAAAATTGGCCAAATGGGCCAACCGGAAGTTCGGAGAAACGGACTTCCGGTTTGCCGGTTGGGCCATTTTTTGGCTTCGGGAGGCTTCCCTGAAGCCTCAGGAGGGCAAAAACGGTTTTCCTCAAGGCTGAAAATCAGCTGGCCAGCGCTGGAACTGGGGATGGTAAAAAATTGGCCAAATGGGCCAACCGGAGGTTTGGAGAAACGGACTTCCGGTTTGCCTGTTGGGCCATTTTTTGGCTTCAGGAGGCTTCCCTGAAGCCTCCGGAGGGGAAAAGCAGCTTTCCCCAAGGCCGAATATCAGCTGGAACTGACACGTGCCCTCTGATATGGCTCCGCATGCCACCTGTGGCATGCGTGCCATAGGTTTGTCACCCTGGATCTAGGACAACTTGCCACAGCCATTTCACTGTGGCCAACTCGCCATGGCCAGCTCGCCATGGGACAATTCACCACGGCCAACTCGCTGCAGGACAAAAATGACATAATATCAAAGAAATCATGCAATAGAATCATTTAAGAAAGGATGTGAGAGGAGGGACAAAATGAAATGAGAATGACAAAAATTTAAAATATTTTAACATTTATTTTAAATAGTTAAATAAAAGGGTAGAATTCTCTTGCAGCGAGTTTTCTCGTGGAGAAATTGGCTGCAGAAAATTGTCCTGTGGCAAGCTGACCGTTTCGAGTGATCCCGTTCCTGACAGGGAAACATGGGAATGCTCCAATGATCTGGGGCACAAGTTTGGAGAAGTTTTGGTCCATTGGTGAGGACATTCTTTCAGGAGTCAGGATGGGGTTCAAAAGTAGATCAGATTAGATTATATTACTAGAGTTGGAAGGGACCTTGTAGGTCATCTAGTCCAACTTCCTGCTGAAGCAGGAGTACCTACACCATTTTAGCACAAATGGCATTACAGGTTTATTCCATTCTATCTATACAGATAGTCCTTGACTTACAGCAGTACATTTAGTGACAGTTTGAAGTTACGACAGCATTGAAGAGAGTGACATATATGACCATTTTTTCAGAGTATCCCCCATGGATACGTGATCAAAATTCAGATGCTTGGTAAATTCACTCATATTTATGATGCTTCCAGTGTCATAAATAAAAACCCCTTTTGCAACTTCCTGACAAGCAAATCAATGGGGGAAGCCAGATTCACTTAACAACCATCTTACTAATTTAACAACTGCAGCGATTCACTTAACAATCGTGGCTGGAAAGGTCATAAAATGGAGCAAAATTCACTTAACAACTATCTCGCTTAGCAATAGGAAATTTGGGGCTCAATTTATGGCCATAAGTCGAGGACTACCTGTATACAAGAATCTGATCTATTAACAGTCAAGGCAACTTGGTGCCATATAAGAGTCAATAACTTCAAAGGGGGAGACGGACTTAAATCTTAGCGGGCAAAGAGCCTCCAAACTGATGATGCATTTGACCCCGGTGAAATCTTACACCTACCTTGACAAGGCCTTTGCTGAAAAGCATCTCCACTACCTCCTTGAGGATGGGCAGAATGCCACTATGGTGCACCCCAATCCCACGTTTCAAAAGGTCGACCAAGTGAAGAACCTGAGGGGGAAGAAAGAATCCCACAAGTGAGGTTTTTTTAGTAACAATGTCATTCAATTTAATTAATTGGGACCATCTTCTGCCTCATACTTCCCAGCGACTGATTTGGGCCCACTGGGTTGGCCTTCTCTAGGTCCCATCGGCCAAACAATGTCAACTGGCGGGGCCACGTGGGAGGGCCTTTTCTGTGGTGGCTCCAGTTCTCTGGAACCAGCTACCTCCAGAGATTCCTACCGCCCATACTCTCCTGGCCTTCCGGAAAACTGTGAAAACCTGGCTCTGCCGGCAGGCCTGGGGCCCTTGAGTAATCACTATCTAACTCCGGTCTAGGAATAATGGATGCTTTTATCCTGGGGTTTTAAATTGTTTTTACATTGTTCTTACTTGTTGTATGCTGCCCAGAATCCGTAAAGAGTTGGGTGGCTTATAAATTTAATAAATTAAATTAAATTAAATTAAATTAAACTTAATTTTATGCTGAAATTCAGGACTGGTGCTAAATAGGATTTCATTCATTCATTCATTCATTCATTCATTCATTCATTCATTCATTCATTCATTCATTTATTAGATTTGTGTGCCACCCCTCTCCGTAGACTTTCCCATCATCATCAGTCTTTCTCGCCCCCCCTCTCTCCATCCTATCCCATCCTTCCCTCCCTCTCTCCCTCCCTCCATCCATCCATCCACCTATCTACCTACCATGTTTTCCCCAAAATAAGCCCTCCCCCCGAAAATAATATTTCCTCTGGTTAGGATTAGAGAGACAGAGCTGGAGGAGCTTATCTTGCTCCACGCATCCCAAATTAAGAAGATCTCCCTGAAATTAAGTCCAAGCGCATATTTCAAGTCTCAAAGAAATATCAGACACGGTCGTATTTTCGGGGAACACCATATCTTTCCATCTCTGAGGGTAATTGGGGGAAAGATTAGAAGCAACGTGAGAAAATATTATTTTACTGAAAGAATAGTAGATGCTTGGAACAAACTTCCAGCAGATGTGGTTGGTAAATAAATAAATAAATAAATAAATAAATAAATAAACAAACAAACAAACAAACAAACAAATCCACATTAACTGAATTTAAACAATCCTGGGATAAACATATATCCATCCTACAATAAAATACAGGAAATAGTATAAGGGCAGAGTAGATGGACCATGAGGTCTTTTTCTGCCGTTAATCTTCTATGTTTCTATGCATCCACCCATCCAATCTTATCTATCCTATCCTATCCTTCGATCCATAAATCAATCCATTCATTTAATATATCTCCCTATCCTATGCTATCCTATCCCATCCTACCCCACCCCGTCCATCTATACAAATTCGTTTGTCACCCATCTCACTGCAAGGCAATTCTGGGCAGCTTACAAGATTAGAAGTGATAAAACTATACATGCATACATAGAATTATAGATAGAATTCTTTTATTGGCCAAGTGTGAGTGGACACACAAGGAATTTGTCTTTGGTGCATACGCTCTCAGTGTACATAAAAGACAAGATACATTTGTCAAGAATCACGAGGTACAACATTTAATTATTGTCACGGGGTACAAATAAGCAACCAGGAAACAATCAATACTAATATAAATTTTAAAGATACAAGAGGGAGACCATAGTTGAGATATAAGGATATCTGTAAAAGGCATTTGGGAATAGACATTAACAGCTGCGAAACCTTGACCTCTGATCATTCAGTTTGGAGGCTAAAAACAGAACATGGCCTTCTCCATTTCGAGGAGACACTTGTTCGGCAGGCTGAGGTCAAGAGGCAGTCCCAGAACCAGCGAAATCCCGGGGCCAGGCAGGGGACAGAATGGACCTGCACTTAGTATGGAAGGGATTGCCAATCTCAGTTTGGCCTTTTTAGCTACACTACATGCTATTCTAGGAACTCTTTCTAGAGCACAATACCATCATCTTTCAAGACTGAAGGTTGCCAATGAAGGATACATAAATACATATCAGTAATGCATCTAGTAGCAAAAATGTGATTAAAATTGTGGTAAAAAGGTAGTATAAGCTCACATTAGAGAGCCATCTTTTAGCTGTGGCAAGGGGGGCATTTGCCCAGGTTTGCCTGGTGCACCAGTTGCAGCCCTATCTGGATCGGGAGTCTCTGCTCACAGTCACTCATGCCCTCATCACCTCGAGGTTCGACTACTGTAATGCTCTCTACATGGGGCTACCTTTGAAGAGTGTTCGGAAACTTCAGATCCTGCAGAATGCAGCTGCGAGAGCAATCACGGGCTTCCCTAGGTATGCCCATGTTACACTAACACTCCGCAGTCTGCATTGGTTGCCGATCAGTTTCCGGTCACAATTCAAAGTGTTGGTTATGACCTTTAAAGCCCTTCATGGCACCGGACCAGATTATCTCTGGGACCGCCTTCTGCTGCACGAATCCCAGCGACCAGTTAGGTCCCACAGAGTGGGCCTTCTCTGGGTCCCGTCAACTAAACAATGTCGTCTGGCGGGACCCAGGCGAAGAGTCTTCTCTGTGGCGGCCCTGACCCTCTGGAATCAACTCCCCCCGGAGATTAGGACTGCCCCCACCCTCCTTGCCTTTCGTAAACTCCTTAAAACTCACCTCTGTCGTCAGGCATGGGGAAATTGATT
The DNA here is from genome assembly GCF_031021105.1 of Erythrolamprus reginae. Lineage (NCBI taxonomy): Eukaryota > Metazoa > Chordata > Lepidosauria > Squamata > Dipsadidae > Erythrolamprus > Erythrolamprus reginae. The sequence continues at coordinate 33,335,245 of NC_091951.1, read as the reverse complement.
CCCCTGGGCCGTTTCCTCTTTATGTATGGTTTGTATGAGATGTATGATTGTTTTTATATTAATGGGTTTTAAATTGCTTTAATTTTGGATTTGTACTGTTTCTGTTGTTGTGAGCCACCCTGAGTCTTCGGAGAGGGGTGCAAATCAAATCAAATCAAATCAAATCAAATCAAATCAAATCAAATCAAATCAAATCAAATCAAATCAAATCAAATCAAATCAAATCAAATCAAATCAAATCAAATCAAATCAAATCAAATCAAATCAAATCAATAAAGAAAGATGGGGAGGGAGAAAACAGGACGTGCAGGGTCTGAGGTGGGATCTGCTATTGATCCATCAAGCACTTCCAGTGTGATCCTCCACCGTTAGGGCCCCTTGACCTCCGTTCCTGTTCCTTTTGGGAACCTTCTTGGCAACCAACAAGGTCCTGAGGCTTCGCTCCCATTCTGGCTACGCTCCCAAGGTGGCTCCCCTCCCCCTTCCGGTAGCCTTTTTTTCCCCTCTCACCTGGGGCAGCTGCCGATCGGTACCCTTCAGTCGGGAGATGCACTTCTGGAAAAAGACGTGGATCTCGCTTTTCTCCGTTGTGGTGGTCAGGTCGACGGTGGTGAGCATGGAGGCGTTTTCGTCGCAGCGATTGCGAGAGAACGTGAAGGCCACCACCGGAAGTTGGTCCTTCTTGCGCAGCATGTCAATGAGGGAGAGCCAGATGTTCTTGTCCTGTGGAAATTCTAAATGTTTGCTCTAGGACTGGATCCTCCCCCCAATCTTCTTCTCTTTCAATGCAATGCTCCCTTCCTCCCTCAGCAAGGAGACCACGGGGAGACATCCAAACATTTGGATACATCTCATGCAACGTTATTTTAACTGATTTTAACTAAAGGGAAAGATTAACACATTTACAGTATTTTTCGGAGTAACAGACGTACCTTTTTACCCCAAAAGAGAGGGTGAAAACTTGGGTGTGTTTTATACATGTAGCCACCTCTACCCTTTGGCCTCTGCCTCCCAGCAATTTACCTCCTTGCAGCAAATGGAACAGAGCCTACTAGTTAGGAAAGGGTTGTATAAGGGTTTTTAGTTTCTTGTAAGAAATATAAGAAGGAAGAGTAGGCATGACGGATTTGTAAGAGAATAATGATATTAATTGAATAAGATCGAAAGGAAATCAATGTTGAATTCAATTAGCAGAAAATGGTTTATCTAGATGACAAAATTAGAGGCCAGAGTAGGATATCTGGATTTGTAAGAGAATAATGATATTAATTGAATAAGATCAAAAGGAAATCAATGTTGAATTCAATTAGCAGAAAATGGTTTATCTAGATGACAAAATTAGAGGCCAGAGTTTGGAGGTTTGATGCATACCGAAAGTAACTCATTTGGAATCAGTAATTTTGGGGGTGGGGGTGGTATTATACTTGATGTACTAACACGATACTGTTTTTATTGTAACATAAATAGAAAGTATTTTGAAATTTATTGACAAAGTTTGTATGGAGGAAAAAAATATTAAAAATTTACACCATCCCCCCCCCCCCCAAAATAGAACAGAGCCTATTAAGCTAAACAACTCATTATCACCTTTATTATTATTTGGATTTCTGACTCTCAGCTGATTCTCAGCTTCCTGACTTTCAGCTGATTAGAGGCTGCAGGCCTGCCAGCCAAGTGCTAAACTGAAAGTGAAACTAAAGCTGCAAGGAGGCAAATTGCTGGGAGGGAGAGGCAGATTTTTTATTTTCTTATGCTAATGAGACTGCTGAAACTGTATGTAAGGATGTAAGTCAACAACTGTAAATATCTGTAGAATGTTCAAATTATTAGACGTATTTTTTAAAGACTGCTTTATTATTGTTCTAGACAACTTAACAAAACAAAGAAGCTTTTAAAAATAAATGATTGATCTGAAGAGGCCCAGCGCTTTTGTATCTTCTTTTAAAGAGCAGAGATTAATGTATACTTCCAGAAAGCCAGATCAATTTTTAATAGCATATGTACAAGTATAGTTTGAAATGTAACAGTGTCCTGTTTTAGTATTGAGATAAGGCAGCTGAGTTAAACCCTGACTTAGTCATGTTTGGAGTAGATCTATTTAAATAACTGGGAGGAGTTAGTGTGACTACATTTAAGAAAACCTTCTGGCATTAATATACTGTCATAATGTACATTTTCCCAATTCTTTGCTATTTCTATGGGTCAGGCACACAAGCACAGAAATACACAGCAAACAGGGTATATCATCTGTACCTGTTTGCTGTTTGCTGTGAGGCAGAGGCAGATTTTTTTTCATTTTTTTCCTCCCCCAAAACTAAGGTGTGTCTTATACTCCGGTGCACCTTATACTCCGAAAAATACACTATTCATATTTTGTCCACTGATACAAACCTCTCCCCATATATATCCTAGTTCAGCTCACCTGGCCTGGCCCGGCTCCTGCATGCATTGGTTGTTTAGCTCCAAAGGTCTGGGAGTGCTTGCTAGTTCGGTCCTTCTTGGCAAATACAGCATCATAATACCTGAAAGAATAAGAGAGGAAGACAACACATTAGATTAGATTAGAATTCTTTATTGGCCAAGTGTGATTGGACACACGAGGAATTGGTCTTTGGTGCACATGTTCTCAGTGTACATAAAAAGACAAGATACATTCATCAAGTATCATAAGATACAACACTTAATGATAGTCATAGGGTACAAATAAGCAATGAAATCATACTAGGAAACAATTACCTGCTGGGGCAAAGGATGAACCAACCAGAGCATTGTTATCAACCTCTGATTAAAGCTCAGCAAGTTTCAACCATTTCACAGCAGCATTTTTTGAAATCCTTAATCATTAATTCATCAAAGATAGCTTTAATTCTTGTGGAAGTATGGAAAGAGAGGTTGGCTTGGATGGTATTATAAGGGACAGGGATCTTCTGTCGATCTTGAGCTTACCTCTTCGTAAGGAATGTCCCGCGGGCATCCACCAGGAGGAAGAGCTCGTTCTGCGTCTTCTGGCTATTTCCCGTGTACAGATAATGCTCCAGTGGGACAGGGCGCTTCAGTGTGCTGATCACATAAATCTTCTTCCGCTTGATTCTCCTGTCAAAAGCAGGAATTCCACAAACAGTGTTATTCGGGTGAGCCCTTCCCTCCCGACTCCAAAACTGTGCTGTATAAGTAGTCTGAGATTTATAAAAATAGCAATAAAGACTTACATACCGCTTCACAGTGCTTTACACACTGTGTACACAATCTGAAGTTAGTTGGGGGAAAGATCAAAAGCAACCTGAGAAAATATTATTTTACTGAAGGAGTAGTAGATCCTTGGAACAAACTTCCAGCAGACGTGGTTGGTAAATCCACAGGAACTGAATTTAAACATGCCTGGGATAAACATATATCCATTGTAAGATAAAATACAGGAAATAGTATAAGGACAGACTAGATGGATCATGAGGTCTTTTTCTGCCGTCAGTCTTCTATGTTTCTATGTTTACAGCCCTATTTAAACAGTTTACAATGTCAGCATATTGCTACACACACACACAATCTGTGTCCTCATTTTACTGACTTCAGAAGAATGGAAGCCTGAGTCAACTTTAAGATAGTGGGACTCAAACTGCCGACAGCCAGCAGAAGTAGCCGGCAGTACTGTACTATAACTGCCAGAAATATATTAACAAGGAAGATCAAAGCAGCAAAAAGAAGCTACTCTGAAAAGCTAGAGAAAAAGTTCTCAACAAATGAAGCAGCAAATATGTGGCGAACTCTTAAAAACTACAGCCACCTATCTCCACAACCCCCATCTCAGACACACCAACAACAGCCAAGCTTCCTGTAGCTGACCCCTTAACATTGGGTTCATAACTCCTAGTGATCGCAGAAAAAGAAGTGCAAGACCTATGCCACAGACAAAAGCCAGGAAAAACTTCAGGCCTACATTACGACGCCTTAAACACGATATAAGTATTGCCCACAAGATCATATGCTGCAACATCCTGCCTGTCAACAACTACTTCAGCTTCAACTGCAATAACACAAGAGCACGCAACAGGTTCAAACTTAATATCAACCGCTCCAAACTTGACTGTAAAAAATATGACTTTAGCAATCGAGTTGTCGAAGCGTGGAACTCATTACCAGACTCCGTGGTGTCAACCCCCAACCCCCAACATTTTTCCCTTAGACTTTCCACGATTGACCTCTCCAGGTTCCTTAGAGGTCAGTAAGGGGCGTGCATAAGTGCACTAGTGTGCCTTCCGTCCCCTGTCCAATTGTCTCTCCTATATTTTATATATCTTTTCTCCCATCCATATATCCTTCCTCTACTCTTCATTGATGTATTCTATTCTCATATCTCTTCTTCTATCCCTTCCCTGTTATTTACTAGTTCACGTTTTTATTCTCCTTAACTTTCAATGTGTATGGGACAAAACAAACAAACAAACAAACAAACAAACAAACAAAATAAAATAAATAGACAAGATAACTCCTTCATGCTTGAAAGTCTGTGCTGACCAATTGGCCCCCAGCTTCACTCAAACCTTCAATAAATCACAGCAGATGTGCTATGTTCCTTCTTGCTTCAAACACTCTACTATCATCCCAGTGCCAAAGAAGCCCACCATCAAGGAACAGACCAGTTGCTCTAACATCTGTAGTTATGAAAACCTTTGAAAGGCTAGTGCTGTCCCACTTGAAAACCATCACGGATCCAACGATAGACCCTCCTGCAAAGAAGCACCTGAAAGCAGGACTAATGGGGGTCTTAGACGAGCTGCGGGACCTTTTGAGTTAACTTTCTGCTCACCCAATCCAGTCAGCAAACTCCAGGGTGTTCGGGACGGTGGCACTCAGCAAAATTATGTTTACGTGATCAGGCAACATGATGAGGACCTCTTCCCAAACCACACCACGCTGAGGAGGAGGAAAGAGAAGAATTCCCCTGAGCATGTGAAGAAGGTCATCTTTCCGTTGTGGTCAGTGGTGGGATTCAAATAATTTATCAACTGATTTCCCCGGAGTCAGGTTGGCTGTCATGGACGGCTATCCCTGTCCTCCAGCTCCATTGCAGATGTGGGACAAGCCTCCCTTGACAGCCAACCTGACCCTGGGCGAACCGGTTATTAAATCCCCCCCTGCCACTATCAAATTGGATCCTGGGTGGAGAAAATGGGAAATGGATCATCCGGTGTGAGGGAAGGAAGAAAGCAAGCGGCCTTTTCTTTCCCTCACGCTGGTGCTCCTGTTGTGGTTGGCTCTGGCCCAGCTCCTGCCCCTGGGAATGGGGAGGTGGATGCAGGGAAAAATTCAACATGTCACAGGCCTGTGTTATTGCCGACAGAATCAGTTCAGAGTTTAGTTTCCTCGGACGAAGAAGAAGGTGGGAGTGACTCGGCAGAGGAGGTCTTGGCACACAGCCCAGGCAATCAATCTCCCTTATTATTATTATTATTATTTATTGGATTTGTATGCCGCCCCTCTCTTCCGTTGATTCAGATGATGACATTTTGGACCCACGCAAGCACAGAATTATGCGTAGAAGAGACCAAATAAGAATATATTACAGGAAATAAGGGAGGCCACCTGTGTTTGGGTGGGGCTCCAGTAATTAGGGCTGCTGCTATAAATAGCAGCATGTGGGTTTGGCCGTTGTGGAAGAATATCTCATCGGAGTTCATCAGGAATCTTGTGTTGCTGGACTTTGTTGCTTTTTCACGCCTTTGAAACCAAAGCAGAGCAACGTGTGTGTGTGTGTGTGTGTCTCATTTCGTTGGAAGAAGAAGGGGTGTGAAGTTTCTTCACAGCTGCTAGCTAAGTACTGAATGACTGCTTAAGGGAAATTGTACAGACTACCTGGTTGTTTTGGGAAGAGTGCTCTTTGCAATACAAAAAGAGTGCTTTGTTTATTTTGAATTTTGTGATAAAGAACATTGTTTTGAATTTTCAAACGTGTGTGTGTCTGAAATTTGCACCCTTGAATTTTCGGGAGGCTCCTACCAGAGAGCCCGGCAGAACAGCTCCATTGCCGTTTTCTCCACTGTAGCTCAGTGCCCAGGATCCACTTTAAAAGCGGGGCGTTGATAATTTAACAATTATCATTAATTTTCAATGTGAACCTTTGTGAACCGGCTGAATCCCAACACTAGCTGTGGTACAATAAAAAGAATGAAGGGACAATGTAATGTCCTGAGTAAGGAGCACTTACGAAATGGTCTCTTCATAAATATAAAAAGTGTGGCCTTTCCCCCCCAAAATTTTTATTTTATTATAAACATACATAAACAAACATAAACAAAACATTTTAAAAACATTGGATGATGTGTGGCAGTCCTGTTTCTTATTTTCTATAATGTTATTTCTATATTACCATCATTTAATATTTCTAATACTATATACATTTTATTTTGAATAGGTCTTACATCAGTATCTCTTTTATTCCTATATTGAACCGATCCTCCTTTCTTTTCTTTCTGGTATTTTGACCCTTAAATTCCCTCTCACTTTTATGACAGAGCAATGAAAGACCCAAGTATTTCCCCTTTTATATAGATAGTCCTCGACCTAAAAGCTGCCACTGAGCCCAAAATTTCTGTTGTTGAGTAAAACATTTGTTGAGTGAGCTCTGCTCTGTTTTACGACCTTTCTTGCCGACGTTAAGGGAACCATGCTGCAATTTGTAAGTTAGCAACCTGATTGCTAAGTGAATCTGATTTCCCTGTAGATTTTGCTCATCAAAAGATCACAAAAGGGGGTCACGTGACCTTGGGAAACAACAATGGTCATATGCATGAAGCACATAAGAAGAGCCATGCTGAATCAGGCCAAAGCCTATTGAGTCCAGCATTCTGTGTCACACAGTGGCCCACCAATTGTCCATGGGGATCTTGAGCAGAAAGAGAAGGCAAAACCCTCGCTTTCCCAACCCCCAACAAATGGTACTCAAGGGAATCCTGCCTGCCTCAACCAACATAGAGGCAGCACTTGGACATCCCTTTCAATAACCACCGATATACTTGGCATCCGTGAATCTGTCTAATCCTGCCTTGAAGCTATCAAGGCTGACAGCTGTCACGACCTCTTCTGGAAGTGAATTCCATAAACCAATGACTCTCTGGGTGAAGAAATATTTCCCTTCATTTGTCCTCACTTTCTTACCTATGAGCTTTAGGGAGTGCCCCCTTGTCCTAGTATTGTGTGATAGAGAAAAGAATTTTTCTCTATCCACCTTTTCTATCCCATGCATGATTTTATACACTTCGACCAAGTCACCCCTTAAACACCGTCTTTCAAGGCTGAAGAGACCAAGGCACTGCAACCTGGTTTCATAAGGGAGGTGCTCCATTTCATTGATCATATTTGTTGCCATTTTTGCACCTTTTAAACCACTTGCTAAGCATCTGAATTTTGATTGTACTATCAGGGAAAATGCTCAAAGGTCATAAGTGTGAAAAAGGGTCACGTCAATTTTTCCCCAGGGCCATTGTGACTCTTATTTAGTGACTTTGAACAGTCACTAAAAAAATTGTTGTAAGTCGAGGATTACCCGTCTGGAGAAACAGAAAGACAGCAGTTGGTTAAAGGACATGTTCGACCGCCAATGAATTTCCACCAACTGAAACTAAATGCCTCAGGACTGTTTAGGTCCTGATTTCTTCTGTGTTTTTGTCCTGGTTTTTTTTCTCTTACCTCAGAGTCATTAATGTAATGCACTTCATCAAAGATCACCCACTCTAGGTCTCTGAGGACATCGGAGCCATTATAGAGCATAGACCTTGTGAATAAGAAAAAGAAAAAGGCATTTCTAAGACCCCATTATCGTTCTAAAATAACTGAAAAGATTTAGCGTGTCAGTTTGGCCCCTGCTTAATTATTAAAGCATGAAGGAATTTCAGTTTGAGAAAGGAGCCTGAATTGGAAAAGGACAATTCTGGCTGATAGGTGTCCTTACTTTGAAAGCAAAACAGAACTGGCAAATACAGCTACAGATAATTTGTAAGGATTCTCAGTCATCCAGGTCAAGGTTGTCCCAAAGGTGATTTTTTTTCAGGAGGCAACCGGATTTTCTTCTTGTTTTTTTCTTTTGAAGATGTTTCACTTCTCATCCAAGAAGCTTCTCCAGCTCTGACTGGATGGTAGGGGAATGGAAGGATTTATACTCCTTGCAGAGAGCTTGGTTCGTTTGCATTCCTTGCAGACAGCGGGATTTCCAGGAGAAAAATTGCAGACTACAGGAACCAGAAGCACCACTCAGGTGACCCTGATGACACAGATAAACCTCCAAGTGCTTCAAAAACCTTCTAAAAGGATGCAAAGGATCAGCTATAAATATATAAATCCTTCCATTCCCTACCAATTATCATTATTTTTATTATTTATTAGATTTGTATGCCGCCCCTCTCCGTAGACTCGGGGCGGCTCACAACAGTGATAAAAACAATACATGGTAACAAATCTAATAATTAAAATCTAAAATAAGAGTTTTACATTACAAAGTCTAAAAAAAACCAAACCCCCCCCAATAGATAAAATAGATACACACAGTCATATCATGCACAAAATTACATAGGCAAGGGGGGGATGTCTCAGTTCCCCCATGCCTGACGACAGAGGTGGGTTTTAAGGAGTTTACGAAAGGCAAGAAGGGTGAGGGCAGTCCTAATCTCTGGGGGGAGTTGATTCCAGAGGGTCGGAGCCGCCACAGAGAAGGCTCTTCCCCTGGGTCCCGCCAGAAGACATTGTTTAGTTGACGGGACCCGGAGAAGACCAACTCTGTGGGACCTAACCGGCCGCTGGGATTTGTGCGGCAGAAGGCGGTCTCGCAGATATCCTGATCCGGTGCCATGAAGGGCTTTATAGGTCATAACCAACACTTTGAATTGTGACCGGAAATTGATCGGCAACCAATGCAGACTGCGGAGTGTTGGTGTAACATGGGCATATTTGGGAAAGCCTATGATTGCTCTCGCAGCTGCATTCTTCACGATCTGAAGTTTCCGAACAGTTTTCAAAGGTAGCCCCATGTAAAGAGCATTACAGTAGTCGAACCTGAAGAAGCTTCTTGGATGAGAAGTGAAGCATCGTCAAAAGACAAGAAAGAACAAGACGATTTGCCTCAACCTGGGATGACTGAGAATTTCCATAGAATTTCAAGCCTCATCGTACCTTCCCTTTTTGCCTGAGAGACAGCCTTCTCTCTCCGGCCTAGCCCTCACCTGAGTATCTCGGTTGTCATGATGAGGCAGGAGGCGTCCGGGTGCAGCTGCACATCTCCTGTCAACAAGCCAACATCACCAAAGGTGTTCTTGAAATCCCGAAACTTCTGGTTGGAAAGTGCTTTGATGGGGGATGTGTAGATGGTGCTGCAAAAAGAAGGCAGAATGAGACATTTGGAAGATGCTAGACTCTGAAATAATCAGAAGAACCGCCATGTTTATTTTGTGTGTGTTTGTTTGTGTGCCTGTGTGTGTGTGTGTGCGTGTGTAAGGATATTGTTTTTCAACCTTGGCAACTTGAACACAAGTGGACTTCAACTCTCACAATTCTTTTTTTTTAAAATTAATATTTTTATTGATTTTTATAATATATTTATTTATTTATTTATTTAATTGGATTTGTATGCCGCCCCTCTCCGAGGACTCGGGGCAGCTCACAACATATATAAAGAGACAATAGTAAAATCAATCCAATTAACACATAAAAACAATCCTTAAAAATCTACTTTAAAAACTTCCATTACCATTCATCCAACAATCGTACTAAAAACATTGTCGAAGTGCGTGCCCCCACTATTTGAATCTTGGCTATTCAAAGAATAAACTTCTAAATGTACTAGGCAAAGGCAGCCAAAGGAGCATTGTACAATAAAGAAAATGCTCCCTGAAATGTACACATTGAGCTTCGAGGAGAGTTAACAGTTCTTGTTGCAGGCTCTTGGCTATAGTTTACAATATCCGCCTTCACTACATTCTGTAATTGTTCTATTTCTGCTCTGTTTAATTTGACACACACACACAACATATAACATATAACATGTGCTCAGTGATTGTGCCCACCACCAGACAATCAATCATACCCCATCACCAATTGGGGGTATTTGAGATATCTCCCCCGGGCCTATACAATTTATGTATGGTATGCTTGTGTGTATGTTTGTTTAATAATGGGGTTTTTAATATTTTATATTGTAAATTATTAGATTTGTTACAAACTGTGTTTATTGTGTTGTGAGCCGCCCCGAGTCTGCGGAGAGGGGCGGCATACAAATCAAATCAAATCAAATCAAATCAAATCAAATCAAATCAACAAACAAACAAACAAACAAACAAACAAATTTCTTGTATAAATAATTTAAACCCAAGAGTGAAATATTTCTTTACATATTGTACAGTGATTCCAACTTGTTTCTTATAGCTTGGTCTCGGATCCTACTCGCCATATATCGTTTTACCTTGTCCCATCGCCCCATCAGCTGTTGCAAATCAGTTTCATTAATCGAATTCATCCTTTTATCCATAATCTCGAATTGAATGTGGTCCACCATATACCTATACCAATTTTGCATTGTCCATTTCAGCGCGTCTTTCCACCCCAAGACTATTACCCCCTGAGCGCTTTCTATCGCTGCTTGCTTTATTTCTCTGGATTCTTGGAGATGAACTCCGCACATTTTCAAATTGCTACAGTTGAGATTAGGAATATATGCAGGGGGAAGAGAAAAATCGACTTACTACAGATAGTCCTTGGCTTATGACCATATTTGAGCCAGGAATTTATGGTCACCAATTGACCGCAGCCGATTTCATGACCCTTTTTTCCTGGTGGATTATTAAGCAAATCCACCAGTTGTTAAGGAAACCTATTGTAGCCCGTCTTTGAACGGGTCCAAAGACGGGCTACAAGAATGGTGGGAGGTCTTAAGCATAAAACGTATCAGGAAAGACTTAATGAACTCAATCTGTACAGTCTGGAGGACAGAAGGGAAAGAGGGGACGTGATCGAAACATTTAAATATGTTAAAGGGTTAAATAAGGTCCAGGAGGGAAGTGTTTTTAATAGGAAAGTGAATACAAGAACAAGGAGACACAATCTGAGGTTAATTGGGGGAAAGATTAAAAGCAACGTGAGAAAATATTATTTTACTGAAAGAGTAGTAGATGCTTGGAACAAACTTCCAGCACACGTGGTTGGTAAACCCACAGTAACTGAATTTAAACATGCCTGGGATAAACATATATCCATCCTAAGATAAAATACAGAAAAAAGTAGAAGGGCAGACTAGATGAACCATGAGGTCTTTTTCTGCCGTCAATCTTCTATGTGTCTATGTTTCTATTTTCAGCAATAGGTGGGATTTTTTTTGCCCCAAATTGGAAATAAAACCTGGAAACTGGCCAAAACCATTAAAAAATATGGCCACCTGACTGTGGAACTCTGCAAAGAGCTGTAAATGTGAGCTGATTGACAAGTGAGAGCTGAAAATCAGCTAGTCAGCACACACACGCAGGCTGGAGCTGACATAGGGCAACGCCTCGCGTGCCCTCAGATATGGTTCTACATGCTACGTACGTCATCACGGAAACCAAGCTTGGTTGATCTGGAAAAAATTTAAAAATGGAGGACCCTGAATTTGTGGGCAAAATGCTAGGGTGAAAAAAAGAAGAGGTCCACTTGGATCAAGAAGACGATTTGAAAGCGTTAACACAAAAAACGACAACAGGAAAACAAAGGGTATTCTCACCGGGTCATGTGCTTTTGCGACAGAGCAATGGCGTACTCGGCCACGACAGTCTTCCCCGCAGAGGTGTGGGCGGCGACAAAAACCGAGTCGTGCTTCTCCAAGTGGAGAATCGCCTGTTTCTGGAAAACGTCGGGCTCAAAAGGCCACTGGGTAGGGTGGGGGGTGAGGTGGAGAGGAAGAAAAAAAAGGGTGTTATAATTAATTATTAATTAATTATTATTAATAATAATTATTATTGAGGAGAAGCAGCTAGAGAAATTAGTGAAATACGAAGATCTAAAAATCGAGCTGCAACGACTCTGGCATAAGCCAGTGAAAGTGGTCCCAGTGGTACTTGACACACTGGGCGCAGTGCCAAAGGATCTCAGCGGACATTTGAAAACCATCGGAATTGACAAAATCTCCATCTGTCAATTGCAAAAGGCCGCTTTACTGGGATCGGCAAACATAATTCGCCGCTACATCACTCAGTCTTAGGTGCTTGGGAAGTGCCTTACTGGTGATGAAATATGAAATCCAGCATAGTGATCTCGTTTGCTGTGTTGTATTGACATAATAATAATAATAATAATAATAATAATAATAATAATAATAATAATAATAATAATAATTTATTAGATTTGTATGCCGCCCCTTTCCGAAGACTCGGGGCGGCTCACAACATAACAGTGATACAATGCGTTACAAATCCAATAGTAGAAAAATAAAATCAATTTAAAAAACATTAATGACATAGTAAAATCCCTAACTATACAATCATACACTTTCAACCTAATCTGTCATACAGTAAGGCCAAAAACGTAACAAAAAAGGGGGAGAGGGTGGTAATTATCCCCACACCTGGTGACAAAGGTGGGTCTTCAACATTTTATGGAAGGCGAGGAGGGTGAGGGCTGTTCAAATCTCTGGAGGGAGTTGATTACAGAGGGCTGGGGCCACCACAGAGAAGGCTCTTCTCCTGGGTCCTGCCAGACGATATTGTTTCGTCGACGGGACCCGGAGAAGGCCAACTCTGTGGGACCTAACCGGTCGCTGAGATTCGTGCAGCAGAAGGCAGTCCCAGAGATATTCTGGTCCGATGCTATGTAGGGCTTTATAGTCATAACCAACACTTTGAATTGTGACCAGAAACTGCTCGGCAGCCAGTGCAGGCCATGGAGTGTTGATGAGACATGGGCATACCTAGGGACCACCTTCTGCCGCACGAATCCCAGCGACCAGTTAAGTCCCACAGAGTTGGCCTTCTCCAGGTCCCGTTGACTAAACAATGTTGTCTGCTGGGACCCAGGGGAAGAGCCTTCTCTGTGGCGGCTCCGACCTCTGGAACCAGCTCCCCCCAGAGATCAAAATTGCCCCCACCCTCCTTGCCTTTCGTAAGCTCCTTAAAACCCATCTCTGTTGTCAGGCATGGGGGGAATTGAGATATTCCTTTCCCCCCAGGCCTATACAATTTATGCATGGTATGTTTGTGTGCATGTTTGGTTTTTAATAAGGGTTTTTAGTTATTTTAAATATTAGATTTGTCATATGCTGTTTTATTCTCTGTGGGAGCCCCGGCCCTCTGGAATCAACTCCCCCCAGAGATTCGCACTGTCCCCTCCCTCCTTGCCTTCCGAAAGAGCTTAAAAACTCATCTTTGCCGCCAGGCTTGGGACTCTTAGATCTTCCCCTGACCACTGAATGCCTTAAGTATGATTGCTGAATGTTTGGTTAATAAGTTAATTTTTTAGGTTAATCTTCTCTTTCTCATTGTTTTTAATATTGTAGTACTAATTGGATTATATTACTGTGAGCTGCCCCGAGTCCTCGGAGAGGGGTGGCATACAAATCCAATCAATCAATCAATCAATCAATCAATCAAATAAATAAATAAATAAATATTATTGTTGCTAGCCACCCCGAGTCTACGGAGAGGGGTGGCATACAAATCTAATAAATAAATAAATTAATTAATAAATACGCTAATGGCACAGCAGACAACTGGAGGTTTACCTGGAAAGCTGGATCAGGAATTAGCTTGTAGAAATCGTCCACAGGGGAGCTTACATCAACCAGGATAGCCCACTGTTCTTTAGGGGGCACTGTGGCAGGGGCAGGCGCAGCCTGTGGGTCTGATTCCAGAATGGGCGTCACCTCCTGAGAACAAGGGAGACATGCCAAGGACAGGCAACAGCAGTTAAAATATGGAATCTTCCCAAGCTGCTTTCTAGAGGTAATGCAGCTTTTCTAAACTATGTAGGTTTATATTGGGGTTCATAAAATGAAAACATTTAAAGGCATTTTCTTCACTTCTACCCGCCAAAAGATTCCTAGCTGATAACTGCTAGCTTGCTTCAGAAGACTGTCAAAACAAACTGGAACTACGATGGGTTAATGGTTCGAGATATGGGGCCACAGATTAAAATACAGGGAGAATCAAAATCACATCAATACACATAATCTCCTCAAACATGGAGAGACTGGGCAGATAAGAAGTACCTTCTCTTCATAGAAGCATAGAAGACTGACGGCAGAAAAAGACCTCATGGTCCATCTAGTCTGCCCCTATACTATTTCCTGTATTTTATCTTAGGGTGGATCTATGTTTATCCCAGGCATGTTTAAATTCAGTTACTGTGAATTTACCAACCACATCTGCTGGAAATCTTTTCAAGCATCAACTACTCTTTCAATAAAATAATATTTTCTCATGTTGCTTTTGATCTTTCCCCCAACTAACTTCAGATTGTGTCCCCTTGTTCTTATGTTCACTTTCCTATTAAAAACACTTCCCTCCTGAACCTTATTTAACCCTTTAACATATTTAAATGTTTCCATCATGTCCTCCCTTTTCCTTCTGTCCTCCAGACTATACAGATTGAGTTCATTAAGTTTTTCCTGATACGTTTTATGCTTAAGACCTTCCACCATTCTTGTAGCCTGTCTTTGAACCCGTTCAATTTTGTTAATATCTTTTTGTAGGTGAGGTCTCCAGAACTGAACACAGTATTCCAAAATGTGGTCTCACCAGTGCTCTATATAGCGGGATCACAGTCTCCCTCTTCCTGCTTGTTATACCTCTAGCTACGCAGCCAAGCATCCTACTTGCTTTTCCTACCGCCCGACCACACTGCTCACCCATTTTGAGACTGTCAGAAATCACTACCCCTAAATCCTTCTCTTCTGAAGTTTTTGCTAACACAGAACTGCCAATACAATACTCATATTGAGGATTCCTTTTCCCCAAGTGCATTATTTTACATTTGGAAACATTAAACTGCAGTTTCCATTGCTTTGACCATTTATCTAGTAAAGCTAAATCATTTACCATATTACAGACCCCTCCAGGAATATCAACCCTATTGCACATTTTAGAGTCATTCATAATGTGTGAATGGAATGTGGATGATTGTTTTTCAAATGAATTAGGGGCTTCAGAACATCATTTTGTGAGATTTTTAATGCCATTTTAGACTTGATGTTTTTAGTACTTAAATGTTAGATTTCTTATATATTTTGAATTTATCCCATTGTAAGCCACCCTGAGTCTCAGGAGAAGGGCGGCATAGAAATCTAATAAATAAACAAATAAACAATAAATAAATAAATAATGGGCAGTGCTTTATCCTGATATTTGAAGACAACCAATACATCTCCAATCATTGGCTCCAATAGTTTTATTTCTTAGCCAGCCCCTCCTTTCCCTGTCATCCCTGTCCAGAAAAAACAACTGGTCCCGATACCCATTATCCCAGGTTCACTTTTCCCATTTCTTTCAACTTGGGGGTTGGGACCCTTTTGGTGGCCTAAGACCATGGGAAAAGACAAATTTCCCATGGTGTTAGGATCTAAAGCTTCTATTCTGCCACCGTGGGACATATTTTTACAATCCGACCAATCAGGTGTTTACAGTGGGGGGGTCCCTCTGATCTTCCTGCCAATCAGCTTAAAGCTCTGTTGGGAGAATTGGCGCTAGACTTATGGCTGGGGGTCACCACAACATGAGGAACTGTATTAAGGGGTCGCGGCATTAGAAAGGTTGAGAACCACTGCGATTCTAGAGCAAGGCTTGGCTGGCTGAGGAATGCTGGGAATTCAAGTCCAGAAGTCTTAAAGTTGCCAATTTGGGGGACCCTTGCTCTAGACCAGTCCGCCCCCCCTCCCCAAACTTTTGGGCACCAGGGACCAGTTCCATGGAAAAGTGTTTTTCTGCAGACTGGACGGGGGTGGGTGGGCGTAGTTTTGGATGCTGCCTGTATCCTATGAATGGGGCTTTGCTTGTTTGCATGGACCAGTTCCTAGCATGCTGTAGTTGGGGACCTTGCTGTAGAGCTTTGCTGATCTTGCTGGACCAATGCTGGTAGATGCTCAGAGCTGCAGGCCACCTATATCTTATTGGAATATTCATGACTGAGAGAGCCATGTTAAGGTTAGCCTATGCAACAGGCATAGCAACCGAGTCAGCCAGCAGGAGCAAACCACTTCTGAGTCTGTGCAGAGAATCAAAATTGAAACTTAAGCTTAAAGCTAGGTGAGGCTCCAGGCTCCACTCTGCACTCTGCCTACACTCTGTACTCTCTCGCTCTGGTCTCTGCTGAAATGAAACCAACTGTTCTCTGCTGTCTGTAACTGCTTGAGGAAGAACTCTGTTTATGGTATTGTAAATTCATCTGTAACTATGTTTATAAAGAAGTTTATGGATCCAGCTGAATCAGTCATCTGTGTGTGCTTCCGGTTTTGATTTTGCAACAAACTTTAATATATCTGAGCCCCAGGTTCTCTATTCTAGGGGACTCCAACCATGGCAACTTTAAGAATTGTAGATTTCCAATAAAGATCACAATTAAACCAGAACTGTTCCTTTTAGGCATTTTTAGACAGAAATTAAGTAAAGAAGACAGATACCTTATTATCCAAATATTGACTGCCGCCAGACTAACATACACCCAACAATGGAAAAAAGAAGATACCCCGACAAATTTAACTATTATTAATAAAATCATGGAATGCGCTGAATTATCCAAAATAACAATGGAAATACAAACCAAAAATGATTCTGAGTTCTACAAGGCCTGGGAGAAATGGTACAGATGGCTATCTAATCTTAAAAACAATAAAACAGAAACCAACTAAAACTCCTTATCTTACACCAAGAGAAAAATATATACAACAAAAATACTGACTAAAATCAAAACACAAGCTCTGTCTGAGTTTAATCCAACCGATATCTATCGACAACCTACTAACAACATAACTCACAAGTATCTTTAATACACAAACTTAATAAATATAACCAAAACTAAGTTGTCAAAATGTATACGCCTGCTATCTCGTAGGTACTCCTCCTCCTTACCTCATCTAAAATTTCTACTATATCATTTATCTCTTAATACATATATCAAAGCACTACTTTATCCTTAAATTAGCATATTTCATAGATATGAGATTATGTAATTACGAATATTGAATACAATATAAGTATCTATAGATAAATGCTTGAAATGAATGTATAACAATCTATATATGTTATTATGTAAAAGGATTTCTTGTTCTGCACCCCTCTTATTCTTTTTGTATTCCCATTCCCCATTCTTAATAAATTAATAAAGTACAGTGATACCTCATCTTACAAACGCCTCATCATACAAACTTTTCGAGATACAAACCCGAGGTTTAAGATTTTTTTGTCTCTTCTTACAAACTATTTTCACCTTACAAACCCACTGCCGCTGCTGGGATGCCCCGCCTCCGGACTTCCGTTGCCAGCAAAGCACCCATTTCTGCGCTGCTGGGATTCCCCTGAGGCTCCCCTCCATGGGAAACCCCACCTCTGGACTTCCGTGTTTTTGTGATGCTGCAGGGGAATCCCTGCAGCGCAAAAAACGGGCGCTTCGCTGGCAACGGAAGTCCGGAGGTGGAGTTTCCCAGCAAGGGGAGCCTCAGTGAAATCGCAGCATTGCAAAAACACAGAGGTCCGGAGGTGGGAGGGGAGCCTCAGGGGAATCTCAGCAGCGCAAAAATGGGCGCTTCGGCTGGCAAAAGGGGTGAATTTTGGGCTTGCACACATTAATCGCTTTTCCATTGATTCCTATGGGAAACATTGTTTCGTCTTACAAACTTTTCACCTTAAGAACCTCGTCCCGGAACCAATTAAGTTTGTAAGACAAGGTATCACTGTATATTTTTAAAAAAAAAAAGAATTGTAGATTTCAACTCCCACAAGTCTTAAAGTTGCCAAGGTTTAAGATCCCTCCTCTAATTCTATAGCTCAATGTACCCTACCTTTGTCTCCTCCTTTCTTCTGACCTTGGGCTCCTACATCACCAGGCGCACACCTTCATGCTCACCTTAAGCACCAGTTCCTCCAAGCTGTTCACTCTGTGCAACGGTGCTGGCTCCGCTGGAGGGATCTCTTCTTCCCTCGCTCCCTTATTCTTCCCTTTCTTCCTCCTCTTCTCCACTTCCTCGGCCTTCTCTTTGCCTTCTTCATCACTGGAGGCCTCCAGCTCAAAGATGTCCAAGGCACCCAGCAAATTGGTCAAATTCAACAATCCCGGGGAGGCCATGATCTCTGAAGGAGCAAAAGGAACAAAATCTTTTTTTAAAACCCACTTTTTAAAAAAGTTGTGGAGAAATCCTTAGGACTTCTTTAGATTAGATTATTAGAGTTGGAAGGGCCCTTGTAGGTCATCTAGTCCAACCCCTTGGTCAAGCAGGAGTCCCTACACCATTTTGGACAAATGGCAGTCCAATCTCCCTTTGAAAGTCTCGAGTGTTGGAGCTCTCACAACTTCCACAGGCAAGCTGTTCCACTGGTTGACCGCTCTCGCCATCAGAAAAGTTCCTCCTTATTTCCAGGTTGAATCTCTCTTTGATCAGTTTCCATCTGTTATTTCTTGTCTGGCTTTCTGGTGTTTTGGAAAATAGCCTGACCCCCTCCTCTCTGTCGTAGCCCTTTATTTATTTATTTATTTATTGGATTTGTATGCTGTCCCTCTCCGCAGACTTGGGGCGGCTAACAACAACGATAAAAACAGCATGTAGCAATCCAATTAATAAAACAACTAAAACCCCTTATAATAAAACCAAACATACACACAAACATACCATGCATAACTTGTAATGGCCTAGGGGGAAGGAATATCTTAACTCCCCCATGCCTGGTGGCATAAATGAGTCTTGAGTAGTTTACGAAAGACAGGGAGGGTGGGGGCAGTTCTAATCTCCGGGGGGAGTTGGTTCCAGAGGGCCGGGGCCGCCACAGAGAAGGCTCTTCCCCTGGGGCCCGCCAAACGGCATTGTTTAGTTGACGGGACCCGGAGAAGGCCAACTCTGTGGGACCTTATCGGTCGCTGGGATTCGTGCGGTAGCAGGCAGTTCCGGAGTTAATCTGGTCCCATGCCATGTAAAGCTTTAAAGGTCATGACCAACACTTTGAATTGTGACCGGAAACTGATCGGCAGCCAATGCAAGCCACGGAGTGTTGAAGAAACGTGGGTGAATCTTGGAAACCCCACGATGGCTCTCGCGGCTGCGTTCTGCATGATCTGAAGTTTCCGAACACTTTAAATATTGGAACACTGTTATCATGTCACCTTAAGTAGAACTTACTGTACTGACTCACTGGAGAAGAGTCTAATGCTGGGAAAGATTGAAAGGAACGACAGAGAATGAGGTGGCTGGATGGAATCACTGAAGCAGTTGGTGTGAGCTTAAATGGACTCCAGGGGATGGTAGAGGAAAAGAAGACCTGCAGAAACGTTGTCTATGGGGTCGCGATGGGTCAGACATGACTTCACAACTAACAACAATTGTACTTATAAATTCCAAGCTGAATTCATGCTGAATATGCTATATGAGGTTAATGGATTTTTCCATTGAATGGTCTCTAATATTTTGGGGTTGGTCACACACGTAATAGTATTGGAAATGAATGTTATGAATATGGATGTTCAGATCTGGTAAGAAACGCTTTGTGCTTGAAACCGTTCCAATAGTGAAATAATAATAATAATAATAATAATAATAATAATAATAATAATAATAATACTCTGCAAAGAAACAGATGAAACAATCGATCACATACTCAGCTGCTGCAAAAAGATCGCACAGACTGACTACAAGCATAGACATGATGCTGTGGCACAAATGATCCACTGGAACTTGTGCCAGAACTACCATTTACCAGTGGCAAAGAACTGGTGGGATCATAACCCCGAAAAAGTGGTTGAAAATGAGCAAGCAAAACTACTGCGGGACTTCCAACTTCAGATTGACCGAATTCTGAAGCATAACACACCAGACATTCTGATTGTGGAGAAAAAGAAAGTATGGATCATCGACATCGCAATCCCAGGGGACAGCAGAATTGAGGAGAAGCAGCTAGAGAAATTAGTGAAATACGAAGATCTAAAAACCGAGCTGCAACGACTCTGGCATAAGCCAGTGAAAGTGATCCCAGTGGTACTTGGCATGCTGGGCGCTGTGCCAGAGGATCTCAGCGGACATTTGAAAACCATCGGAATTGATATAATCTCCATCTGTCAATTGCAAAAGGCTGCTTTACTGGGATCGGCAAACATAATTCGCCGCTACATCACACAGTCCTAGGTGCTTGGGAAGTGCCCGACTGGTGATGAAATACGAAATCCAGCATAGTGATCTCGTTTGCTGTGTTGTATTGACATAATAATAATAATAATAATGATAATGATGATAATGATAATAATAATAATAATAATAATAATAATAATAATAATAATAATAAGTAATACAAATAAAAAATATGCTGCCCCTCTCTGAGGATTCGTGGCGGCTTACAGCATATAAAAAGAACAATACAAAAATGGAAATTCAATATTAAACTAAAACTAACAATCTAAAACCCTAATTTAATTAAAAAACCAGTCATTTCTAACAGGCCAAACATACATTTATACATTCCATTCAAGATATATTCCATGTACATTCCATTCAACATATATTCATTCATAGGCAGGCCTGTCAGCACAAGTACATCTTCAGACTCTTGCGGAAGGCAAGGAGGGTGGGGGCAGTACGAATTTCTGGGGGCAGCTGATTCCAAAGAGCCGGAGCCTCCACAGAGAAGGCTCTTCTCCTAGGAAATGAAGACCAGGCCAGAAAGTGTCAAGATTAGAACACTTCTGGCAAAAAAAAAAAAAAAATCTTTCAACCTTGAGATGATTTGTACTCCCTTAGTTGTAGCACTCATTGTTTTCATTTTACTATTGAACACTTTGATTTTGCTATACCTTGTTTGGTGAATTCCACTCCTTTCTTCCATCCAGGTGGCACTGTTAGCAAATCTGAGAGGGAAAGAGAAAAACATGAAAGCAGCGGCTAAGAAGACGCCATGTCTTCAACAAACAAACCTGAAGTCAAGGGTAGTCCACTTTATTAATGGATCTAAGCCGGTGTTTCCGAACCTTGACCATTTGCAGATGTGTAAAGTTCAGACATCTGGAGAAGCGATGGAGGAAGAGTAGGTCTGAATCCGATCAAACACTTGTAAGAGCTCATATTAAGACTTACAAAGTGGCGCTCAAGGCGGCAAGATGCGCGTATCATGCCGCTTTGATTGCATCAGCGGAATCCCGCCCGGCCGCTCTGTTCAGGGTAACCCGCCCCCTTATTAATCAGGGGGGAATTGGGGAGCCCTTGCAGAGCAGTGCTGAGGATTTTAACACGTTTTTCGCTGATAAAATTGCTCGGATCCGGGCGGACCTCGACTCCAATTGTAAAACAGAGTCGACTGACAATGAGTCAGTCGAGGTGACTGGGGCTAAACGTCTTTGTCCACCTGTCTGGGCGGAGTTTGACTTGGTGTCACCTGATGAAGTGGACAAGGCCATTGGGCTGTGAGTTCCGCCACCTGTTTACTGGATCCGTGTCCCTCTTGGCTGGTTTCGGCCAGTCGGGAGGTGACACGGAGCTGGGTCCAGGAGATTGTCAACGCCTCCTTGGGGAGGGGGTCCTTTCCGGCCCTTTATAAGGAGGCACTTGTGCGCCCCCTCCTCAAGAAGCCTTCCATGGACCCAGCCGTGCTTAATAACTACCGTCCAGTCTCCAACCTTCCCTTTATGGGGAAGATTGTCGAGAAGGTGGTGGCACTTCAACTCCAGCGGTCCTTGGAAGAAGCTGATTATCTAGGTCTTCAACAGTCTGGATTCAGGCCCGGCTACAGCACGGAAACTGCTTTGGTCGTGTTGATGGATGATCTCTGGCGGGCCCGGGACAGGGGCTTGTCCTCTGTCCTGGTGCTCCTTGACCTCTCAGCGGCTTTCGATACCATTGACCATGGTATCCTTCTGCGCCGACTGGAGGGGTTGGGAGTGGGAGGCACTGTTCTTCAGTGGTTCTCCTCCTACCTCTCCGGTCGGTCGCAGTCGGTGTTAGTGGGGGGTCAGAGGTCGACCTCGAGGTCTCTCCCTTGTGGTGTGCCTCAGGGGTCGGTCCTCTCCCCCCTGCTATTTAATATCTACATGAAACCGCTGGGCGAGATCATCCAAGGACATGGGGTGAGGTATCATCAATACGCCGATGATACCCAGTTATACATCTCCACCCCATGCCCAGTCAACGAAGCAGTGGAAGTGATGTGCCGGTGCCTGGAGGCTGTTGGGGCCTGGATGGGTGTCAACAAACTCAAGCTCAATCCAGACAAGACGGAGTGGCTGTGAGTCTTACCTCCCAAGGACAATTCGATCTGTCCATCCATTACCCTGGGGGGGGGGAATTATTGACCCCCTCGGAGAGGGTCCGCAACTTGGCCGTCCTCCTCGATCCACAGCTCACATTAGAGAAACATCTTTCAGCTGTGGCGAGGGGGGCGTTTGCCCAGGATCGCCTGGTGCGCCAGTTGTGGCCCTACTTGGAGCTCACAGTCACTCATGCCCTCATCACCTCGAGGCTCGACTACTGTAACACTCTCTACATGGGGCTACCTTTGAAAACTGTTCGGAAACTTCAGATTGTGCAGAATGCAGCTGCGACAGCAATTATGGGCTTCTCTAAGTATGCCCATATCACTCCAACACTCCGCAATCTGCATTGGTTGCCGATCAGTTTCCGGTCACAATTCAAAGTGTTGGTTATGACCTATAAAGCCCTTCATGGCACCGGACCAGAATATCTCCGGGACCGCCTTCTGCCGCACGAATCCCAGCGACCGGTTCGGTCCCACAGAGTTGGCCTTCTCTGGGTCCCGTCAACTAAACAATGTCGTCTGGCGGGACCCAGGGGAAGAGCCTTCTCCGTGGCGGCTCTGACCCTCTGGAACCAGCTCCCCCCTGAGATTAGGATTGCCCCCACCCTCCTTGCCTTTCGCAAACTCCTTAAAACCCACCTCTGCCGTCAGGCATGGGGGAACTGAAACATCTCCCCCTTGCCCATGTTGTTTTGGTGTTAGATTGATTGTATGCGTGTTTTAATATTCTGGGGTTGTTTTTATGAATTTTTAGCTTAAAATTGTAATTGGATTGGTGGGTATAGGATTTGTTATTATGTATTGTTTTTATCTTGTTGTGAGCCGCCCCGAGTTTTCGGAGAGGGGCGGCATATAAATCCAATAAATCTAATCTAATCTAATCTAATCCCCAAAATTCCCAGTAGCATTGCTATTTAGGACTTCTTTAGATTAAATTAGCACAGAATTCCACAGCCTGTTGGAATTCTAGGAACGTAGTACTGATGATGCTACTTAGTTTAGCAATGAAACATCTGCAAGAAAAATCAAACCTCAGAGAGCAGTTCAACCCTGAGCTGTAAATATTCTCTTCTACTGGTGTTCCAGGAACTGTACTCCACACATGTGAAGGTTGGGAAACATTGATCTAAACCACTCCAGGAATTTTCCAGATGGATTAAAATGCTATCCATAAACCTACCATGAAACATACACTATTCTTTAGTTTAGTTTTAGTTTTAATCGCAATAGCACTTAGACTGCTTCACAATGCTCTACAGCCCATTCTAAGAAGTTTACAGAGTCAGCCTATTGCCCCCAACAATCTCGCTCCTCATTTTACTGGCTGTGGAAGGATGAAGGGCTGAGTCAACCTTGAGCCTGGTGAGATTCAAACCGCAGAACTGCTGGCAATCTACAATCAGCAGAATTATCCTGTACTCTAACTACTGCGCCACCATAGTTCCCTCTAAGCTGAGCAGTGAGCAATCGCTCACTTAAAAATCATCATCAACTAAGAGTTTTCCAAACCTGCCCAGAAGCCGAGAGGGAAGGAGTGAGAGGGAAGGAGAGAGAGAGGAAGAGAGGAAGAGAGAGAAACAGATAGAAAAAAGAGAGGAAGGAAAAGAGAAAGAAAAAGAATGGGAGTAAGGAAGAGAGAAAGAAAATCAAAATCTAGTTTGAAACTAGTTCAACTATTTAAGTGGCATTTTTATATTGATAGAGTTGTCCTATTATGAGCTCACTGTTATAGACACGCAGTACAGTATTTTATTTTGAAATTCTCTGAGGCAAAACAGGGTGGGTTTTTTATTTGTTTGTTTGTTTGTGTGTTTATTTATTTATTTATTTATTTATTTATTATTTCTGTGCCGCCCAGTCCCAAAGGGACTGCCGCTCAGACACTATACTTTTCCGCCCCCCCCCCAAAAAAAAATTAGAGGGAACACTGTGCGCCACCACAACATTTTAAATGCTAGCAAGGAGAGTCTGGGCAATTATTTCAGTTCTATTTCCACCGGACTCTTTGCCTTATGTATTTCTATCCATATCATTCTTTGTTAATAAAATCATAAACAACCGACGTAACAGAGAACACAAATAATCCCACAGCACAGCTCTTTTGTGCCATTTTCTTATCATCCCTGTCTCTGAGTATTGTAAATAGAATACAGTAGTCCCTCGCTATACCGCGCTTCACCTACTGCGGCTTCACTTCATCGCGGGTTTCTGAGGAAGTCGATCGGCAGATTTAAACAGCCCGCCGAACTCGATCGGCAGGTTTTTTTAAAAAAAATAAAAATCTAAAATTGTAAATACTGTATTTAAATACTGTATCTAAAATAAATACTGTGTGGGAAGGGTTTATAAACACTTAAAACAATGAAAATTTACCAAACAATTACAATATAAATACTTAAATAAGTACTATCAGTCAATAAATTCCCCATCGCGGATTTCACCTATTGCGGCCAGGTCTGGAACGTAACACCAGCGATAGGTGAGGGACTACTGTAAACTACATTTTTGAATATAATCGAACAGAGGGCAGGCAGCGTTACAAAAACCAGAGTGGTCAGGAGTGAAACAATAGAGTCGCTGGCTAGAATACGCTTGCGTTACCTTTCTCGAAATCAATGTCCTCTTCCTTATCTTCTTGAATCTTAATCAGTTCCAAGCTTGGCTCATCTATCCCACCTGGAGAGATTGTGTTACAAGAGCAAATTATTAGTGGTCTGGAGCTTAGTTACCTGAAGGGCAAAA
This sequence comes from Erythrolamprus reginae, assembly GCF_031021105.1. Taxonomy (NCBI): domain Eukaryota; kingdom Metazoa; phylum Chordata; class Lepidosauria; order Squamata; family Dipsadidae; genus Erythrolamprus; species Erythrolamprus reginae. The sequence goes on along the minus strand of NC_091951.1, from coordinate 33,310,064 downwards.
ATCTGCAAAAGGAGGTGCATGTTCTATAACCATAGGAGAGACATGGGAAGAATACGAAAGCCAACTACCATGTCTTCCCGAAAATAAGACCCTGTCTTATATTTTTTGGAACCCTGAAGTAAGCGCTTGGCCTTACTGCCATGCACTCGAAAGCCTGATTTGGCTTATTATCAGGGGATGTCTTATTTTGGGAGGGGAGACAACAGGGTAATTGATCTTCAACAGGGGTCCCCTCGGGTCACTAAACCTCAAAAGTTCAGGACCACTAATCTAAAAACCATTAAAACTTTCCAAAGCCCCCAATGAAACACTGTTCCTTGATTTCAAATTTGCTCCTGCTTATAGCAATAGCTCTTAGACTTACCGTGAAAATAAGACCCTGCCTTATATTTTTTCTGAACCCTGAAACAAGCACTTGGTCTTATTGCCATGCACTCAAAAGCCCGGTTAGGCTTATTATCAGGGGATGTCTTATTTTGCAGGGAAACTGGGTATATACCCCTTCACAGTGCTTTTCAGTCCTCTCTAAGTAATTTACTGAGTCAGCATTATTGCCTCCAATAATCTGGATCCTCATTTTGCCCATCTCGGAAGGATGGGAGGCTGATCCAACCTTGAGCCTGGTGAGATTTGAACTGCCAAATTGCAGGCAGCCGGCAGACAGCAGAAATGGCCTGCAATACTGCTCTCTAACCACTGCGCCACCATGACTCAGGTTTCTCTGTTGATCCTGCTTATGGTTTTGTGTTCAAAGTTATAAACTCAGATAACAGAAATTGTAGACCCACACCTGGCCAGAAGGGGTAGTTGGTGGCACTGCCTCTCAGCGATTCGGAGGGAGGGCCAGGCGCTCGCTGGAAGGACAGAGAATTCTTGGCTGATAATCCCATGTTGTCCACAAGTGCCTAGAATTGAAGGGTATAAGATATGATTACTGCAATTAGAATTACAATAGCGCAAAATTGGAAAAAAGAAGAAACACCATCAGAAAGAGAAATGATAAAAAAATATACCACTGTGCAGAAATGGACAGATTAACCCAAAAACTTAAAAACAAAGAAGAATCAAAATACTGTGAAATTTGGAAGAAATTCTATGACTGGGTCGATACAAGGAAAAAAATAATAATAATGGTAGTAAATAAAGCAGATGTTTCTAAAATCAATCCGAGACACAAAATTAAGATCAAATCAATCTGACTTTAGATTAATTGAATGCAACGGGGAGGGAGGGGGAATTAGGGGCAGCTCTATATATATTGTGGAATGATACAACATCATATGCCTGCTCTTTTTAATCTTTGTATTATAATAAAAATTTATTTAGATAAAAAAAATTAAAAAAAAAGAGAGTGTAAAGGATTAATGGATGGAAACTGAGCAAGGAGAGATTCAACCTGGAAATAAGGAGTAATTTTCTGACATTGAGAGCAACCAACCCATGGAACAGCTTATATTCAGAAGTTGGGGGAGCTTCATCACTGGAAGCTTTCAAGAAGATACTCGACAGCCATCTGTTCAGAAATGGTGTGGGGCCTTGATGGCGAATCTATGGCACAGCTGATTTTCGGCCTCCCAGAGGGTAAGGGAAGGCCGTTTTCACATTTCCCAGGCTTCAGGAAAGCCTCTGGAGCCTGTGGATGGCGAAAAACGGACCCAATGGGCCTACTTCCGGTAGGCCTGTTGGGTCTGTTTTTCGCCCTCCCCAGGGTTCAGGAGGCTTTCATGAAGCTTACGGAGGGCAAAAAAACAGCCCAATGGGCCTACCAGAGGTCCGGAAGCTACAGTGAGGCCTGTGCGCATGTGGTGGTGGGGAGCACATTCATAAGAACATAAGAAGAGCCATGCTGAATCGGGGGAAAAACATAGAAACATAGAAACATAGGAGACTGATGGCAGAAAAAGACCTCATAGAAACATAGAAGTCTGACGGCAGAAAAAGACCTCATGGTCCATCAAGTCTGCCCTTATACTATTTCCTGTATTTTATCTTACAATGGATATATGTTTATCACAGGCATGTTTAAATTCAGTTACTGTGGATTTACCAACCATGTCTGCTGGAAGTTTGTTCCAAGGATCTACCACTCTTTCAGTGAAATAATATTTTCTCACGTTGCTTTTGATCTTTCCCCCAACTAACTTCAGATTGTGTCCCCTTGTTCTTGTGTTCACTTTCCTATTAAAAACACTTCCCTCCTGAACCTTATTTAACCCTTTAACATATTTAAATGTTTCGATCATGTCCCCCCTTTTCCTTCTGTCCTCCAGACTATACAGATTGAGTTCATTAAGTCTTTCCTGATACGTTTTATGCTTAAGACCTTCCACCATTCTTGTAGTCCGTCTTTGGACCCGTTCAATTTTGTCAATATCTTTTTGTAGGTGAGGTCTCCAGAACTGAACACAGTATTCCAAATGTGGTCTCACCGGCGCTCTATATAAGGGGATCACAATCTCCCTCTCCCTCTAGCTATGCAGCCAAGCATCCTACTTGCCTTTCCTACTGCCCGACCACACTGCTCACCCATTTTGAGAATGTCAGAAATCACTACCCCTAAATCCTGATCTTCTGAAGTTTTTGCTAACACAGAATTGCCAATGCAATACTCAGAATGAGGATTCCTTTTCCCCAAGTGCATTATTTTACACTTGGAAACATTAAACTGCAGTTTCCATTGCTTTGAACATTTATCTAGTAAAGCTAAATCATTTACCATATTACAGACGCCTCCAGGGATATCAACCCAATTGCACACTTTAGAGTCATCGGCAAATAGGCAAACCTTCCCTACCAAACCTTCCCCTATGTCACTCACAAACATATTAAAAAGAATAGGTCCCAGAACAGACCCTTGTGGCACACTGCTTGTAACCTGTCTCTGCTCAGAATACTCGCCATTAACAATAACTCTCTGATGTCTATACTATTCATGTGACTAGTTGTTTTGGAATGCGGTACTTCTACAGCGACATTTTGAGGGTAGGAGTTACCCTCAAAGGATTATTGGGCGGTCTGCAAGGGAAGAAAACCCATCTCTCACCTCTTTAAAACCCAGCAGCTCCCCGGTGGTGGGATTGCGTTCAGCCTGGAGGGTGGAGTGCACAGGTGTGACCTCCAGCGCAAAGAGTGACTGCACCTCCTTCTTTCGGGGCCAGAACCTGCCTCAGGACAAGAGGGAGAGTTAAATTATTTTGGCTCCCTTGACGGGTCACTGACGACATCGGGCATGGCGAGGTCAAAAAAAAGGATTAGGTGCAGCTGAGCTGAGGCGTGGATGACTCGGGGCGGTTGGGTGGGCATGGCCGGACGCAACCAGGTGGGTGTGGCCAAGTGGGCGCAGAACTAGTTGCCCCGGACAAAAGGACGTGTAAGCCAACTTGGCACCCCGCTAGAAAAAAAAATCACCATGCCCATTTGGCTGCAATGAGTCATCTCATTCCCCCCACTCCATCCCGTTGAGCCTCCTTCTGCTACAGATGATCCCCTGACCCACCCCAAATCAGACCTCTTCTCATTCCTCCTGCAACATGCAAGCAGCCGTTTTGTCTGCTGGGAACTCACCGGTGAGACCTTTCGAAGTCGTGGATGGGAAGCCATTCCGGGCTGTTGAGATAATGTTGCTCCAATTCCGAGGCCAGATCCTCAGCGTATGGGGGCAGCCCATGTGGCAGCTGGGGAGGTGAGCAAAAAAAAAAAAAAGAGAGAAGTTTACATATTATAGAGTGAATAAGTTGGAATCACTCTATATACTTGTTGTTCTTATGAATGACCAGCAAGGTAGGCTGGATAGAGGAACTACAATACTTCTTGTGCTGCTGGTTCCCTCAACAAAATAGAAATTTGGGAATTCTGAAATGACAAGGTCTCGAATCCCAGTCTGCACAATTTCATATGCTGAATACTGAAATAACTGAAGAAGGAGAGGGGTCAAAGCAATGGAAGCTGCAGTTTAATGTTTCCAAATGTAAAATAATGCACTTGGGGAAAAGGAATCCTCAGTCTGAGTATTGTATTGGCAGTTCTGTGTTAACAAAATCTTCAGAAGAGAAGGATTTAAGGGTAGTGATTTCTGACAGCCTCAAAATGGGTGAACAGTGCAGTCAGGCAGTAGGGAAAAAGCAAGTAGAATGCTTGGCTGCATAGCTAGAGGTATAACAAGCAGGAAGAGGGCGATTGTGATCCCGCTGTATAGAGTGCTGGTGAGACCGCATCTGGAATACTGTGTTCAGTTCTGGAGACCTCACCTACAAAAAGATATTGACAAAATTGAATGGGTCCAAAGACGGGCTACAAGAATGGTGGAAGGTCTTAAGCATAAAACCTATCAGGAAAGACTTAATGAGCTCAATCTGCATAGTCTGGAGGACAGAAGAGAAAGGGGGGACATGATGGAAACATTTAAATACCTTAAAGGGTTAAATAAGGTCCAGGAGGGAAGTGTTTTTAATAGGAAAGTGAACACAAGAACATGGGGCCACAACCTAAGGTTAGTTGGGGGAAAGATCAGAAGCAATATGAGAAAATATTATTTTACTGAGAGTAGTAGATGCTTGGAACAAACTTCCAGCAGATGTGGTTGGTTAATCCACAGTAACCAAATTTAAACATGCCTGAGATAAACATATATCCATCCTATGATAAAATACAGAAAATAGTATAAGGGCAGACTAGATGGACCATGAGGTCTTTTTCTGTCGTCAATCTTCTATGTTTCTATTTCTTATTTAACGCCATCCATAAAAATCTTATTTGCCCCGGCTGAGAAGCTACAGGGTAATCTTTCACTCAGAGACTATCAAGAGATTCCCACGGTTGTAGGCAGTGGTGGGCAGCAGCTGGTGCGCTAGGGTGCTTCGTCCCGGTAGGAAATTCCAGGATATGTGTATGTGAGTAAGATTTTGGTGATTTTTGCCTATTTTTTTTATTTTTAAAATATTTTTATTAATTAAAAGCAGAATACACAACCCTTGTATTTACAGATGTGCATATGGGTCCAAGAAAATAACATGGTTACAACATACAAAAAAAAAAAAAAAGGAAAGAACGAAATTAAAATACGAAGGCCTGTAAGTGTTCACTTGATTAAAAAATAGGAGAGAAACCTCTCTTAGCTATCAAATTCGAATATATAACTTTTTCTCTTTTCAAAGAATATTTTGTGCAGTTCTTCATATCGTTTAACCCTATTACAATCTCATTTTTGGTGTATTATAGATCTATCACTTTAATCATGCATTATTTCTGTTCAATAAAATACCGTATACTATAATTAAATAATATATTTACTATCTTTCACCTTTGTATACTAAATGTCTTTATCTATACCAATTTTCCTGATCCTATCTACAGTATTCTCCTTAAGGTCACTTCTATGCAATGTGGTTGATTCAATTTTTCTTCTTTTTGTCTATCCAAATTTATCATTTATCCCACACTTTGTAATAGTATCTTCTTTCTCTTTTATTCTCATGGTTAACCTGTTCATTTCTGCCACTTCCAGTATTTTATTTATAATCTGTGTGTTGGTAGGGGAGGTTTCTTTCTTCCAGGATTGGCCTGTAGGGTGGCACATGGAAGGGGGGGGCAAAACAGACCCTGAAATAGGGCGATAGCCACGCCCACGCCTCTTGTGAGCACCCCCCCAAAGGATGCTGATTGGTGCTGAGCTAATTCCCGCCTCCACAAATGGCGGCCAGGCGTAAAATCGCCTGGCCTTTCAATTCTTACAACTGTTATTATGTGGATAAACAGGTATCGTATATCTTTGTGTATTTTTTGCTCTATCATGCCTAATAGGAATATTTTTGCTTCCGCTCATGTGGAACGTCTGAACCTTTGCCTCTGGCACCGAGTCCCTGTCAACCTCCTCAATGTCCAGCTCGGGTGCTAGCTGCACAGGCCGCTGGCACCTCACCAAGTCAATCTTCTCTCAAACAGGATCTGCTATTCGCTGCGTGGGCTGCTGGCGGGCCCCTGTTTTAATAATGGGGTTTTTAAAAGTGTTTAAAATTTATTAGATTTGATATGAATTGTTTCATTGTATGCTGTGAGCCGCCCTGAGTCTACGGAGAGGGGCGGAATATACAAATCTAATAAATAAATAAATAAATAAATAAATAAATAAATAAATAAATAAATAAATAAATATAAAAATAAATAAATAAAATAAAAAAAATAAAAAAAATAAAAATAAAAAATAAATAAATAAAATAAATAAAATAAATAAAATAAATAAAATAAATAAAATAAATAAAATAAATAAAATAAATAAAATAAATAAAATAAATAAAATAAATAAAATAAATAAAATAAATAAAATAAATAAAATAAATAAAATAAATAAAATAAATAAAATAAATAAAATAAATAAATAAATAATAAATAAATAAATAAATAAAAACACCCACCTCGGAAGGATGGAAGTCTGAGTCAACCTTGAGCAGGTGAGATTTGAACTGCCGAACTGCAGCTGGCAGTCAGCTGAGGTAGCCTGCAGTACTGCACTCTAACCGCTGTGCCACCTCAGCGCAACCTGCTAAGTCAAAGCCCTTCAAGCCACATTGTTGTTTTCCCTCTCGTTTCAGGATAGGAAGAGCTACTGTACTCACTGTGGTCAGTGGGAATCCCTCTTTGGTGGGTTCCTCTTGAGTGATGAGCTCAAAACGACCGGCACATCCAACCTCCAAAATGGACAGAGGCAACTCTGAAGGTCCTCGGGGAGGGAGGACTTGAAGGAGATAATGAAACAAAGGTATGTTAAGACAATCTATCGCTCCCCATGGGCCAAAACTGTGCTCTGGTTAACGTTGCTTTAAAATACTATATTCTTGAAACAACAGTATCACCACAGGTGAGGATTGAAATTTGCAAAATGGCAGTTACCTGTGAAGGAAAGGAGCTAAGACCACAAACGGGCAGATTTTTTAATGTCTCCTCTCCCCAGGGATACTCCTGATTATGGAACTGGAAAACAAACCCGTTTACACGACTGATCCCGGTTTTATCCAGGACAGGAATGCAAACGGAACCGTTGTCAAGATCGCTTATAACTCAAGAAAACACACAGGGTCTACCAAAACAAATAATCCAGAATTCTTTCTTGAGGCACAAATAATCAGGATGAAGAAGTCAATAATACTGGCGAAGGAAGGAAGGAAGGAAGGAAGGAAGGAAGGAAGGAGAGAGGTGGAAGGAGAGGTAGAAGGGAAGGAAGAAAGGAAAAAAGGAGGGAGAGAGATGGAGGGAGATGTAGAGGGGAAGAAAGGAGGGAGAGAGATGGAGGGAGATGTAGTGGGGAAGGAAGGAAAAAAGGAGGGAGATGGAGGGAGATGTAGAGGGGAAGGAAGGAGGGAGAGAGATGGAGGGAGATGTAGAGGGGAAGGAAGGAAAAAAGGAGGGAGAGAGATGGAGGGAGATGTAGAGGGGGAGGAAGGAAGAAAGGAAGAAAGGAGGGAGAGAGGTGGAAGGAGAGGTAGAGGGGAAGGAAGAAAGGAAAAAAAGGAGGGAGATGGAGGGAGATGTAGAGGGGAAGGAAGGAAAAAAGGAGGGAGAGAGATGGAGGGAGATGTAGAGGGGGAGGAAGGAAGAAAGGAAGAAAGGAGGGAGAGAGGTGGAAGGAGAGGTAGAGGGGAAGGAAGAAAGGAAAAAAGGAGAGAGATAGATGTAGAGGGGAAGGAAGAAAGGAGGGAGAGAGGTGGAGGGAGAGGGGAAGGAAGGAAAGAAGGAAGGAAGGAAGGAGGTTACCTACAACAGCAATGGCGTTTCAATAGCAATGGTGCATCATAGGAATATCCAAAGGATCAGATTGAGGGCAGATTGTCCTAGAAAAATAAATCTTACTACCCAGTTGACCCTGCCTTGATAGCACATAATCAATCAATCCCCTTTGCTCTAATGCTCCCTAAGCTTCTTCGTCAACCTCACCTCCGCTGGAGGATAAATCCCAATTCTGATATACTGAAGTCAGAGTTAAAAATGGATTAGATTGGCTTCTAACACTTAGAATCAGGAGGGGGACATCCTGTCCTTCATCTCAGGCCACAAAATGCCTTGGATCCCACCTTGATTGTAAAGAAGATCACTCAGCTGCTCTCCCAAGGTTTCTTGTTTCTCCAACCAGTACAATTTTCTGAATTTTGCTTCACTCCCTCTGCCCACAGAAGTACATGGCAGAAGCTTGATGTTTGATTTTGCTCATTCTGCGCCCCGCCCCCCCTTTTAAGGATGCATACATATCAACCTAAGTACAAGAACCGAGATGACCAAAAGATTTTTAAAAATTGTAATGCATTCTTAGCAGAAACAAGTCATCCCTCCCATGCAAAGCCCCCCTCTCTTCTGTCTTTATAGAATTCAACCGCGAGAGAAGCAGAAAGGTCCTTTGGTGAATTAAAACAGGGGTTTCAAAGTTTTTTCCCTCCTCAAAGCCTACATAGCTTCAACTTTGGGATCATTTAGGAAAGGATAGGACTCTTTCATCAGGTCTAAAGGCTTTGTGATCCTGGGATTCATTCCTTAATTCCCCAAGTTGCCTTCTTCAGTATTGTAATATAACTTTTGTTGTTGTTGCTTCGTCATTTATTATGATTTTTTTTATTTATGCGGTGTTTCCCATCTGGGGAACTTTAAGATGAGTGGGCTTCAATTCCCAGAATTTCCTGCCCAGCATGTGAGGAATTCTGGGAGTTGAAGTCCATTCATCTGAAAGTTGACAAGTTTGAGAAAGAGAATGTATTTATGTTTTTCATACCTTGCAAAATATCTAGAGTTGCTGGGACCATTGAGGTTGCTTAAACATTGAGCAAAGAAATAAGTAACATGTAATAAGAGATTTTTTTTTTCATGAAAATTTTGTTTATTTTTTCTCCAAAGCATTATAAAAGGGTATTAACATCTAGTATCTTGATTTTGTTAATGCCGCCTGTTGTTGCTGTTACTTGCGAAGTCATGTATGACCCGTCATGACCCCATGAATAATATTCCTCCACACCTTCCTGTCCTCTACCATCCCCCAGAATCCATTTAAATCAACTCCTACTGCTTCAGTGACTCCATCCAGCCACCTCATTCATTCATTCATTTCATTCATTTATTTAGATTTGTATGCCGCCCCTCTCCGCAGACTCGGGGCAGACTCATCCTCTGTCGTCCCCTTCTTCTTTGGCTCTCAATCTTTCTCAGCATTAGGCTCTTCTCCAGTGAGTCCTTCCTTCTCATTAGGTTGCCAAAGTACAGTGATACCTTGTCTTACAAACTTAATTGGTTCTGGGACAAGGTTCTTAAGGTGAAAAGTTTGTAAGATGAAACAATGTTTCCCATAGGAATCAATGGAAAAGCGATTAATGCGTGCAAGCCCAAAATTCACCCCTTGTGCCAGCTGAAGCGCCCGTTTTTGCACTGCTGGGATTTCCCTGAGGGTCCCCTCCATGGGAAACCCCACCTCTGGACTTCTGTGTTTTTGCTGCAGGGGAATCTCAGCATCGCAAAAACAAATGCTTTGCTGGCAATGGAAGTCTGGAGGTGGGGTTTCCCAGCGAAAGAAGCATCAGTGAAATAGTAGCATCGCAAAAACACCTAAATCCTCGAAACCCCACCTCCGGACTTCTTTGTTTTTGCGATGCTGCGATTTCACTGAGGCTCCCCTCGCTGGGAAACCCCACCTCCAGACATCCGTTGCCAACGAAGCGCCCGTTTTTGCGCTGCTTGGATTCCCCTGCACCATTGCAAAGACACAGAAGTCCAGAGGTGGTGTTTCCCATGGAGGGGAGTCTCAGGGGAATCCCAGCAGCGCAAAAACGGGTGCTTTGCTGGCAACGGATGTCCAGAGGCAGGGCATCCCAGCGGCAGTGGTGGGTTTGTAAGGTGAAAATAGTTTGTCAGAAGAGACAAAGAAATCTTAAACCCTGGGTTTGAATCTCGAAAAGTTTGTAAGACGAGGCGTTTGTAAGACGAGGTATCACTATATTTGAGTTTCATTTTCAGGATCTGGCCTTCTAAAGAGCAGCCAGGATAGATCTTGTCTAGGACTGACCGATTTGATCCCCTTGCAGTTCAAGGGACTCGTAAGAGTCTTCTCCAGCACCATAGTTCAGAGGCCTCAATTCTTTGGCGCTCAGCCTTCCTTATGGTCCAAATTTCACAGCTATACATTGCAACTGGAAATACCACAGCCTTGACTTTATGCACTTTTGTTGGCAGAGTGATGTCTCTGCTTTTTAATATGCTGTCTATATTTGCCATAACTTCCCTCCCCAGGAGCATTTTTTAATTTCTTGCATTTTAAATTGAAAGGGGATCCCCTGCTTCCTGTAGGCAGCACGTTGGGCAATAATCCTCATAATCCCAAGCCATTGCATGTGTGAGCTGGAGAATATGGGGGTTGCAATCCACTGGAACCTCAGGGGTAGGCAAAGTTGGCTCTTGTATGACTTGTGGACTTCAACTCCCAGAATTCCTGAGCCAATCATGCCAGCTCAAGAATTCTGGGAGTTGAAGTCCACATGTCACACAAGAGCCAATTTTGCCTACCCCTGCACTAGATCTAGACTAGATGACAATGGCGTGGGGGAGATTCTCTTAAATATTTTAAATGTTTACAATTTTAGGGGGGGACGGAAGATAACGAGTAGGACGAAATTGCAAGGCTCCATAATGTTAGTTCAGCCGGACGCAGGAGGGTCTCTACCCCGTCCTCACCTATCCTCTCCAGATCCATCTCAACTGCCACGGTTCGTTCATGGACCGACCCGGAAACTCTCCCCTCCGGGCTGTCATAGTAAAGGCGGAACCTTCCCCTCACCAAAAGGAAGAGCAAGTTGAAGCCACGCCCTGTTTCTCAGGGTGGCGGCGTGCATTGTTGTCATAGTTGAGAAAGCGGAAGCGAAACGGGATTGGTCAATCGAATGAAGGGCGGAAGCCTGGGTAGGAGAAAGTTGGCTTGGGTTTCGAACAAAGGGACAGATTGGCTAACGAAATAACAGCAGCTGTCCAATGACGGGGCAATATGCAAATCAAAAGCGCTTCAACCAGTCGATTGTTCCGGCAAAACCCCGAAGGTAGCCAATGAGCAGTTGGATATTTAAATAAGGATTGAAATAAAAAACCCTGTTCGGCTTCGGATATCCCGTGTTTTTCGAACGTCACCAGAGTGTCATGCGAGCCAATGAGAGCCCAGTATGCAAAACAAGAACGCCCTCTTTTGTTTTTCCTTTCCTATTTTTCCGCTCTCGTGCCTCCCAAGGGTCAAGTTCCTGTAATTCTCAGCCAATAACTTTCGCGTCGCTGGGCGGCTTATGCAAATTAGGCCCTCCTCCATTACTTTTTTCTCCTCCCCCTCCGCATCCATCTTGGGAAGAGTCGGTTGTTAGACGGAAAGGCGAGCCATTAATAACATCAACGGCCGGTGAGTGCGTGTGGGAGGTAAATCAACGTAAGGATGCCCAACCGTCGTTATGGGACGGCTCGGCGCCATTTCGTAAGGGCAAAGCTGGGGGGGGGGCAGGAGGGAAAGCAGCTCCCGGTGCATCTTGGGAAGGGTGCGGTGCATTGTGGGAGGGTCCGGAGTGGAACGTTACGTTGCCTCAGTGATTCATAGGCGGAGACGGCGGGTAAGTGAGGAGAAGGAAGTGAGATCGAATCTGCGATTCCCCCAATTTGGAGCCTTTACAGGTGAGTCCCTGACACGCCCACAAATCCATTCTGGGATTTCCCCCTCCCTGAAAGTCCATATCCTGGTGAGAGAGGTAGAGAGAGGGAATTGTTGTATATCGACTGGGGTGGGCTACTGCCCGGATGGGGGGGGACGGACCCCAGTGGGGTAGCAAAAGTGGAGCTTCACCCCAGAGCTCCTAATTTGCACTGAAAGATGTTGAAAGAAAATGCATAAGCCACGCCCACAGTGTGGTAGTAAACATTTTGGTAGCCCTTCGCTGGATCTCCAGGACTACCTGGATGATATCTCTGGATTCAGCTGCGGTTCCTAATGGTTTCTGATTTCCTGTAAACTGTGCAAATGGTAATCTACGGCAGCAGTCGTAAGTCTGAAAAACAGCCCCAAATCCCTTCCCGCCGCTGCCCTTGTAACTTTAGCCACTAAACATACTGTTGTAAGTCGAGGACTTGCCTGGATTTAGCTGTGTTTCCTCAAGGTTTTGGATTCCATGGTAAAACCCACAGGGATTGGGATTGTAGCTGATCCCAGAGAGAGAGAGAGAGATCGTCCAGGTAACCCTTGATTTACAACGGGTTCGTTTAGTGCCCGTTTGAAATTACACTGGAAAAAAAAGGGACTTGGGACCATTTTCCACACTTACGACTGCTGCACAGGTTATCTTTTTATCTGATCACCGGGTTACACAGACTCAGAAACTTTTAGGAGAAAACCGTTCTAAGTTGAGAATTTAACTAGATTTAACTGCGGTTCCTAAAGATTTCCGCGTCCGTGGTAAAACCCACAGGGATTGGGACTCCAGAGAGATCACCCAGGTAGTCCTCAACTTAACAATGTTTCCTTTCATGACCATTTGAAGTTACGGGGCTGCTGAAAAAAGGGACCTGGAACCCTTTTTTCACACGAATGCTGCAGCTGGTTATTTTTAATTTTTTTAGAAACACAGAAGATTGATGGCAGAAAAAGACCTCATGCCTAGTCCATCTAGTCTGCCCTTACACTATTTCCTGTATTTTATCTTAGGATGGATATATGTTTATCCCAGGCATGTTTAAATCCAGTTACTGTGGATTTACCAACCATGTCTGCTGGAAGTTTGTTCCAAGCATCTACTACTCTTTCAGTAAAATGATATTTTCTCACGTTGCTTCTGATCTTTCCCCTAACTAACCTCAGATTGTGCCCCTTTGTTCTTGTGTCCACTTTCCTATTAAAAACACTTCACTCATGAACCTTATTTAACCCTTTAACATATTTAAATGTTTTGATCATGTCCCCCCTTTCTCTTCTGTCCTCCAGACTACACAAATTGAGTTCATTAAGTCTTTCCTGATACTTTTTATACTTAAGACCTTCCACCATTTTTGTAGCCCGTCTTTGGACCTGTTCAATTTTATCAATATCTTTTTGTAGGTGAGATCTCCAGAACTGAACACAGTACTGTATTCCAAATGTGGTCTCTTCAGCGCTCTATACAGTGGGATCACAATCTCGTGTCAGACTCAGGGCAGCAAATTCATTATTTATTATTATTATTATTTATTAGACTTGTATGCCGCCTCTCTCTGAGGACATAGAGCAGCAGATTTAACTGCTGTTGAAAAAATTATTTTATGTATTCAATTTATAGGCTGCCTGTTGCGCTATTCTGAGTGGCGGTTCTGGGCAGTTCTGCAATAAAGATCGAAGTTTAAAAACCATTATAAATTTAGGTACAATGACAAGAATTCAGTGGGACTAAAAATCAAGGGCTGGTGCAGAGCAATATGTGTGTGAGTGATGCTTTCTCATGTTTAAAATACATGAGGGATGTACAGGTAGTCGTCGACATACAAAAGTCATATAATGGCCGTTTGAAGTTATAGCGGCACTGAAAAAAAAGTGACCCAGGACAGTTTTTCATACTTACGAGGATGTACTTGAAGCATCTTCGTGGGCATCTGATCAAAATTCAAATGCCTAGCAACTGGTTCGTATTTATGATCGCTACGGTGTTGGACGGTCATGCAACTTTTTGACAAGTAAGGCTAGTGGGAAAAACCAAATTCACTTAACCACCGTATTTGTTGATCGATTGATTGATTGATTAGATTTCTGTGCTGCCCCTCTCCGAAGACTCAGAGCAGCTTACAACACATTAAAAAATAGTAAATTGCAATGGTGTTAATCCAATTATATTAAAATTAAATAGCTATCTAAAATCCCAAATATTAAAATCAATCAAACCCATTCATACAGCAATCATACAAACATTCGTTGGCCATGGGCCAAGATCTAAGCGGCCCAAGCCTGACGACATAAATGATCTTAAGATTCTTCCGAAAGGCAAGAAGGGTACAGGCAGTATGAATCTCCGGGGGGAGCTGATTCCAGAGGGCCCCCCCCCGCAAGAGAAGGCTCTTCCCCAAACGACATTGTCTAGTTGACGGGACCTGGAGACTGACTCTGTGGGACCGAACCATTCGCTGGTATTCAACTAAGTGAACAACTGCAATGGTGTGCAAGAAATGTCATAAAATGGCAAAGCTGACTTAATGACTGTCTCACTTAGCAACATACGGTTTTTGGGCTCAGTTGTGATCGTAAGCCGAGGGAGCACCTGTAATATGTTTCTGTAACAAAGAGAATGTGCAGTGTCAATACATTTTGAGAAAAATACAGCAATAAAACATGAAATATGAAATGCAATGGTAAAATGTAATTAATGTGTATTTGGTGATCCAAAGAGGTGCCCTGCCTGCATCATGGCTGAAATTCAGGTTCTGACAGGTTCTGCAGAACCAGTTGTGGAAATTTTGAGTAGTTTAGAGCAGTGTTTCCCAACCTTGGCCACTTGAAGATATCTGGACTTCAACTCCCAGAATTCCCCAGCCAGCATTTCATATTTCATGTTTTATTGCTGTATTTTTCTCAAAATGTATTGACACTGCACATTCTCTTTGTTATAGAAACGTATTACAGGTGCTCCCTCGGCTTACGATCACAACTGAGCCCAAAAACCATATGTTGCTAAGTGAGACGGTCATTAACCAGCAAACACCACCTCTGGCTGGTCCCAGAGTGGGGAGGGAATGGGGATTTTGCAGTATCCTTCCCCCAGGAGTGGGATGGGAATGGGGATTTTGCAGTAGCAATGCCCACAGAACCGGTAGGGAAAATTTTTGAATTTTGGTCTGCATGTATATCCATCAGTAATCAACCACGAAGCTTTACCTGACTGATTCCTTCCCTGGTTTCCAAATTCTAGGCAGTACTGTATTATTCCATCATGATTGTTTTGCCACCCGGGTTAACAGAAGATGAGGAGGCTCTACAGAAGAAATTTGCCAAACTCAAGAAAAAGGTGAGCTTGTTCACCTTGAGGGTGAAATTATTCTTATAAGTACAGGTAGTTTTTGACAACAATTGGTTTAGTGAAGTTACAACAGCATTGGGGGGGGGATGATTGATGATCGTTTTTCACACAACTGTTTGCAGCATCCCTGTGCTCGACGTCAGAAGTCTTTAAACTTGGCAACTTTAAGACTTGTGGACTTCAACTCCCAGAATTCTCCAGCCAGCAATGCTGACTGGAGAATTCTGGGAGTTGAAGTCCATAAGTCTTAAAGTTGCCAGGTTAGGGGACCCCTAGTCCATGTGATTGAAATTTTAGCATTTGGCAACTGGCTGGTATTTATGACACTTGCAGTGTTCTGGGTGTGTGTGGGGGTGTTGTGTAATCCACCCATTGCCACCTTCTGACAGACAAAGTCAGTGCGGATGCCAGATTCTCTTTTAACAACTGCAGTGATTTGTTTAATAATGGCGGCAAGACAAGTCATAAGATAAAACAACTGTCCCGCTTAGCCACAGAAATTTTGGTTTCAAATTGTGGCAATTTAAGTTGAGGGCTATCTATGCAGATCAAAGGATTTGAATATCATCCAAACTTTTAGTATGTTAGGAAGGACTAGTAGAAAGTTCATTTTTTGGGAAGGAAGGGATACTGGTCTATGTATATCTTTCAGTAACTTAATTTTCCCCCCACTTCTTCCCATCCAGAAAAAAGCCCTCATGGCGTTAAAAAAGCAACAGGGTTCAACTAGTCAGGCTACCCAGGGAGGAATTAAACGATGTAAGTCGGACTTTTGTGAAAAGATGGGCTGTTTATGAGGGAAGGGCCCTCCTGCCAATATTGCCCATTTGGGGACAGTAGTTTTTGTCTTTCTTCCCTGTGTCCAGCCATCTCAGATCAGCCGGTAGTCGACACGGCGACAGCCACAGAACAAGCCAAGATGCTGGTGAAAACGGGGGCCATCAGTGCTATTAAGGTTGAGAACAAGAACTCGGGATTCAAACGCTCTTGGACTCGGAAGGTGAAGCCAAAAGTAAGCTGGGTTAATGCAAGGAGGTGCAGGAGAAGCCTTCTAATGTAGGAGTGGTTCATTCTGGGAAACCTTTTAAGACCTGCAGACTTCAATTCCCAGACCAGGGAAGTATTAATACCACTCTACTACGCCCTGGTCAGACCACATCTGGAGTACTGCATCCAGTTCTGGTCACCACACTTCAAAAGAGACATTGAAACTCTGGAGAAGGTGCAGAAAAGAGAAACCAAAATGATTAGGGGACTTGAAACCAAGACTTAACGAAGAGAGATTACGGGAACTGGGCATGGATAGCCTAGAGAAAAGGAAGGGCAAAGGGGACATGATAGCTGTATGCAGGTATATGAGGGGTTGCCACAGAGAGGAGGGGGCCACTCTATTCTCCAGAGCACCAGAGGGCCGGATGAGGAACAATGGCTGGAAGCTGACCAAGGAGAGATTCAACCTAGAAGTAAGGAAGAACTTCCTGACGGTCAGAGCGATCAACCAGTGGAACAACCTGCCTGCAGAGGTTGTGAACTCCCCAACTCTGGACACTTTCAAGAGAGGATTGGACTGCCATTTGGCTGTGGTGCTTTAGGATTCCTGCTCAGGCAGGGGGTTGGACTTGATGATCTGCATCAGAGGTCTTCAAACTTGGCAACTTGAAGACTTGTGGACTTCAACTCCCAGAATTCTCCAGCCAGCTTTGCTATGCTATGCTGGCTGGAGAATTCTGGGAGTTGAAGTCCACAAGTCTTCAAGTTGCCAAGTTTGAAGACCTCTGATCTGCATGGTCCCTTTCAACTCTAACAATAAATAAGTAAGTAAGTAAGTAAGTAAGTAAGTAAGTAAGTAAGTAAGTAAGTAAGTAAGTAAGTAAATAAATAAATTCCCCAGCCAGCATGGCTCCTCCTCAAGAGGCAACTGGACTTTACTGTTTTTTTTTTCTATGAAGACATTTTGCTTCTCACCCAGGAAGCTTCTTCAGCTTCTTCAGATGGTGGGGAATGGAAGGATTTATACTCCTTGCAGACAGCTGGTCATTTGCATTCTTTTAGCGAGCCATTAAGGTCACCTGGAGGTTTATCTGTGTCCTCAGGATCACCTAAGCAGTGCAAATGGACGCTGGGACTGCTGAAAGGGACTGTGTTATAGAATGGACATAGGTGATGCTGTATCCCACCCTCCCTCTGTTGAGAGAGGGCTGTTCAGTTTTGACATAGATGGCCTCTTTGACCCCTCTTTGAAACATGCAATCTTCTCTGTCCAAAATGTGGACTTTGCTGTCTTCAAAAGAGTGGCCTTTGTCTTTTAAATGCAGGGGGAGGAATATGATGTCATCAACAGATAAATTCCCTGTGTCCACAACACAGTCCTTTCAACAGTTCCAAGAAGGCTCCATACCCATTTGCACCATTCAGGTGTCCCTGAGGATCCGGATAAATTTCCAGGTGGCCTCAACAACAAGAATGCAAATGACCAGCGGTCTGCAAAAAGTATGAACCCTTCCATTCCCCAGTCAAAAGCGGAAGTAGTTTCTTGGATGAGAAGTGAAATGTCTTCAAAGAAAAACTCAAGAAAGTTCAGTTGCCTCTTGTCAAAAAGCACCTTTGGGACAAGCATGACCTGGATGACTGAGAATCTCCATATATACCTAGTGGGTCGGGGTTGCTTTTAGCTTGCTTTTTAATACCTGTTTGTTTTTAGGAGACCAAGAAGGGATCTGCCCCAACTTACCAGCCTTTTCAGCGCAGCGTCTCAGCTGATGACGATTCCCGAGAGGTAACTGAGATACAATTCTCTAATTAGGGTGGGAATTTGGGAAATTTTTAACTGGATTAATTATTCTTGTCCCCATAGTTACCACTCGTAAACATTTTTTTTAGTTTTAACTTTTAAAATCTTTTTAAAAATCCACTGCTTTATATTTCAACGTTTTATCGCATACTGCTCAAGGGCCCCTCCTGGAGTGAGGTGCGCGGCTCAGAAATGTGAAATGTAAATAAGGAAACAAACCTTGCCAGATGGTGGCATACAAAGATTACAGCGCTAGACGTGGCCCCTTGAGGGATCTCCACCCATCTTTCACGAAAGAGCAAATAACATTGATTGGCCTCGTGGAGGGAACTGGGAGAACTTTTTAATCCTTTCAAAACAGGATTAAAAAAAAATCTTGGAATAGACTGATAGAGTGGAAATAGACAGTGTGGAAGTGCATTGTGGGAAATAGCTAGTCAATATTTCCAAGAAAGTTGCCCAATCCTCTTAGGATGAAATGAACGCTGGGAAAACATTATTCAGTTTTCAGCTAGCCACACATTCTTCATCCCCTCCTCATCTTTAGATTTTTCTTAAACCCCAAAATTACAGTGGTACCTCTACTTAAGAACGCCTCTACTTAAGAACTTTTCTAGATAAGAACCAGGTGTTCAAGATTTTTTTGCCTATTCTTAAGAACCATTTTCTACTTAACCCGAGCCCGGAAAAAAATTCCCAGGAAAATTGAGAGCAGCATGAAGGCCCGGCCAGTTTCCTCCATTCCCCCTGGGTTTCTCTCTCTGGCACAGTGTATGGGAGGCAATCTCGTGCTGGGTGTATGGGAGGCGCATGCTCCTCCTCGCCGCCTCAGTCCCTCTTTTTTTTTAACGCTTAAAGTTTTGGGTTTTTTTTTATTCCCCTCACCTCACCTGCTTCCTTCGGCAGCAACTGTTCTCCTCCTCTTCCTCCTCCTCCTCCCACCCAAATTCCGAGCTTTTATTCCTTTCCTATTGGGTTTGCACACATTATTTGCTTTTACATTGATTCCTATGGGAAAAATTGCTTCTTCTTACAAATTTTTCTACTTAAGAACCTGGTCACGGAACAAATTAAGTTTGTAAGTAGAGGTACCACTCTGTTCAAATTTTAAAAAATTAGATTACATCCTGCTCAGAAGTAGTATTTACTTACTTCCCCTGTCAGTTCACAAACATGACTCTCTGCACTTACACACCTGTGCACCACCTCCTGCGCATGTGCTTTATTTGTGTGCACGCCTTCTGTTGCGTGCACCTGGCCTCAAATATGTGGCTAACTAGGACAGCATTCTCTGTGAGTGAACAGGACCCACAGTACTGCTACTGGTTCACCCAAACCGGTCCAATCCAGCTAAATACCATCTCTGATCCCGCTTTTTTTTTAAACAATTCAAGGCAGGGCATCTACAGGTATTCCTCGCTTAGCAACCATGATTGAGGTCAGCAACTCTTTTGCTAAGTATTGTGGTCACTCTGAAAAATGACTGCACCAGACTTTGAATGTAATTTCACACTTAATAAGCCATTTTTAAAAATATTTCTTTTTAGGCCCGGCGCCCCCAAAGGAAGTATCTGTATGAGAGGTTGGTTCCATTCATGCCATCGTTATTCATTTTTATTCTTTTATTAATTGCATTTATACATCATCCATCTCTCCAATAAGATGACTTTTATGTACCATTAGGATAACTTCTGATATTGCCAGCTTTGACAAGCAGAATCTGTTCAGTCACTGGAGGAATCCAGCTGATAAAGGGTGCATTAACTGAGGTATTTTTGTGTTGAGGCACAACCATCACTGTTTAGTGTAACTGTCTCACTTTGGTGGTTTTAGTTGGAAATAAACAGGTCAACAGGTTCCTTGATGTGAAAAGAAATATCTACCTATAAGTTAAGGAATTGGGAGCTTAGGAACTGTTTCTGTTGGTTATTTTTTCCACACGATGCATACTTCCAACACTAACATTGGAGGTGCAGAATTTTTTTATTGTTGCTCTTTGCAAATCACGAAAGATTCAGATTTCATGCAGACCACTCAGGTCTCAACAAAGCTGGATATTTTCTGGACTTTAGTTCTGATGTGCAAAGTACCACTATGTATGTAGGTGAAAAACTATCCCATAATTGTTATTTTACAAATGACAACTTGTCATTACAAACAACCACTCTAAAACAGTGGTCTCTAACTTGGCAACTTTAAGACCTGTCGACTTCAATTTCCTATCCTGTGCCTCGGAGCTTTGATTTGGGGAAGTAGACGCCGAGTGTTCTCTCATTCACTAACTGCTTCTCCATAGTCAGCCACCTCTGGTGAATCAATTCTCTTCCTTCCATGCTCTCCCCTAGCTTTGTGAGCTCCAGCGATAGCCTGCGAGAGCCAGAGAAAGAGCCAGAAGAAGTCAGAGATCCAGACAAAGAATCCGATCAGAGTGAAAGTCTGCATGGGCACGAGAGGGAAAATGACCGGGATCGTAGCCGGGACAGGAGTAGGGACCGGGACAGAGATCGAGACAGAGACCGGGACAGAGACCGAGATCGAGACAGAGACCGAGATCGAGGGCGTGAGCGAGAACGGGACAGAGAAGGCAATCGCCGTAAGAAATATTTGGTTCTTCTGGAGGGCAGTGTTAACAGGCTGAGTTACTTCAAAACAATTTCCTTTTATTGCTTCTCCACTGTAGACAGAAATCTTGCCGGACTAAAGCAAAGTACTTGCATCATTAAAGATGTACAGGTAGTCCTTGACGTGTTCTGCCAACTCCTGGCACGAGCCTTCAATTATATGTAAAAGTAGCAAAAACAGACACACACACACAGGACAAGGCGACAATAGATTCTTTATCCAAAGAAAAATAGAAGAAAAAACCCTCTTTTGAATTCCAAGGGCTCACTTGTAAAAACAAACAAACTTGAATGCAGTGAAATAACCAAAAAAACAAACTCAAGTCCATTAATCAGTAGCTGTGAATTGGTCACAGCTACTCCTCTTCAGACGTTGTAAACTCACTATGATTTATGGTCAGAGTCCTGAAATCCAAACACAAGGTCCTGGGAAAATCCAGAACGGCAATGCAAGCTCCACAAGTACGATCAGATTATCTTCCACACTGCGAGGGCGGCAAACTGCCCATTTAACAGCAGCCCTAATTACTTGAACCTATTATCTCCTGTAATACCTCCGAAGCTGTTCTATGCATAGCTCTACGCATGTATGGGTCTATCACAGCTTCCTCATCAGAGTCTATCGAAGATAAGGAAGATGATGACTGGCTTCTTTCTGGGCTGCCTGCCAGGCCCCACTCTGAAGGTCCCATCTCACAGTCACTCCCTTCTTCAGAGGATAATTCGCTGCCCGAAGCTGTCGGCAGCAAAACAGGCCTGTGACATTTGGATGTTTCACCCACATCCACCCCCACAGTCCTTGGGGCAGGAGCTGGGGCAGAGCTAACCACAACATGAACGTAGAACCACAATTGAGCTTAAAATTTCTGTCGCTAAGCGAGACAGCTGTTAAGTGAGTTTTGCTCGATTTTACAAGCTTTCTTTTGCCACGGATTGTTAAGTGAATCACTGCAGTTGTTAGGTTAGTAATCCGGTTGTTAAGTGAACCTGGCTTCCCCATCAACTTTGCTTGTCGGAAGGTTGCCAAAGGTAATCACTAGTGTTGGGCGAACTGAACTTGCATAGTTCGGGCCCGTGCCGAACTTTGCGGGGTTCTGCATACCAAACCTGGACTTTTCCAGAAGTCCGTGTTCAGGTTTGGCATTCACTCGAACACCGCGGAGGGGGAGGTGGGGAGGGCTCTGAGGCTCAAGCCGCCGACTCGGTTTGGGGGGGGCAGGAGGGGGCCACTCCAAACCCGGGGCCTCACCCCCCCCCCCCAGTGCTTCGCCTCCTGCCAGGCAAGAGGGCTCGAGAGGCAGGTTCTGCTGGCTGGCTATTCAGGATCCTGGGCGGCAGCTTCAAGCGGGTGGTGGGTAGGAGGGGGAGGCGGGCAGGGTTCTGACTCAGAGCCCTCCCCGCCTCCTGCCCACTGCCCGCTTGGAGCTGCCAACCGGGATCCTGAAGCGCTGGGGGGATGTGTCAAGCTCCATCAAGCGGGCGATGGCCCAGAGCCAGCGAAACGAGAGAACTAAGGCCAGGGATTTTCGGTGGCTCCCGGCCATCGCCCGTTTGATGGAGCCTAATACCCCCCCCCTCCAGCACTTCGCCTCCTACCGGGCCAGAGGAGTTGGGGTACAGGTTCGGCGAACCTACCCGAACTCCAATGTCAAGTTCGTCCATACCCGCCGAACCCGAACTTCAACAGGTTTGCCCAACATTAGTAATCACGTAACCCCGGGACACTGCAACCGTCATAAATAAGAACCGGTTACTGTACAAGACCATTTCAGGTGCCAGACTGCATTCCAAAAATTGGGTTTGACTTTTCTGCAAGTATATATGGAAATCACTTTTTTTATAAAAAGTACCTGCATATAAATAATAAGTTGACTCTAAAACTTTTAACCAATTCATAGATGAGCCTATTGTGGCTTTTAAAGCATACAAGAATTTTCAACAGTCAGCTTATCTGTGAGTGGCGTGTTTTTCACAATATTTTGGTAAAAAATTGAAGGGTTGGCTTATTCACGAATGGGTTTATACATGAGTCTATATGGAATAAGATTCTGCAGGAGAAAAGAGAAGACGACATTCTGTGTGGTTTGCAGAATGTTGGCAGAACCAAAATAACAAACTATTTTTCAACCACTTCTCCCGCCTCCTTTTTCATTATCCAGGATCGGATTCTAACCCCGAGGGACGTCACGAACGCAAAGGGAACACGGTGTACGTGTCTGGGGCAAATATGAATGAGGCCATGTTGACCACGGCTTTCTCGGCCTTCGGGAAGATCATTGACCTCTCTGTAGACAACGTCCGCAAGTGAGTGCTGGGACGAACCTTGGCAGGGTCTTCAAGAAATGTCCAAATGATGTCCTCAGTAGAAATTTGCATGGAAATGAATCCTGCCAAACAACTCACCCATTAAGCTGTTGGTCTTGAGCACCGAGCTTGGCAGTTTGGTTGCAAACGTTTTGTCACCATTCAAGGAGGCGTTGTCAGTGCGCTCCGAATTGTGCTTGTCTGTCAGAGCACTGGCCTTTAAATACCTTTTTATGTGATGTGAATTAGTGTGGATATTGTTTGTCTGATTACTTTTGAGTCGTGGTCTGACTTCTTATTCTTTGATGGGTTGGCTGTTGTTACCGTGGCATGGTCTTTGGTTTTAAGTACTGTCTGTGTGACATAAATTAGTGTTCTTCGTTAAGAACATAAGAGCCATGCTGAATCAGGCCAAAGCCCATCAAGTCCAACATTTTGTGTCACACAGTGGCCCACCAATTGTCCATGGGGATCTTGAGCAGAAAGAGGAGGTAAAACTTTCCCTTGACCCCCAACAAATGATACCCAAGGGAATCCTGCTTGCCTCAACCAACATAGAGGCAGCACTTGGACATCCGTTCAACTACTATTGTTCAGCTACTATTGAGTCATGGTCTGGTTTTGGTCACACAGACGGTACTTAAAACCAAAGTGTCAACGTTCCAAGTAATGTACCCATTGAAAGCAGAACTCTGAGGCAGGTAGATTCCTCAAAGAACATATTGGCTACCTCATATTGGCACAACTGGTGAAAACCGACTGAATATTGCTGTGATTTTCACCTAATTAAAAAAATGAATGTTCCCCTTCCTCCCCAGTTATCCGTCTCATTGTCCAATGGAGGTGCCGATGGGTTGCTTGGTTAATTTGTTACTCTTCCACCTGTTGAAATGTCCTTGGTACCCACAGGAAAACATTTTAGTTTTGACTACAAAACTCCAGCTAACTATTTTTCTCCCTTCCTGTCTTGTGGCAACCCAGAAGCCATAACGAAGCCTCAGCCAGGTTCGCTTCAGGGTTGACACAAAACCATGCCTCGGTGACAACAGCCAGCCCATCACACTTCTGAAGCCAGCCCATGACTCAGAGATAGCAAAAGAAACAACATCCACACTAATTGGCATCACATAAAAAGATATTTAAAGGCCAGTGCTCTGACAGACAAGCACAATTCATAACACACTGATGATGCCTCCTTAGAAACATAGAAGACTGACGGCAGAAAAAGACCTCATGGTCCATCTAGTCTGCCCTTATACTATTTTCTGTGTTTTATCTTAGGATGGATATATGTTTATCCCAGGCATGTTTAAATTCAGTTACTGTGGATTTACCAACCACGTCTGCTGGAAGTTTGTTCCAAGGATCTACTACTCTTTCAGTGAAATAATATTTTCTCACGTTGCTTTTGATCTTTCCCCCAACTAACTTCAGATGGTGTCCCTTCTGTCCTCCAGACTATACAGATTGAGTTCATTAAGTCTTTCCTGATACGTTTTATGCTTAAGACCTTCTACCATTCTTGTAGCCTGTCTTTGGACCCGTTCAATTTTGTCAATATCTTTTTGTAGGTGAGGTCTCCAGAACTGAACACAGTATTCCAAATGTGGTCTCACCAGCGCTCTATATAAGGGGATCACAATCTCCCTCTTCCTGCTTGTTATACCTCTAGCTATGCAGCCAAGCATCCTACTTGCTTTTCCTACTGTCCGACCACACTGCTCACCCATTTTGAGACTGTCAGAAATCACTACCCCTAAATCCTTCTCTTCTTGAATGGTGGTAAAACATTTGTAACCATATTGCTGAGCTAAGACCAACAGTCCAGCTACCAACCCATCTCTCCTTAATTAAATACAGGTAATCCTCAACTTAGGACCGCATCTGAACCCTTATATTTCCATCGCTAAGCAAGACGGCTGTTAAGCAAATTTATGACCTTTCCTGCCAGAATTGTTAAATGAATCACTGCTGTTCTTAAGTTAGTAATCCAGTTGTTAGGTGACTCTGGCTTCCTCGTTGAGTTTGCTTGTCGGAAGGTCTCAAAAGGTGATCACATGACCCTGGGGCACTGCAACCATCCCCAATACATGCCAGTTGCCAAGTATGCAAATTTTAATCACATGGCCATGGGGATGTTAGAATGGTGGTAAGCATGAAAAGCTTGCTAAAAAATTGGCTGTAAGTCGAAGGCTACCTGTAAATAGTGACAGTCTTCAAGATGGCTACCTCATTTCCGTTACCTCAGAATATCCAATAACAATACAGATATCCAAAAGTTTATTCCCTCATGCTAGATGATCAATTAAATCTCAAATCTTAATTTCACAAAGATGGTTAAGTCATGGCTTGCTGAACTTTGATTTTACTGAATAAACTTACAGATCTGTTTTTTGGGGAATGGGCAGATAGGAAGAATGATCTTTATGATCCTTGTGAGACCACATTTGGAGTACCGTGTTCAATTCTGGAGACCTCACCTACAAAAAGATATTGACAAAATTGAACGGGTCCAAAGACGGGCTACAAGAATGGTGGAAGGTCTTAAGCATAAAACGTATCAGGAAAGACTTCATGAACTCAATCTGTATAGTCTGGAGGACAAGGGAAAGGGGGGACATGATCGAAACATTTAAATATATTAAAGGGTTAAATAAGGTTCAGGAGGGAAGTGTTTTTAATAGGAAAGTGAACACAGGAACAAGGGGACACAATCTGAAGTTAGTTGGGGGAATGATCAAAGGCAACATGAGAAAATATTATTTTACTGAAAGAGTAGTAGATCCTTGGAACAAACTTCCAGCAAACGTGGTTGGTAAATCCACAGTAACTGAATTTAAACATGCCTGGGATAAACATATATCCATCCTAAGATAAAATACAGTAATACCTCATGATACGAACTTAATTGGTGCAAGGAGGAGGTTCGTAAGACGAAAGGTTCGTAAGACGAAACATTGTTTCCCATAGGAAACAATGTAAAGTCTATTAATCTGTGCAACAACAAAAAAACCCCCGCAAAAAAAACGCTGCCGCCCGGCTGTCACTTTTAAAACGGGGGGGGGGGGGGGGGGGGGGGAGCAGCTGCCACAGCCGCCGGCTTCCCGCCGCTCGCCCGCCCAGGATGCTGACCTGCTGCCTCACGGGGAAGCCGGGCAAGAGCGATCTTCTGCCGGCCATGGGCGAGCGGCGGGGAGTCGCCCATGGCCGGCAGAAGATCGCTCTTGCCCGGCTTCCCCGTGAGGCTTCCCCCCTCCTCGCCCGCCGCCCCGCCCGTCCAGAATGCTGACCTGATGCTTCGCGGGGAAGCCGGGCAAGAGCGATCTTCTGCCGGCCATGGGCGAGCGGCGGGGAGTCGCCCATGGCCGGCAGAAGATCGCTCTTGCCCGGCTTCCCCATGAGGCTTCCCCCCTCCTCGCCCGCCGCCCGCCCGTCCAGAATGCTGACCTGATGCCTCGCGGGGAAGCCGGGCAAGAGCGATCTTCTGCCGGCCATGGGCGAGCGGCGGGGAGTTGCCCATGGCCGGCAGAAGATCGCTCTTGCCCGGCTTCACCGCGAGGCATCAGGTCAGCAAGAGCGATCTTCTGCCGGCCATTGGCGACTCCCCGCCGCTCGCCCATGGCCGGCAGAAGATCGTTCTTGCCTGGCTTCCCCGCGAGGCTTCCCCCCCCCCCCACCGCCGCCGCCCGCTGGCTGCGAGCACTCTGCCAGGCGGCCAAGAAGCATTCAGGGCGAAGTGACGTGGAGGAATGGGGAGCTGAAACCGGGCAGTTTCAGCTTTCCATCCCTTCACGTCACTTCGCCGCTAAATCGTGTGGCAGCAAACATGCTTTGGTGTTTTGGCTGGGGTAGAGAAGTAGGACCTTCCTAACTCCCTCCCCCCCAGCCAAAACCGCAAAGCCTGTTTGCTGCCACACGATTTAGCCAGGACAGGAGCAAAGTGACGTGGAGGAATGGGGAGCTGAAACCGGGCGGTTTCAGCTTTCTATCCCTTCACGTCACTTCGCCGCTAAATCGTGTGGCAGCAAACATGCTTTGGGGTTTTGGCTGGGGGGGAGGGAGTTAGGAAGGTCCTACTTCTCCCTCCAGCCAAAACCCCAAAGCCTGTTTACTGCCACACGATTTAGCCAGGACAGGAGCGAAGTTTGGGTTTGGCGTTTGGCTTCGGGAGATGGCTGGGAAGACGCGCGGCTCTTTTAAAAGGTCACAGCCGGGCTGGGGGGCTTCCCAGCAACCCCCCCAGCCCGGCTGTGACCTTTTAAAACAGCCACGCGGCTTCCCAGCCATCTCCCGAAGCCAAATGCCAAACCCAAACTTCCGCGTTTGGCGGCTGCTGGAAACACCCCCAGCCCGGCTGTCACCTTTTAAAACAGCCGCGCGGCTTTCCAGCAGCCTTCAAACGCATTGTTCTCCGGACCCCGCCCGCTCAGCCCGGCTGCTGGATTCAAAGTGCTGGGGTGGGGGGGCTGTCGGGACAAGGAGCGAGGGGGCTGCGAAGGGGCGCGCGCGGCAGAGCTCCGGCAGAGGAGCCGCGCACAAAGGCCGAGGCGAGGCTGAGCAGGAGGCGAAGCCAACCAGCGAGGCAGTGGGCTGGGAGCCGCAGGCGAAAGGAGCTCGGGCATTGTTCTCCGGACCCCGCCTGGGGGCTGAGCGGGCGGGGTCCGGAGAACAATGCCTGGCGCCGCGCTCCGATGCCCGAGCTCCTTTCGCCTGCGGCTCCCAGCCCACCGCCTCGCTGGTTGGCTTCTCCTCCTGCTCAGCCTCGCCTCGGCCTTTGTGGGCGGCTTGTCCCGACAGCCCCCCTACCCCAGCACTTTGAATCCAGCAGCTTCTGCTGGATACGGGCGGTGGGTGGGACGAGTGGCGTGGAAGCCAGGGGCTTGGGAGCTCGCCCCGCCCACCGCCCGTATCCAGCAGAAGCGGCGGGATTCAAAGTGCTGGGGTGGGGGGTGTCCCGACAGCCCCCCCCACCCCAGCATTTTGAATCCAGCAGCTTCTGCTGGATACGGGCGGTGGGTGGGACGAGTGGCGTGGAAGCCAGGGGCTTGGGAGCTCGCCCCGCCCACCGCCCGTATCCAGCAGAAGCGGCAGGATTCAAACTGCTGGGGTGGGGGGTGTCCCAGACCTGCTGCCTTTTCCCGCGCCCGCCGCCGGCCCGATCCTGCGCCTCCTGCTTCCCCCCCCAGCCAAAAATATAAAGGGGTCTCCGGAGGCAGACCGTCTTTGTGTTTTTCACTGGGAGGGGGGAGCAGGAGGACCTTCCTGACTCCCTCCCCCAACGCCGGACCTCCTGCCCTCCCTCCCAGCCAAAAATCCAAAGCGGCCTCCCGAACGTTTTCCATCTTACGAACCTGCCACCGCCGCCGAGAAGCCCCGCCACCCGGCTGTCACCTTTAAAACAGCCGGGGGGCTTCCCAGCAGCTTCCCGAAGCCGAACGCCAAACCCGAACTTCCGGCTTCGGCTTCCGGGAAGCCCCCCGGCTGTTTTAAAAGGTGACAGCTGGGCTGCGGGGCTTCCCAGCAGCCTCCTGAACGCCGAACCCGGAAGTTCGGGTTTGGCGTTCGTAAGACGAAAAAAGTTCATAAGAAGAGGCAAAAATTTTCTGAACCCCGGGTTCGTATCTCGGGTTGTTTGTAAGACGAGGGGTTCGTATCTTGAGGTACCACTGTACAGGAAATAGTATAAGGGCAGACTAGATGGACCATGAGGTCTTTTTCTGCCGCCAGTCTTCTATGTTTCTATCCAAAATTGAGGAATCTTTTCAAGTTTCACTTTGGCAGTCATAGGAAGAGGATAGCATCATTTAAAAAATAATAATCTTGAAGGGAACTGATTATTTCTCTTCATTCCCCCCTCCTTCCGGCAATATGTTGGCTGGAAAACTTTGGGAGTTGTAATCCACCCATCTTAAAAACTGTGATCGAAAAACACCACTGGGTGAAATAACGCAAGTAATGGCTATTAATTTCAGATTAAATTTTTAGTACACAAAATGTTATCCTTTTTTTTAACCGGAAGGTGTGGGGATGATTATATATTTGCATTAATCTTATTTTACTTGCTGAAAAAAGTGAATTCCCAGGTTCTTAAAGACCAAAACGTCAGGAGGGTATATGCACTGAAGACCCAAGTCAGTGGTTGTTGTTGGAGTCAAAAAATCCCTTCTCCTTCCCTTCCTCTTGTTTCTTTTTCCATTAAGGTCAGAGGAACAGATTGGTAACTTTGACTCACATTGACCCTGGTTCCTCGCTAAATGGTGCCTGGTGCCACTGAGCACTTAGCCACATGGGGCCTTTCCCATCCTCCCCCATCCCTGCTTCCCCATTAACTCTTCTTTATTTTCCCCCCACTCGCAGTTGTGCTTTTGTGACCTATGACAAGATTGAATCAGCAGATCAAGCTACTGCTCAGGTATCCGAGAAGGGGTTTTCTTATGGGTAATGGAATGAAAATAAGAGCTGGTCTGGTCTAATAATGGTTAAGGCGCCAGGCTAAAAAACAGAAACCCATGAGTTCAAGTCCTGCCTTAGCTGTGAAAGCCAGCCGGGTGACTTGGGCTGGTCATTGTCTCAGCCCAACTCACCCTCTCAAGGGTGGTGGTTGTGAAAAAAATAGGAGGAGGAAAGTGTGTGCTGGGTATGTTTGCAGCCTTGTGTTATTTGTAAAAATGAGGGAGGGAAGAGAAGTAAAGGAAGATGGAGGGAGGGAGGAAGATAGGGAGGAAGGAAGATGAGGGGAGGATGGAGGAAAGGGGAGAGATAGGAAGGAAGATGAGGAAGAGGGAGGAAGGGAGGGAAGGAAGGAAGATGGAGGAAGGGAGCAAGGAAGGAAGATGAAGGAGGGAAGGAAGATAAAGGAAGGAAGGAATAAGCAAGGAAGGAAGATGAAGGGAGGGAAGAAGCAAGGAAGGAAGATAAAGAAGGGAGGGAGGAAAGAAGATGAAGGAGAGAGGGAGGAATTTATGAAAATTAAGGAGGGGGGAAGGAAGGAAGGGAAGATAGATGGAGGATGAATGAATGATGGAGGTGGCCTGTGTGGGGAGTGGATGAGAAGACCTCCACCCCCATGTTTCCCATCCTCTTAGTTTTTAGTCTTCATTTAATTTATCTTTATTGTAACGGTTTTTAGTCTTGATTTAATATGCTGTTTAATTTTAATGGTTTTATATTGTATTATTGCTTTGTAAGCTGGCCAGATTCGCTTCAACAGTGGGTGTATGTATTTAATAAATAAATCAGGAGGAAGGGTGCTGGAGTAACTGTTTCCCTCCATTTTCTGCTCTGCCAGGATGGCTGTATTATATCTGGAATACCCCCCCACCTCCAAACACACATTTTTTTTCTTTCCCCTCTTATTCTCTTACATTATGATGGGATGATGGATCTTGGCTTGGTTGAGTCTTATTGGCCTTTTTTTTTTTTAACCAGACAAGGAAGTCTCTTTGTGTTTTTCCAAAGTTGGTCTGAGTTGATTTGGCTGTCTTCTTCTCCTTCCAGCTCAATGGAACAGTCGTGGAAGATGTGAAGCTGATGGTCAGCATCGCTCGCAAGCAGCCCATGCTGAATGTGGCCGTCGGCAATTCCTTGTGGGGAACTTTGGGTGAGGAACTGGACATAGGCAGAAACTTAAGGAACAGGGTGCAAAGCCTCTTGAGGGCGGATGAGGATGACCAAGAAGTTCCCCGGGCCATTTTTACTGTTACCATAAAAGCAGCCCAAATAACTGTCTGTAAAGATTCTCAGTCATCCAGCTTATGGTTGTCCCAAGGGTGTTTTTTCAAGAGGCTATTGGACTTTCTTGTTTTTCCCCCTCTGAAGACATTTCGCTTCTCATCCAAGAAGCTTCTTCAGCTCTGACTGGATAGTGGAGAATGGAAGGGTTTATATCCCTTGCCGACTGCCATTCAATTGCATCCATTTATTTCATTCATTCATTCATTCATTCATTCATTCATTCATTCATTCATTCATTCGGTTTGTATGCCGCCCCTCTCCAAGGTCTCGGAGCGGCTTTTGGAAGGTCCTTGAAGCAGTTGGAGGTTTATCTGTGTCCTCCAAGTCACCCGAGTGGTGCTCCTGGTTCCTGTAGTCTGCAGTTTTTCTCTCTGGAAATCAATTCCTATTCCAACACCATTCAAAGGGTGTTCATCCCAAATTGTATAGCTAAAAGTCTGTAGAGATTCTTAGTCATCTAGGTCAGGGGTAGGCAAAGTTGGCTCTTCAATGGCATGTGGACTTCAGTTCCCAGAATTCTTGAGCTAGCATGATAGGCTCAGGAACTCTGGGAGTTGAAGTCCACAAGTCATAGAAGAGCTAACTTTGCTTACTTCTGATCTAGATCATGGTTGTCCCAAAGGTGGCTTTTCCAGAGGCAACTGGACATTCTTGTTTTTTTCTTTGAAGACCCTCTAAAAGGATGCAAATGACCATGTCAGCATCCCAATAAACATCCGAGAAATAAATCAGAGTCCAAACCATGACCTTCTTCCAAGTTCCAATTTATTAGCAGAGCCATGTGGGATATGAACTGTAGCCAAACCAATACTAACTTTCCCTACAGTTTTTCACCCAGGTTAAGATTCATCCCTGGTCCCCACACCCACGAGTTCATCACGTGGACCAGTCCGGTTCTCTCAATGTCCATGGTCCACCCTTGTACTTCCGGCTGGTGCTGAACAAAGGATGACCTTGAGTCTTCTGGAAGGAATTTGTTGTGGCTAGTATATCTTCCGCCTCATGCAACCACCCCTCCCCAATTCCCACAGTACTGTTCTACTAGTGGCAGGCCAAAGTCTTTAACTGTAATCGATGGCTTGGGCCTGATATCTGCAAGGAATATCAATCCTTCCATTCCTCCCTATCCTGTCAGGAGCTGAAGAAGCTTCTTGGATGAGAAGTGAAATATCTTCAAAAGGAAAATACCCTAAGAAAATCCAGTTGCCTCCTGAAAAAAAATCACCTTTGGGACAACCATGACTTGGATGACGGAGACTCTCTACAGACTTTCAGCCCAAATAATCTTTTCTGTTCATGCACTTAAAGTGCCATTTTATATTGTGCCTGCTTGTGCTTAAAAATCTTAAAACGGGAATGGATTAAACAAAGATGCCTAGGTCACAAACACCACTAGGATTTGGCATCAGAGGTTCCCACGATCAAGTCCCTCCCAAAATAGTTCTGCATCCCAAAATATTGGGTGGGGGAGGAGGGGAGGGTCTTATGCTACAGGCTTTCCCTGGTTTTGCTTTTTGGGGAGGTAAAGCCAGAAGTGGGATAAGCCGAAAGTTATTTATCTTTCACTAGGATCGCTGATGTGTTCCATCGTTTCCTTTTTTTCAGCTGTGATAAATGCCATCAATGGTTCTCATCGAGACAAGCGATCCCAGGTCATCTACAAAGAGGAAAATTTCTGAAGCGTAGGAACACCTGATTCTCCCCTCCCCCTCCCAACCCTCTCTCCGCCTTTTCATTTTAAAGATTCAAATAAATATTGGCTTTTAAAAAAAAAACACGTTTTGAACCATGCTAATTTCCGTTTTAGGAGCAAGGCTTTGGAAAGCATTGTGTCCTCTTTGGTGTGTTTAACACAAAGCTTGAACCTCAAGGCTTTCCCCAAGTTGGGAGGCAGACCGGTTCTATAAATATAGTGTGTGTGTATCTAAAAGAAAATAGAGATGGAATGTAAATACTCAAGTTTTTTTCTAAATGCGGTTTAGCCACAGAAAATTAATTAATTAATTAATTAATTAATTAATTAGATTTGTATGCCGCCCCTCTCCGTAGACTCGGGGCGGCTAACAACAATAATAAGGCAATATAAACAAATCTAATATTTAAGTTTAAATTAAATTAAAAAACCCTAATTTAAGAAATCAATCATACATACAGACATACCAAGCATAAATTTTATAAGCCTAGGGGAAGGGAATATCTCAATTCCCCCATGCCTGACGACAGAGGTGGGTTTTAAGGAGCTTACGAAAGGCAAGGAGGGTGGGGACAACTCTGATCTCTGGGGGGAGTTGGTTCCAGAGGGTAGGGGCTGCCACAGAGAAGGCTCTTCCCCTGGGTCCTGCCAGACGGCATTGTTTAGTTGACCCGTAGAAGGCCAACTCTGTGGCACCTAACCGGTTGCTGGGATTCGTGCGGCAGAAGGCGGTCCCGGAGATATTCTGGTCCGATGCCATGAAGAGCTTTATAGGTCATAACCAACACTTTGAATTGTGACTGGAAACCGATTGGTAACCAATGCAGACCGCAGAGCGTTGATGTGACATGGGCATATTTAGGGAAGCCCATGATTGCTCTCGCAGCTGCATTCTGCACGATCTGAAGTTTCCGAACAAAATGAAGTGATTGTTTCCATCAGATTTTTTTGCAACGGAAAGAAAGGAAGATTGAGGTAACCAGGTGAAAAAGAACACCTACTGTATTTTTCAGGGTATAAGATGCACCCTTTTCCCCCCTAAAAGAGGCTGAAAATTTGGGTGCAGCTTATACTCTAAATCAGAGGGGGGTTCCTATCGGTGCAGTCTGGAGCTGCGCACTGGTAGGAGCCCAATGATGACGTAATTTTTGGCTATTTTTTCCCCCTGGGGTTAGATGGTCTTTCCATGTCAAAAAAAAGCCCACCCACCTGCCCTTGCATTAATGCTAACCTTTATCCTTCATTCTAAGCACAACTGAAGCTTCTCAACTGTGTTTCGGCTTGTAATGTGATCCTGAGCATGCACGGAAGTAAAATTGTGCGGTGGAACATGCGCGGATGCGCATTGGTAGCAAAATTTAACTGGGACCCACCCCTGCTCTGAATGTAGCTTTTTTGAAGCTTTTTTTCCCCCTCCAGTCCTAATAAGGTGCTCACCATCTTAACCGGTTTGCAGACTTTTTCATTGTCACTCTCTCCGAAAAAGGTTTTTTCTAGCCCTAAATTTTTGCAGGCTTTTTTTTCATTGCTACTTGCTCTGAATAAAGTTTTTTAAGCCCTAACTAGGGGATGACCAAACTAGGGGCACTAGCCACTAGTCCAGCAAGTCTGGAAAACAGAAAAATCAGGGAATTATCAGGGAAATCAGCGGTTTGGGAAATATCAGGGAATTAGAAACATGGAAACATAGAAGACTGACGGCAGAAAAAGATCTCATGGTCCATCTAGTCTGCCCTTATACTATTTCTTGTATTTTATCTTAGGATGGATATATATTTATCCCAGGCATGTTTAAATTCAGCTACTGTGGATCTATCTATCTATCTATCTATCTATCTATCTATCTATCTATCTATCTATCTATCTATCTATCTATCATCTATCTATCTATCTATCTATCTATCTATCTATCTATCTATCTATCTATCTATCTATCTATCTATCTATCTATCTATCTATCTATTCAATTTTTATGCCGCCCTTCTCCTTAGACACAGGGCGGCTTACAACATGTTAGCAATAGCACTTTTTAACAGAGCCATAATATTTTCTCATGTTGCTTTTGATCTTTCCCCCAACTAACTTCAGATTGTGTCCCCTTGTTCTTGTGTTCACTTTCCTATTGAAAACACTTCCCTCCTGAACCTTATTTAACCCTTTAACATATTTAGATGTTTCGATCATGTCCCCCCTTTCCCTTCTGCCCTCCAGACTATACAGATTGAGTTCATGAAGTCTTTCCCGATAGGTTTTATGCTTAAGACCTTCCACCATTCTTGTAGCCCGACTTTGGACCCATTCAATTTTATCAATATCTTTTTGTAGAGGAGGTCTCCAGAACTGAACACAGTATTCCAAATGTCATGAATCAGGGAATTTGGGAAAAAAAACGGAATAAATCAGGGGGGGAAAAACCAAACTATTAAAATGTTTAAAAGTCGGAAAAATCATGTTAAAAAACCCCCCCGGATTGTGCTGCCTGGCAGAGTCAAGCAAAAATGAGCATAACTGTGGCAACAACTTGATTCCTCAGCTACCAATATTTCTCCATGGCTTAGCCGTTTGGTACGATGTTATCTACGACCATGCCTTAACTAGATTGCAAGTTACAGGGAAATGTCAGGGGAACATCAGGGAATTTCAAAATGCTTTCTCCCTCGACACCCTGTAGCTTGAATACTTGATAGGCAGATTTTTCCCCCCTGTTTTCCTCCCCAAAAACTAAGTTGCGTCTTATACTCCAAAAAATATGACAGCTTGATAACAAAAAGCAATTTATTACCTTCAGAATTAGCCAAGCATCAAGCAAAGTTAATAATGGGGATAATATGAACATGTACATAGAAAAAGAGCAGCTGGTTTTGAATAATAAAATATAAATCACGAGGACTGCAAGAAAAGAGTAAAATTCCCATATTGAAAACTAATCCCTCAACCAAATAAATGGGGGAAGAGGATGTAAAAGACGAGGACACAGTTAGCCCTCAACTTACAACCGTTCATTTAGTGATTGTTCGAAGTTAACAACAGCAAAACGGGAGCGAGGGGGGGAGTGGGAAGAGTAACTTATGACCGTTTTCAACACTTTTGTGACAGTGGCAGCATTCCCATGATCCTATGATCAAAATTTGGTTGCTGGTTCGTACTTATGGTAGTTGCAGTGTCTTGGGGTCACACAATCCCCTTTCACAACCTTCAGACAAGCGCAAAAGCAGCGGGGAAGCCAGATTCACGTAACAACCGCGTTACTAACTTGACTACGGTGGTGATTCCCTTAACCGGTGTCAAGAAAGGTCGTAAAAGTGGGCCAAACCTCGCTTAGCAACGGAAACTTTGGGCTCGGTTAACGGAGGTAAGTCAAGGACTGCCTATAATAGATTCCTGTCAAGAGTGTTGAGAAATGCTAAGAGGAAATAGGTGGAGAAATGTTAAAATATGGATGCAGATTTT
This sequence comes from Erythrolamprus reginae, assembly GCF_031021105.1. Lineage (NCBI taxonomy): Eukaryota > Metazoa > Chordata > Lepidosauria > Squamata > Dipsadidae > Erythrolamprus > Erythrolamprus reginae. The sequence continues at coordinate 33,274,445 of NC_091951.1, read as the reverse complement.
TTTTAATGGTGGGTGAGCTTTGCGATAGCATTGGGCCTGACAATTGGAAGAATCCTGTCCTTGATACAAAGCAAAGAGAATTAGTGTAAAGGGCAGAGGGAATAGCTCAGATGGGAGAGTATCTAGCAATGTACTGTAACAGACCAAGGAAGTAATGTGGGAATACACCTAAGCCAAGCCCCTCAATTTCTCAGGAAGATGAAAGTGAGGGGCGAGGGAAGTCCATTCAAACTTGCAAGATTTCTGTTTGTTCAGCTGTTCCAATAAACATTTCTCATCCTACACCCTATTCGGTTTCTTACGTTCGGTCTACCTTGTTGTTCTACCAACAGTTGCTGAGAACTCTTATGAACGCTAACAAATATTTATTTTAATTCATTGAAAGATAAAAAAGGTAATTGGTAAAGCAAATACAGGAAGTTTCTGCAAACCTGGCCCGAAGAGACGGTGACTTGAAGTCTACCTTAGCCGTGAATGTCTACTTTAGCCAGTCGCGCTCTCTCTCGGCCCAACCCACCTCACAGGTGGAAAATGGGAAGAAGATGCATTAAATATGTTTGCTACCTTACGTTATTTGTAACAAGGTGGAAGATGGATGGATAGATAGATAATAGAGATGGGTGGATAATAGAGATAGAGGATGGATGGGTGGATAATACAGATAGATAGATAGGTAGGTAGGTAGGTAGGTAGTAGATAGATTAGATAGATAGATAGGGAGGGAGGGAGGGAGATAGGTAGGTAGGTAGGTAGGTAGGTAGTAGATAGATAGATAGGGAGGGAGGGAGGGAGGGAGATAGATAGATAGATAGATGATAGATAGATAGATAGATAGATAGATAGATAGGGAGGGAGGGAGGGAGATAGATAGATTAGATAGGTAGGTAGGTAGATGATAGATAGATAGATAGATAGATAGATAGATAGATAGATAGATAGATAGATAGGGAGGGAGGGAGGTAGTAGATAGATTAGATAGATAGATAGATAGATAGATAGATAGATAGGGAGGGAGATAGATAGATAGATAGAGATAGATAGGTAGATAGATAGATAGATAGATAGATAGATAGATAGATAGATAGATAGATAGATAGATAGGGAGGGAGGGAGGGAGATAGATAGATAGATAGATAGATAGATAGAAAGAAAGAAAGATAGAAAGATAGATAGATACAGTACATAGAAAGATGATAGACAGACAGACAGACAGACAGACAGATAGGCAGAAAAGGTTAAAAAGATAGTTATTTTTGAGAAACAACTGTCATGTGCACAATACAAATTGCACTTCAGGTAGAAGCCTCTTGGTGGAGTTTAACTTAGCATCTGCACTTTTAATAATTCAATTTTGTTTTGTAAAGGGTATCATTACTGCTACTCTTCAATGTTCGTTTCCTGAAATTGAGAATTTTTTTAAAAATGAAATGCTTAAAAAAAATGTCACAATTAGGGCCAAAACAACTGTGTACCTCCTTTCTCGCCTGGCATTTAATACACAATTATTAATATTGCATTCAGTTCTAGGGATTGGGAAATACTCGATCCGTTTATTCAAAACAAAAGCAAGGAGAAAAGCAAATCTACAAGAACTCCACCTCTGTCCCCAATTGCTCCTTGAGCCAAGGTAAAATTTTGAAGATGTTGATGTGGAAATCTCTGGCGTAAGGGACGGGCGGTTTCTCTACAGGCTCCGAGTCGCACGATAATGATCCACTGCCTTCGCAAGTGTCAACCACGCTCCAGCTGATCACTCCCAACTACAGAAGGAGAGACAAGATGAAGAAAGAATTGTGGCTGTAAAACTTGACAGACTCCAGTCAATGTTCCCTCTATTTTTTTCCCGGTGTGGGCAGAAAAGTATAGTGTCTGAGCGACAGTCCCTTTGGGACTGGGCGGCATAGAAAAATAAATAAATAAATAAATAAATAAATAAATAAATAAGAAAAAAATCCCCTTTTTTAATTAAAAGAAATTAATAATAAAACAAAACCAAAATCTATTACTATTATTATCTTCTCTTTTTCCATCCCTGTCTCCTCCCCCCTTGTGTGTGTGTGTGTGTGTGTGTGTGTGTGTGTGTGTGTGAACTCTTGAACCATTTCAAATTAGAGGTGAGCTATTGGAAATGGTTCAAGAGTTCACACACACACACACACACACACACACAGCTGGGGTTTTTTTTCCTCTGATATTTTTTGGGTGCTTTTTACCATATGCTTTAATTCAAGAGTCATTTCTCTCTCCCCCTCTTGCTCTTTCTCTCTCCCTCTTTCTCTCTCTCTATTTCTTTCTTTCTTTCTCACTCTTTCTTTCTATCTCTCTTGCTTTCTTTCTCTTCTCTCTCTTGCTAGTTCTCTCTCCCCCTTTCATCTCTCTCTTTCTCACTCTTTCTTTCTTCCTATCTCTCTTTCTTTCTTTCTCTTCTCTCTCTTGCTATCTCTCTCTCCCCCCCTTTCTCTCTCTCTCTTAGCAGCGGCACAAGTAGAGGCAGGGCAGGTGTTCCCGAAGGGCAGGGTGATCAGCTGTGAGGCGGAGCTCCGGAACTGAGGCACCGACAGTGAGGGGGCTACGAGAGCGCTTTCTCCTAGCCCTCTCGCCATCGGTGCCTCAGTTCCGGAGCTCCGCCTCACAGCTGATCACCCTGCCCTTCGGGAACGCCTGCCCTGCCTCTACTGCAGCCCGCTTGCTGGAAGTCTGGGATGAAAGCGCTCCCAGCGAAGGGGCTGCGAGAGGGGCGGGGCGGGCATTCCTGAAGCCGGCGGAGAAAGCACTCTCTTGCAGCCCCCTGGCTGGCAGCGCTTTCGTCTCGCAGCCGCCGCCATGGGAGAAGTCGCGCGCCAAGGCAGGAGGCAGTGGAGGAGGAGAGGGGGCGGATTGGGCGAGCGTGGGGCAGAGCCAAGAAGCCAGGGGCGAGAGGGGGCCGGAGGCACGGTGGGGAGGCAGGGGCGGCCGCGCCTCCCCGCCCCCCTCCCGTGGGCTGGCAGGGGGATGGGAGCGCGCACCCGTGGAAAAGGGTGTGCGGGGGGTATTTGGGGGGTGCGCGACTGCTCACCGGCGCAGCTTACGGGGAACGGTGACTCCAGTACAGTGTTTTCCAAACTTGGCAATGTCTTGGTGAGAATTCCCAGAAATCTTGGAGCACTGGTTTAGGGAATTCTGGGAATTGAAGTCCACCCATTGAAGAGACAACGTGGCACAGTGCTTCAAAGGCAGTACTGCAGGCTACTTCTGCTGACTGCCAGCAATTTGGCGGTTCAAATCTCACCAGGCTCAAGGATGACTCATCCTTCCATCCTTCCAAAGTCGGCAAAAGGAGAACCCAGATTGTTGGGGGTAAAATGCTGATTCTAAACCGCTTAAAGCACTGTGAAGCGGTGTATAAGTCTAAGTGATATTGCTATTGCTATCTTGAAGCTGCCAAGTTTGAAAAACACTGCTCCAGTGAGAAAAAAGCGTAGTTCAGTAGGTATTTATTTATTTTGTCCAATACACAATGAGGGTTTTAGTGGGTATATATATTTATATATATATAAAAAAAATACATGATGAAGATTATAGAGGAGATGCTCATAGTAAAATATATCTATGAAAGAATAGAAAAGAAGATATATATCAATGAAATAATAGAAGAAGAGATATAGGAATAGAAGAAAGGTATAGGAGATATAGGAGAGCAATAGGACAGGGGACGGAAAGCACTCTAGTGCACTTGTACTCGCCCCTTACTCACCTCTTAGGAATCTGGATAGGTCAACCGTGGATAATCTAAGGGTAAAGTGTTGGGGGTTTGGGGATGACACTACGGAGTCCGGTAATGAGTTCCACACTTCGACAACTCGGTTACTGAAGTCATATTTTCTACAGTCAAGTTTGGAGCGGTTAATATTAAGTTTAAATCTGTTGTGTGCTCTTGTGTTGTTGTGGTTGAAGCTGAAGTAGTCGCCGACAGGCAGGACGTTGCAGCATATGATCTTGTGGGCAATACTTAGATCTTGTTTGAGGCGTCTTAGTTCTAAGCTTTCTAGGCCCAGGATTGAAAGTCTAGTCTCGTAGGGTATTCTGTTTTGAGTGGAGGAGTGAAGGGCTCTTCTGGTGAAGTATCTTTGGACATTTTCAAGGGTGTTGATGTCTGAGATGCGATATGGGTTCCAAACGGATGAGCTGTATTCGAGGATGGGTCTGGCAAATGTTTTGTAAGCTCTGGTAAGTAGTGTGAGATTGCCAGAGCAGAAGCTACATAGGATTAGGTTTACAACTCTTGAAGCCTTCTTGGCTATGTTGTTGCAGTGGGCTTTGGCACTTAAATCTTTTGTTGTTAGTATACCGAGGTCTTTAACCGAGTGGGGATTATCTGTAATAATTTGATTATACAGTTCGTATTTGGAGTTCAGATTCTTTTTCCTAATGTGTAGGATAGAGCATTTGCTAGTTGAGATTTGGAGTTGCCATGTGTTGGTAGTCATATATAACATTTTCGTTCATCCACCAATATGTCTGCCCATAGTTCTCTTGGGTCCCCAAATAGTAATGCTGTAGGTCTGGGATGGCGAACCTTTTTTTCCTCGGGTGCTGAAAAAGCGTGTGTACAACAACACAAGAGCTCACAACAGATTTAAACTTAATATTAACTGCTCCAAACTTGACTGTAAAAAATACGACTTCAGTAACCGAGTTGTCAAAGCGTGGAACTCATTGCTGGACTCTTTAGTGTCAATCCCAAACCCCCAACACTTTACCCTTAGACTATCCACGGTTGACCTTTCCAGATTCCTAAGAGGTCAGTAGGGGGTGTGCACATAAGTGCACTACAGTGCCTTCCGTCCCCTGTCCTATTGCTCTCCTATATCTCCTATACCATTCTTCTTTCCTATATTTATTTTATTCTTTCACTGATATATTTTATTCCTATTTCTTCTCTTCTTTCTTAGATATATTTTACTATGAGTATATCCTCTATAACCTTCATTATATATTTACTATATGTATATCCATTATAACTCTCATTGTGCAATGGACAAAAGAAATTAATCAATAAAAAATGTGCTATCATGCAAATGTGAGTACCCACATCCATAATTCAATGCCTGGGGAGGGCGAAAACACCTCCCCCCGCAGACCCCTGGAAGCCAAAAACTGACTGTTTTCCAACTTCTGGTGGGCCCAGTAGGCTCAGGTTTCGCCCTCACCAGGCTCCATTGGCTTCCCTGAAGCTAGGAGAGGGTAAAAACACTTTTTCCCTATCCCCCTGGAGGCTCTTTGGAAGCCAAAAACGCCCTCCAAGAGCCTTTGTGCAAGCCAAAAATCAGCTGACTGGCACAAACATGCATGTTGGAGCTGAGCTGGGGCAACGGCTCGTGTACCAGCAGATAGGGTTCCACATGCCACCTTTGGCACCTGTACCATAGGTTCGCCACTGCTGTAGGTTATATCTTCCCTCTTAACTAATGGTTTTAGGAAACGGGTTTCCAGTTACATTTGAAGGTTGGAATGTTGGTCTATTTGGCTGAGAAGAAGAGGCTGGGTTTGGCTCAAGTAACCACTCACCTGGATGTAACGTAGCCTTCTCTGAATGAGGAGAGGCCCACCGGAATCATCTGCAACCAAGAGAAGAAAGGAGGTTAGCCAAGGAGTTGGCTGGATTGCAGGCACCAGCAAAAAAACATTTCTCATTTTATGAAGTAATAATGAAGAAGGATGGGATTGTTAATGTTCCTTCTGTGACTTCCACAGCTCAAGTGAGTAGGAAGCTGTGTTTCAAAATTCTTTGTGAGGATTCCAGCATGTTATCTATCTATTATTCTCTTCTGTTCTTTCTATGATCACATTTATCCATCCCATCAAGGCCCCCCCAAAATCAGAAATGGCATAGGACAGTGATGGCGAACCTTTTTTCCTTTGGGTGCCGAAGGCAAGTGTGCGTGTGCTATCGTACATGCGTGAATGCCCATACCCATAATTCAATGCCTAGGGATGGCGAAAATGGCCTTCCCTGCCCTCTCTGGAGGCCTTCTGGAAGCCAGAAACAGCCCATTTCCCAAACTCTGGTGGGCCCAGTAGGCCCATTTTTCGCCCTCCCCAGGCTCTAGAGGCAGAAATACCCTCCCCCATCCCCCCAGAGACTCTCTGGAAGCCGAAAATGCCCTCCCAGAACCTTCAGGCGATACAAGCAGCATATACTAGAGCAGCGTTTCCCAACCTTGGCAACTTGAAGATATCTGGACTTCAACTCCCAGCATTCGCTGGCTGGGGAATTCTGGGAATTGAAGTCCAGATATCTTCAAGTTGCCAAGGTTGGGAAACACTGTACTAGAGTAACTGCTCATGTGCCAGCAGATATGGCTCTGTGTGCCACCTGTGCCACCTGTGCCATAGGTTCGCCATCACTGATATAGGATCTCTTGCCATGGACAGGGGATTGGACTAGAAGACCTCCAAGGTCCCTTCCAATTCTATGTGAAGACGACACACTATTCAAGGGATGCAGACTTGCAGAACATCCCTCTGCCAATCGCTACCATCCTAGGATTGACCTGAATTTTTAAAATTATGCTTAAGTAAGTTAGCTTGCCTTATTTAGTCTTGGAAACGGCATGGTAATACATTTTCTCCGCAAAGTTTAATTAGATAATTATCTATCTCTCTTTTTCTTGTCAGGCGCTCAATGCTGGACTGAGCTCAATGGAGGAATCAAATATGTCGTACATCATGAGTCCCTGAGTGCCACAAGAGATCTAAGTCCACCCCACCTTGAATGCCTCTCTTATCTCCCGCTCATTTCTCTTAACGGTCGGTTGGTCAGATTCATGTAGAGAGCTTAATCTTGCATTATTATTATTATTATTATTATTATTATTATTATTAATTGGATGTGTATGCCGCCCCTCTCCGCAGACTTGGGGCGGCTAACAACAATGATAAAAAACAACATGTAATAATCCAATTTAATAAAACAACTAAAAACCCTTATTATAAAAACCAAACATACACACAAACATACCATACATAACTTGTAATGGCCTAGGGGAAGGAATATCCTAACTCCCCCATGCCTGGCAACAAAGGTGGGTCTTGAGTAATTTGCGAAAGACAAGGAGGGTGGGGGCCACTCTAATCTCTGGGGGGAGTTGATTCCAGAGGGCCGGGGCCGCCACAGAGAAGGCTCTTCCCCTGGGGCCCGCCAAACAACATTGTTTGGTCGATGGGACCCGGAGAAGGCCAACTCTGGGGGACCTTATCGGCTGCTGGTATAAATAAACCTTTATACACACTTGAACTGCCTGGATCTCATGAATCTTTCCCTAGGATTTGACACAAGACACTTAATTCCAATTAAAGCAGTGCTTCTCAATTATTTTCTTTTATCCCCTCACCCCTGTCCCCCGGAAGAAGGAAACATTTTGTGCCCTCCAACTCTCTGCCGGGATGATTGTTTGTAATATTGGGCATATTTTTACTGAAGAAACTCAAGAAACTCACATTTATCAGTGAGATTAGGGTGTAAATCAACACAATTGAGAGAGTCCAGAAATATTTCACAAGAAGAGTCCTTCATTCCTCTTCTCACAACAAAATACCTTACTCCACCAGATTTGAAATTCTTGGTTTAGACAACTTACAACTCCGTCGTCTCCGTTCCGACTTAATTATAGTTCATAAAATCATATATCAAAATGTCCTCCCTGTTAACGACTACTTCACCTTCAACCGCAACAACACACGAGCACGAAATCGATTTAAACTAAATGTCAACCGCTCCAAACTTGACTGCAAAAAATACGACTTCAGCAACAGAGTAATCAACGCCTGGAATGCACTACCTGATTCTGTGGTTTCTACTCCTAACCCCAAAACCTTTAACCTTAGACTATCTACAATTGACCTCTCCTCCTTCCTAAGAGGTCTGTAAGGGGTGTGCATAAGCGCACCACTGTGCCTACCGTCCCTGTCCTATTGTCTTCTTTTGTTACTTTTTATCATTACTTATCTAATGTTTAATATGTACAAATTATCACCCTATAATTGTTTGACAAACAAACAAACAAACAAACAAACAAACAAACAAACAAACAAACAAACAAATAAAGTGTTTAAGTGATGTACTTAATTTATTTGGCTTCATGCTGTTTGCTGTCAACATTTTTACACACAGTAAACATCCCAGTCTTTCCTCATCTCCCACCGTAGTCACAGTGAAGGCAATCGCTACATACGCTTTGTCATATATCCTCGTCTTAGCTTTTGGGATACTTAGGTTTGTCTCATTATCTCCGTCTCTCTCCTCCTTTCTTTTCATTCCTGTTAAATATTTTTCAATGGTGTCTTTATTTATTTATTTATTTATTGGATTTGTATGCCGCCCCTCTCCGTGGACTCGGGGCGGCTAACAACAGTGACAAAAAACAGAATGTAAAAATCCAATACTACAACAGCTAAAAACTCTTGTTATAAAACCAATCATACATACAAACATACCATGCATAAATTGTAGAAGCCTAGGGGGAAAGCTTATCTTAATTCCCCCATGCCTGATGGCAGAGGTGGGTTTTGAGGAACTTACGAAAGGCAAGGAGGGTGGGGGCTATTCTAATCTCTGGGGGCAGTTGGTTCCAGAGGGTCGGGGCCGCCACAGAGAAGGCTCTTCCCCTGGGCCCCGCCAACTGACATTGTTTAGTTGACGGGACCCGGAGAAGGCCCATTCTTTGGGACCTAACTGGTCGCTGGGATTCGTGCAGCAGAAGGCGGTCACTGAGATAATCTGGCCCGATGCCATGAAGGACTTTATAGGTCATAACCAACACAGTCTCTTAAGGATTTGTTATGTGTACTTCATATCTCCTGCTCTGTGCTGTGGGCTACTATTCGGTGCATAAAAACACTGGGGTCACATGCCCCACCCCTAGGGTCAAACTCACAACCTCATAAGATTTAGGGCCAATTCTCCTTACACGAACAAACATTGGGGTCCACTTGCGGGTAAATGCCTCCTGTGCAAAGAAAGTGTTCATCCACCACCTCTGAGATATCTGTAACATTCTCATATTGTTTGGCTTTTTCAGCATCCAGATTGCAAGCCATTTTCTGAAAAGAGAAATAGAGACATGGGTTTAATATAACAGAAACATCCAGAAGGTCCTGAAGCTGTTGAACCCAGCCATCTTCCGGACGTGAGCCATGATGGTTGTTAGGAAACTCTGATAGCTATAATGACAACATATTTTGAGTGAAGCAGGCTGGGGAAAGAGGATCTGGAAATAGGTTTGTTACTTATGTGACATTGATAGCAGGACTTTGCAATGTACTATATTTTTCACAGCATAAGATGCACCAGAGTATAAGACACACCTTCCTTTTGAGGGAGGAAAACAAGGGAGAAAAATTCTGCCTCTGCCTCCCAGCAATTTTCCTCCCAGAAAGCAGCAAACAGCACAGATTATATACACTGCTTGCTGTGTATTTCTGTGCATGTGTGCCTGATTCATAGAAATAGCAAAGAATTGGAGAAATGTACATTATGACAGTTTTCTTAAATGTGATCACACTAATTCCTACCAATTATTTAAAAAGATCAAAAGCAACATGAGAAAATATTATTTTACTGAAAGAGTAGTAGATGCTTGGAACAAACTTCCAGCAGACGTGGTTGGTAAATCCATAGTAACTGAATTTAAACATGCCTGGGATAAACATATATCAATCCTAAGATAAAATACAAAACTAGTATAAGGGCAGACTAGATAGGTCATGAGGTCTTTTTCTGCCATCAGTCTTCTATGTTTCTATCTACTCCATACATGACTAAGTCAGGGTTTAACTCAGCTGCATTATCTTAATAGCAAAACAGGACACTGTTACAATTCAGATTATACTTGCTGTTAAAATTGATGTGGCTTTCTGGAAGTATACATTATTCTCTGTTATTTAGAAGAAGAAACAGAAGGAGCCTCTTCAGATCAAACATTTATTTTAAAAAGCTTCTTCATTTCACTAAGTTGTCTAGAACAATAATAAAGCAATCTTTAAAAATAAGTCTAATAATTTGAACATTCTATAGACATTTATAATTATTGACTTACCTCCTTGTATCCATTTTCAGCAGTTTGACTAGCACAAGAAAATAAAATTCTGTCTCTGCCTCTACCGCCCAGCATTTTGCCTTCTTGCAGTTTTAATTTCACGTTCAGTTTAGCAGGTGGGCTGCCTGCCTGCAGCCTCAATCATGCAGCCTCAAATCAACTGAGGGTCGGGAAACTGATTATCAGTTGCTTGGCTTAATAAGCTCTGTTCTGTTTGCTGCAAGCAGGTAAAATGCTGGAAGGCAGAGGCCAAAGGGTGGGGCTGGCTGGCTGGGGCTACATTTGATGTATAAGACACACCCAAGTTTTCACCCTCTTTTGGAAGGTTAAAAGGTGTGTCATGCTTTGAAAAATACAGTAGCTAGTCCTCAACTTATGACCATAATTGGGGCTGGAACATCCTTTGCTAATGACATTGAGTCATGCCTGATTTTACAACCTATTTTGCCATGGTGGTTAAATGAAGAATTTGGATTCCCCCATTGATTTTGATTGTTGGAAAACTGTTGGGCCAGTCACAAATGGAGATCACATGGCCCTGGTGTGTTGCAACCATCATAAATGGCTGTCAACTGCCAAGGTCTCAAATTGACCACAGGATTCTGCAAACAGTTTTAAGAGCGAAGATTGGTCCTCGGTCCCTTTAGGACTGTCGTAACTTTGAATGGTTGTTAAACGAATGTTCGTAAGTCGAGGACTATCTGTGCACAATAACAAACCCATTGCTGTTGCTGAACTACTAATGATGTAAGTTGCCTTCACTCAAAGTTAGTCCCCTGTTAGCACCTTTTCTCCATTCTTGACCAACACATTTCTCTGGAGCAATCCAGTTTTCTGGCCACTGCTGTATTCGCAGGGGGAGATGAAAAGAGAAGGAATATTTCCAGCATACAGGAGTTCTTCCTCTAGAAAAAGAAGAAGAAGAAACAAAAACTGTAAAACAGGATGAAATGTTAATTGTAACAGGAGTCCCCAGTGAAGGGCTGCAAAAAAATTTACTACCATACTGTGGCGGTGGCTTATTTTGTGGGTGTGGCTTGCTGGCCATGTGACCAGGTGGGAGTCGCTTGACAATCATGTGACCAGGGGGTGGCTTAAAGGTCATGTGACTGGCTTAAAGGTGGCCAACTTGACGTCACTTTTCTACCGATTCTGCGTACCTGGCCAAAAGTTTGGGTTAGGGTGCCTGGCGTCTCCTCGCTTCAAAGAGATACAATTTCCCTATCTATTTACTATTACTGAATATCCAAAATATACTATTTAATTTTATGTATATATGCCATATGTGCACATACATATTACACACAGACACACAAAAATATACATTATCTACAATATAAACACGCACGGACAGCTCTTCTAAAATTACAGTATACACATTCAACCTCATTTACTGTGATAGGAAAAACATACTCAGAGCTCAGAAAGGAAAAAAAGAAAAAAAATCAATTTTTTTCCTACCGATTCTAGATACCTGGCCAAAATTTTTCTACTGGTTCTGCCTACCTGACTGTACCTGTAGGAGCCCATCATTGGGGATCCCCAAACTTGGTAACTTTAAGACTTGTGGATTCCAGCTCCCAGAATTCTCCAGCCAATAAAAAAAATCTTTGTTCTGCTACTTTGTTATGCTACTGAGAATTGAAAACCTAGGTTTCTCTTACCGTGATCTTTGCATGTGGTCTGTGGATGTGGCTTTCTCAGAATCCGAGTGGTTTCTATTGTGCACGGTAAGCAGACTGGCCTATTGGAAGTGGGATATGAGAAAGGACAGGGATCATTACAATGTCTCTCATCCACATCATCTAATTAGGGATGTTGTGGTTGCTCTGGCCCAGCTCCTGCCCCAGGGAATGGGGAGGTGGATGCAGGGGAAAATTCAACATGTCACAGGCCTGTGTTATTGCCAACAGAATCAGTTCAGAGTTTAGTTTCCTCGGACGAAGAAGAAGGTGGGAGTGACTCGGCAGAGGAGGGCTTGGCACACAGCCCAGGCAGTCAATCTCCCTAATCTTCCCTTGATTCAGATGATGACATTTTGGACCCACGCGAGCGCAGAATTATGCGTAGAAGAGACCAAGTAAGAACATATTACAGGAAATAAGGGAGGCCACCTGTGTTTGGGTGGGGCTCCAGTAATTAGGGCTGCTGCTATAAATAGCAGCATGTGGGTTTGGCTGTTGTGGAAGAATATCTGATTGGAGTTCGTCAGGAATCTTGTGTTGCTGGACTTTGTTGCTTTTTCATGCCTTTGAAACCAAAGCAGAGCAACGTGTGTGCGTGTCTCACTTCATTGGAAGAAGAAGGGGCGTGAAGTTTCTTCACAGCTGCTAGCTAAGTACTTAATGATTGCTTGGTATGTTTGGTTTTACAATAAGGGTTTTTTAGTTGTTTTAGTATTGGATTTACATGCTGTTTTTTATTACTGTTGTTAGCCGCCCCGAGTCTACGGAGGGGGCGGCATACAAATCCAATAAATAAATAAATAATAAATAAATTAGGGGAAATTGTACAGACTACCCGGTTGTTTTGGGAAGAGTGCTCTTTGCAATACAAAAAAAGTGCTTTGTTTATTTTGAATTTTGTGGTAAAGGACATTGTTTTGAATTTTCAAATGTGTGTATGTCTGAAATTTGTACCCTTGAATTTTCGGGAGCCTCCTATCAGAGAGCCTGGCAGAACAAGGGATATGCGTCAAACAATAAAAAAAAATCTTTCTTTTCAAGTCCGTTTTTTCAGAGCCGCTTGTTAACTTTGAATAGTCACTAAACGAAAAGTTGAATCTTGAGGACTACCTATACCAGAGATAGCGAACCTATGGCACGGGTGCCCTAGTTCAGCTCCAATGTGCATGTATGGGCTGATCAACTGATTTTTGGCTTGCACAGAGGCTCTGGGAGGGCATTTTTGGCTTCCAGAGAGCCTACAGGGGAATGTGGGAGGGTGTTTTTACACTCCCCTGGCTCCAGGGAAGCCTTAGGAGGGCAAAAACACGAGCCTAGCAGGCCCACTAGAAGTGGGGAAACAGGCCATTTCTGGCTTTCAGAGGATCTCCGGGGAGTTGGGGAAGCTGTTTTTGCCCACCCCAGGTGTGACCTATACCGAAGATTACCCAGAAGTTAAAGAGAGCAAGGACATATGCGTTAACCTTAGCTTAGACCAGTGCTGGAGAACCTTTTGGGCACCGAGTGCCATAAAGGGAGTGCTCACCTTGCAAAGGATGGAAGTTGCTTTGCTTTGAGTTTGATGAGAGCAACATCATAATCGAAGAACTCTGGGGTGCCCTTGCTTTTCACTTTCTGACTATTGGATTCTGGGTGGTGTCGGATTTCAGCTACTGAAAAATTGGTGGTTCCTGGAGGGGAGAGAGAGAGAGAAAGGGGATGGGAACTTCTTGGAAACCTTTTCCGATGATGGAGGCCATTAAATGTTAAACCAGCTCTATGAATCATAACACCCTGGTCAGACCACATCTGGAGTACTGCATTCAGTTCTGGTCACCACACTTCAAAAGAGACATAGAAACTCTGGAGAAGGTGCAGAAAAGAGCAACCAAAATGATTAGGGGACTGGAAACCAAGACTTAGGAAGAGAGATAGCCTAGAGAAAAGAAGGGCCAGGGCGGGGGGACATGGTAGCAGTCTACAGGTACTTGAGGGGTTGCCAGAGAGAGGAAGGGATCTTGCTGTTTTCCAGGGCACCAGAGGGCCAGACGAGGAACAACGGCTGGAAGGTGACCAAGGAGAGATTCAACCTAGAAATAACTTCCTGATGGTCAGAGCAATCAACTAGTGGAACGGCCTCCAGTGGAGGTTGTGAACTCCCCAACTTTGGACATTTCCAAAAGGAGATTGGACGGTCATTTGGCTGAGGTGCTGTAGGATTTCCTGCTTAAATAGGGGGTTGGGCTTAATGACCTGCAAGGTCCCTTTCAACTCTAATAAATAAATAAATAAAACCAGCAGCACCATTGGTGATGTGTGGTATACTTTTCTTTAAATTTATGGAGCTAAGGCTTTCTGAGACAGTAACAATCACACATCTAGTCTCAAAAACCGTGTTTTTATTTCAACCGCTGTGAATTTTGGTGTTTTTTTTTTGAGGTGGTATCTTTTTCTGGATTTTCCGTTACTGCTCATGCTCACGTCCACGAGGTGCGGGAGGGGCGGAGCCAACCAGCTGTGAGGTAAGTTGGAACCCACTCCTGATTTGGGCTGGGAAACAACCTCACCCCCTCCTAACAGGAAAGGAAGGGAAGGGACTGGTGAGGAGAAATATACCGAATCAGTATGAGGAAGCCTCCTAGTTTTGTAGCAGCACTGCGGTATTTCAAAAGAGAACCCAGCAGTTCCTCAGAGCCCAGAAGGGGAAAAAAAAAAAATTTCTATCGGTTCTGCATACCTGACCATACCTGTAAGGCAGTGTTTCCCAACCTTGGCAACTTGAAGATATCTGGACTTCAACGCCCAGAATTCCCCAGCCAGAGAATGCTGGCTGGGGAATTCTGGGAGTTGAAGTCCAGATAGCTTCAAGTTGCCAAGGTTGGGAAACACTGCTGTAAGGAGCCCATCACTGTCCCCATTCTATGGCAGCAAGCAACGAGCTGGCTGATAGAATGGGTTTGAGCGCATGAATGCTGCTTTCACAAATGCAGATTTGCACACTTATGCACTTGCATGCAGCTTGTGACGCCCAGTTCCCAATGCTAGGGCCGTGGACCAAGGGTTGTGGACCCCTGTGTTAAACTATCATGGCTTACTGTAAATGGTACAAGAACAAAGCAATCGAGTATTTTTTTTAACCAGTTAGAAACCCACCTCTTTTTTCTATCTACATGCTCTTGAGAGAATTTGGCTTACCGAGGATGACACTGATGTCTTCAATCCCATTAACCCTGGCCAAGCAGTGAGCTGCTGTCAAGATGTCCCGGTCAGAGACAACGACTCCCTTGCAGATTTCTTGCCGCGGTTCCTAAAATTTAGACGTGGAAATCATCCTGGGATGATGGAGAGCAGCAACAATCTTACCTCAGAGCAATTTATTTATTCATTCATTAGATTTCTATGCCGCCCTTCTCAAAGTGACTCAGGGCGGCATAGAAATCTAATAATAACAATGCTTCTCGACTTCCGCAACTTGAATATGCACGGACTTCAACTCCCAGGATTCCTCAGCCAACCATGCTGGTTAAGGAATTCTGGGAGTTGAAGTCCACTCATCTTCATGTTGCTGAAGGAAAAGTCCATTGTGTATAAAATAGTTTAAGTTTTGTTTTAAGAAGATCAGTGTCTGCTGTTTAAATTTTGCTTTAAGAAGATAAGTTATGATGATGATGATGATGATGATGATGATTATTATTATTATTATCATTTAGATTTGTGTTTCCTGTTTAAGTTTTGTTTTAAGAAGAACAGTGTCTGCTGTTTAAATTCTGCTTTAAGAAGATAAGTGTTTCCTGTTTAGGTTTTGTTTTAAGAAGATCAGTGTCTGCTGTTTTAGGTTCTGATTTAAGAAGATAAGTGTTTGTTGTTTAAGTTTTGTTATAGGAAGATAAGCATCTGCTGCTCTTGTGGAAGGGATTGTTTACCCAATTCGTATCTGTTTAGGGCATATGATAAACCAAATAAGTTACTATTCATCTTTAGGAGAAAGGAAACAGGATGTAGACCATATATAGGCAGGAATTGTGTGTACCTCTGTGATAGGTTGTAACCCACCATGCTAGATTAACTAGCGTAGGATTGGGAGATCTTGTAATAGGTATATTAACCTGTGAAGTGTACCATGCTTGTTTATTCTCTTTTGGTATACCCAGATAAAATAAACATTTCTGTTCTCTTGTCCAAATGTCTAGTGTGAACTTTTTCATCAAATTTCAGCGCACATTGCCAAATTTGAGAAACCCAGAGTTGGGCCTTAGAACCAACCCGACAATCACAGAAAGCAACGAAGACAGTTAAGGAAAGCAAACCAGATTCCTGAAAATGTTGCTATCTTGAGGGCATTTTTGAATGAAAGGGCTCCTTCTTAGACATGTCACCATATCTTGTATTGGTGAAGCATGAGCAAAGTGCATTCTGCCAGGCATTTTGTTGCTACGCAGTTATGTGCAAAATTCTGCATTTAAAATATAGAATAAGTGGTCCTTGGAACTCTCTAAGCTTGGTTGTTTCCATGCAGATGTTTCATTACCCAAACAGTGCTAATCTCAAACTACATTAACAGCCTCAGGACTAGCACTGATACCTAGTTTGGGTAATGAAACATCTGCAAAAAAACCACAGCCAAGCTGAGAGAGCACTACAGACCATTTCAATCCTGAGCCACAAATATTCTCCATTATTGGAAATATGGAATATTGCATTTTGGGTGCCCGCCCAAAAATGAATGAATGAATGAATGAATTAATTAATTAAATTTGTATGCCGCCCCTCTCTGTAGACTCAGGGCGGCTCACAGAAATGGTCTTGTAAACTTGTTACATTCCATGGATGGAATACATATTTCTGTTTCAATATTTTCTTTGGTCACATTTGTTGGTTATCTTTACTGGATTGGCTTGATTTTGGTTAAAATGCTTTTTATGCTATTTGTATGCTCATAATAAAAGTATCTGATGAGTCGCGGTAGCACAGTGGTTAGAGTGCAGTACTGCAGGCTACATCTGTTGACTGCGAGTTGCTTGCAACTTGGCAGATTGAATCTCACCAGGCTCAATGTTGACTCAGCCTTCCATCATTCCGAGGTTGATAAAATGAGGACCGAAATTGTTGGGGGCAATATGCTAACTCTGTAAATCACTTAGAAAGGGCTGTAAAGCACTGTCAAGCAGTGCTATTGCATTTATTCCATTCAGGACCTGCATAGCCAAAAGAGGATTGTGAAAATATTTATAGACACCTCACATCCTGGACACAAACTCTTTCAACTTCTACCTTCAAAAGGATACTATAGAGCAGTGTTTCCCAACCTTGGCAACTTGAAGATATTTGGACTTCAACTCCCAGAATTCCCCAGCCAGCGAATCCTGGCTGGGGAATTCTGGGAGTTGAAGTCCAAATATCTTCAAGTTGCCAAGGTTGGGAAACACTGCTATAGAGCACACTGCACACAAGAACAACTAGATATAAGAACAGTTTTTTTCCCTAAACACCATCACTCTACTGAACAAATAATTCCCTCACAACTGTCAAACTATTTCCTAAGTCTGCACTACTATCAGTCTTCTCATCATTCCCATCACCCATCTCCTCTGACAAATGACTATATGACTGTAACTTTGTTGCTTGTATCCTTACGATTTACATTGACTGGTTCCTAATATGATTGGATTGATTATTTGTATCCTGTGACTATCATTAAAGTGTTGTACCTTATGATTCTTGATTTTCTTTTCTTTTATGTACACTGAGAGCATATGCACCAAAGACAAATTCCTCAAGTGCCCAATCACACTTGGTCAATAAAATTCAATTCATTTCAATTCAACAACTCTACTTTACTCTACCCTACTCTACTCTTCAATTCAATTCCATTCATTTCCATTCAAATCTACCCTACCCCACCCTACCCCACTCTACCTTACCCTGCCCTACCCTACCCCACCCTACCCTACCCTACCCTACCCTACTCCATTCCATTCCATTCCATTCCATTCCATTCTATTCTATTGCGATCTATTGATCCTGTTGATAGGTGGTCTTACATTGATGATGATACTTGCAAACCAGGGATACTTTTCATAGTCATCTACTGCTTTTTCTCCTGGAGAGAAACCACACATGGGCAAGGATTCAGCATCATCTGAGAATAGAAAGACATGTTTTTGGAAGGTAGAACTTCCTAGAAAAAAATAATGATCAGATTGGAAGGGAGACAGCTAGGTGGGACTTCTGGATTCGTAGGAAGGAGACCAAGCTTGGAGACAAGTGACATCCTTAGATTGGGAGGGAAAAAAGATGGAAATGGACTAAAGTGAATTGACAGTTCCTATGCTGAGTTCCACAAACTTTATTCCTCAACCACCAGCAGATAATTCTTTCTTAAGTGGGTTTGGAAACTTGGTGTTCATGGATGGATGCCCACACATTCACCAAACTTCAAGAGTGTGCCTACTGAGCCCACCAATTAAACATTTAATTGTGCTATTATAATAGTGCTATTGCTATTAAGAGCCATGTGAGAACAAAAGATAGAAACTTCCAACTTCTTTCTTTATAGGGAAACAAAATATTGAGTGTCAAGTCGACGAATCATGAAACCAGTGAAATGAGAATTGAAATTACCCAAACTCTTCTCCAAGGCCTCTTGCAGTTCACTCAAGTCTTTCAAAATGAAGCCGTGTCTCTCGTTGGGTTTGTGAGTAACCAACTCATTGATAGTTTCCACGTTGGCGTTATAGCCATCACCAAAGGCATAAATATCTAGGTGTAAATGTGGACAGAAGTACAAGTTAAGGAGAATAGCGCACTGAAACCAGCAACTGGGTTCTCCCCATTAAAATGGCACTACAAAAGAATCCTTTCCAGAAATGCCTGGGAAAATGTAAAATATCTAAGCTTGCATATCACAACAGCTGCAAGGATTGTATTTGCACAGAACTGGAAAAATCCGCAAATACCTGAAGACAATGAGATCATCAAGAAAATATATGATTGTGCAGAGAGGGACAGATTGACAATGGAACTTAATAATCGAAAAGAATCGGACTACAGTGTTCCCTCGATTTTCGCGGGTTCGAACTTTGCGAAACGGCTATACCACGGTTTTTCAAAAATATTAATTAAAAAATACTTTGCGGTTTTTTCCCCTATACCACAGTTTTTCCCGCCCGATGACGTCATACATCATCACCAAACTTTCATCTGCCTTTAATAAATATTTTTTAAAATAAACTTTAATAAATAAACATGGTGAGTAATAATCTAAATGGTTGCTAAGGGACCTGGACAAAATGGTACCAATGGACAAAAAAAAGAAACTCAAAAGAAACATCGAAATAAAATATCAAGAAATCTAAAAGTAATTAGAAGACAATGTCGATAGGAATGTATATATGATGTAGATTCATCTGTAAATATGATTATGTACTTTTTTTAAAAAAATGGAAAAATTTAATAAATATATATTGGGAAAAAAAGAAAAAGAAATGCCTGGGAAAACTTCGCCAAATGACGCACCATTTTGTAGAGTGAAAGACAGACAAAAGAGATGTGAGAGTATTTGTCGGAAACTGATCAATAAGCAAAGCAATTTGTGGAAATGAAACCAAACAATTTCTATCCCAACTGGCCGGTGACAGTGAAATGCAAAGAAGATGAAATGAAGCCGTCTGGCTCGTTCATCGTCATCTTACCCAAATGATCTTCACGAGAGTTTTCGGAAGATCTCCCAATGTTAAGGAACTCCTTAATGTATTGGATGACAGCAGACGGCGACGCCCCCATGTTGTAAATTCCTAGAAAAAGAAAGATTATGGTGAACACAGTATTCCACACTTGGAATACTGTGTTCAGTTCTGGAGACCTCACCTACAAAAAGATATTGACAAAATTGAACGGGTCCAAAGACGGGCTACAAGAATGGTGGAAGGTCTTAAGCATAAAACGTATCAGGAAAGACTTAATGAACTCAATCTGTATAGTCTGGAGGACAGAAGGAAAAGGGGGGACATGATGGAAACATTTAAATATGTTAAAGGGTTAAATAAGGTTCAGGAGGGAAGTGTTTTTAATAGGAAAGTGAACACAAGAACAACGGGACACAATTTGAAGTTAGTTGGGGGAAAGATCAAAAGCAACATGAGAAAATATTATTTTACTGGAAGAGTAGTAAATCCTTGGAACAAACTTTCAGCAGACGTGGTTGGTAAATCCACAGTAACTGAATTTAAACATGCCTGGGATAAACATATATACATTGTAAGATAAAATACAGGAAATAGTATAAGGGCAGACTAGATGAACCATGAGGTCTTTTTTTGCCGTCAGTCTTCTATGTTTCTATGTTTCTAAGGGTCATTGTGACCTGTCATGTTTTCATTTGGGAGTAAGACAGTCCTTCTCAATTATTTTGTGTTCACCCCCCCCCCCAGGAAGAAGCAAATATTTGGCACCCCTCCCAACTCCCTGCGAGGACAATTGTTTGCAATATTCAGCACTCAAGTGGCTTATCAGCATGATTGGGGTGTAATATGTTTAAGTGTTTAATTTATTTGGTTTCCTGCTGTCAACATTTTTAGACACAGTAAACGTACCGGTCTTTCCTCGTCTTCCACCATAGTCACAGTGAAGCCAAGCACTACGAAAAATCCCTACTCCCTGCGGCATAAAAAGCACATTCACTGGGGTCACAGCCCCCCCCTGGCATAGCTCCAGCCTCCCCATTGGGGCCCACCTCACTATTTGAGAAACACTGGAGTAAGGAGAGGGAAGGAAACAAATAAATCCATTATGGTTTTTTTTAATATTACTCTGTCCTGGATTCTACTTCCAACATTTTCCAAAAGCACTGGCAGACTAACATTTTCCATTGCCCTTTGATGATCCTTCCTTCCTTCCTTCCTTCCCTCTCTCTTTCCATTTCCCTTTCTTCTCTTCCCTTCCTCCCTTTCTTCCTACATCCTTTCCTTCATTCCTATCTTTTTCATTTCCTCTTTCCCTCCCTCCCTTCCTCTTTTCCTTCCTCCCTCCCTTTCCCTCTTGCTCCCTTCCTCTTTCTTTTTCTCCTTCCCTTTTCCACCTTCCCTTTCCCTCTCTCCCTCTCTTCCTGCCCCCTTCCTTCATTCCTCCATTCTTCATTTCCTCTCTCCCTCCTCTCCTCCCTCCCTTTTCCTTCCCTTCTTTCCTTTCTTCCTCCCTCCTTTTCTCCCTTCCTCTTTTCCTCCCTCCCTTCTTCCCCCCTTTTCCTTTTGCTCCCTCCCTCTCTTTCTCCTTCACTTTCTTCTTCCTTCCGCTTCTTCCTTTCCCCTTCCTCCCTTTCTTCCTGCCCCCTTTCCTTCCTTCTTTCTTCCTCATTTCCTTTCTCCCACTCTTTCTCCTTTCCTTCCCTTCCCTTTCTACCTCCTTTCCTCTCTCCCTTTTTCATTTCCTTTCTTCCTCCCTCCTTTTCTCCATCCATTTCCTCCTCCCTTCCCTCCTTCCTTTTCCTTCTTTCCTTTATTCCTGTCTCTTTTCCTTCCTTTCTCTCATTCTCATTTCCTTTCTCCATCCCTCCCTCTCTCCTTCCCTTTCCTCTTTCCTTCCCCTCTTTCCCTTCCCTTTCCTTTCCCCCCTTTATCCCTTCCTCATTTCCTAATTTCCCTTTCCCTCCCTCCCTTCCCGGACAAGTTGAGGGCCTTGTATAAAATGGTGTGTTTATTATTTAAAATGACTGCTGGCTCCTCTTATAATCTTTTTAAGGTACTCTAAAAATTCTTTTTCAAGCAACCTCGGCAGCCCCGGCCCTCTGGAATCAACTCCCCCGGAGATTAGAACTGCCCCCACACTCCTTGTCTTTTGTAAATTACTCAAGACCCATCTATACCGCCAGGCATGGGGGAGTTGAGACACCTTTCCCCCAGGCTTTTTTATATTTATGTTTGGGTATGTATATGTTGCTTGCTTTTTAAAATATGATAGGGTTTTATGTGCTTTTTAATATTAGATTTGTTTTCGCTGGAATATTGTTTTTATTATTGTTGTGAGCCGCCCCGAGTCTTTGGAGAGGGGCGGCATACAAATCTAATAAATTGAATTGAATTGAATGGAACAGAACAAGAGTAACCAAAGGAACTCAATGCATTTCTCTCTTGATCTGCTCACCATCTGTAAGGACGATAATGATATGATGGACTGCGGTGGAGACAGGAGTGGGGTTCAGCCCCCGTCGCTTCTCTTCCAAGCCCTGCGTAATCATCATTTCATAGACAGTTTGAAAGCCACTCGCGATGTTGGTTCCAGGCTTCAGCTCATGTGCTGGAAAATCAAAATGCAAAGTTGAACAGGGAATTAGTTAGTGAGCCTTTGATGAGTCCCAAAAAGCCCAACAGACGAAACATGAAATGAAGGGTTCTTGGTGCTGTCTGAACGTGATTGTTTTCTTGCAGATGTTTTATTACCACACCAGTTAATGGCATCAGTGCTGGTAAGGAGTAGGGTTTGCTCTCAGCTTATATTCTAGTACGTTGCCCCGCCAGTGTTGGTGGGATTGGTCTTAGAGACATGGTACTTTGGCTGGGCTTCTTTAGCAGTTTCTTGATTGTGTTATTGTTTATTTCTTCATTGTTGGTGTGATGTTAATCTATGTTCATCAGAGAGCAATAGAAATAGCACTTATATACTGTTGTGGTTAGCTCTGGCCCAGCTCCTGCCCCAAGGACTGTGGATGTGGGAGAGACATCCACATGCTGCAGGCCTGTTTTGCCCCCCTGGTGGAATCTGCTGATGAAGGCTCCTCTGACCAAGAAGACATGAGTGACAGGGAGGAGGAGAGTGGGGCAGACAGCTCAGAAGGAGATAAATTATCTAGCTCCTCCTTGGATTCAGAACAAGAGTTAATGATACAGCCAGGCATGTGGAGAGCGATGCATAGGCAACAACAACTGAGAGATTATTATCAAAGAAAATGAGGCCATCTGTGGTTGGGTGGGGCTGTGGTAATTAGTGAGGCTGCTATAAATAGCAGCCTGTGGGTTTGGCCATTGTGGAGGATTATCTGATCGTTGTGTTTCGTGACTGCTTTACTGACTTTGATTTTTTGTGTGCTGATTTTTCTCTGCTTTGAAACTAACCCAGAGCAAAGTGTGTTTCACTTTGTGAAAGAAAAAGGACTGTGAATTGCCTCACAGCTGCAAGCTAAGTATCACAGAACTGATAAGGGACTTGTACAAATTACCAGTTTGTGTGGAGACCAGTGCTCTTTGCTATACCAAAAGAGGGCTTGGTTTAAGTGAATTTTCATTATAAAGAACATTGTTTTGAATTTTCAAACGTGTGTGTGTCTGAAATTTGTACCTGTGAATTTTTGGGAGGAGTCTACCAGAGAGCCCGACAGAACATATACCGCTTCACAGTTTGAAGAAGAAGCTTCTTGAATGAGAAGCAAAATGTCTTCAAAGAAAAACCTGAAAGTTTTTCAAAGCGTAGTTGAAAAGCACCTCTGGAACTATCTTGGTTAGTGACCATCCACAAATCCAATGGTAATCAATGCCAATGGTAATAAATTACAAATACAATGATGACAATTAACCAAATACAATGGTAATAAATGACAATAAATGACATTTTCCAACAGACATTTGCACCCAAATTTCGTGTACATGATTACATAGGTCTTCAGTGTGAAGTCAATTAAAATAAAAAAATATTTTTTTAAATTTTTTTGTTGCCCTCATACGTGAAAGAAAAGCCCTTGGCAGCCATATGGCAGAAGCTCCAAAGCTTGCCCTGCACTGCACAAATATACTGCTAAAAAAAAAATAAAGGGAGCCCTCAAATAACACATCCTAGATCTGAATAAATGAAATATTCTCATTGGATATTTCATTTGCACAACTATTCCATTTGCACAACAGCATGTGAAATTGATTGTCAATGAGTTTTGCTTCCTAAGTGGACAGTTTGATTTCACAGAAGTTTGATTTACTTGAAGTTATATTCTGTTTTTTAAGGGTTCCTATTTATTTATTTATTTGTTTGTTTGTTTAATTAATTAATTAATTAAGGCACTTGTAATTAATTAATTAATTAATTAATTAATTTATTACATTTGTATGCCGCCCCTCTCCGTAGACTTGGGGCGGCTCACAGCAACAATAAAACAATGTACAGTACAACAAATCTAATAATTTAAAAAACACTAAAAAAACCCATTATTATCATTTTTTGAGCAGTGTATATACAGGTAGTCCTCGACTTATGACAGTTCATTTAGTGACGTTCTGGAAAAAGTGACTTAGGACCGTTTTTGACACTGACCGGCCGTCCCAACATCCCCCATGGTCATGTGATGAAAAATGAAAAGCTGGGCAAATGACTCATATTTATGACGGTTGCAATATCCTTCTGTGACCTTCTGACAAGCAGAGTCAGTGGAGATGTTGGATTCACTTAACGACCAGATTATTAACTTAAGAATTTGCGTGATTCACTTAACAACTGTGGCAAGCAGGGTTGCAAAATGGGGCAACAACTCTAAGCAAAAACACAAATGTTCTTGTTTAGCAACAGAAATTTTAAGCTCCGTTGTGGTCATAAGTTGAGGATTAGCTGTATTTAGTGTTCTTTTGTTTAACCAACATGCTTACCATCGATGCTAATGGACTCCAGCAGTTCAGTCACCCAGGCAGCATCATTACTCAGTGGATTAGTTACATCCAGATCTGTTCTACTTTTGGTAGCAAAAGTTACAATGCCATAATTGGGAAGGAGGTCAAAGCTGGAGATCTATAATAATAATAATAATAATAATAATAATAATAATAATAATAATAATAATAATAATAATAGCAGCAGCAGCAGCAGCAGCAGCAACAACAACAACAATAATAACAACACAAACAATAATAATAAATGATGAATAAGAATAAAGAATAAAGAGAATAAAGAATAAGACAGAAGGTTTGATTCTTATAGCCCGGTGCAAGCAATCAGAACATTGTAATTAAGGTCAGGCTCGAAAAATCAGCTTATGACCCAAAATGCAGACTTTGCAAGGAAGCTGATGAAACACTTGATCACATCCTCAGCGGCTGCAAGAAAATCACACAGACGGACTACAAACAGAGGCACAACTACGTGGCTCAGATAGAAACAGAGAAACATAGATGCAGAAAAATACTTCATAGTCTATTTACAGAGTCTATTTACAGCAAGGTTTGGTGCAATACACAACTTATAACAAAAGAATGTCCTTCGACTGCCAAATTTCAGAACAGGAGGCAAACTTGATAAGTGAGGCTTCCAAAACAAGAGCAGAGTTACGTACAGCAGACTTTAACCCTAGAATTGTCCAGAACTGTATGAAGGTAGGTTTGAACAACAGGCAAAAACTCTGGATGTGCTCTTTTCCTTTGAAGGTGCAGACATTGGTTTTCTGCAAAGGGAACCTCCCAACTCCTCCCCCTTATATACACCTTGGGATTAAAGATGGTGCAGAGCTGTGCTCACTTCCTCCTTCTAAGTCTGCGTAACTACTCTTGTCTCCCTTGCATCCTTCAGAACTGTACATCCAGGATCAAATCCCCCATATCCTCTTTCTCCTCAGATTCAGGCAAAGCCCCAGTTGGGGGTTCTATAACTTCTGCAGGACTCTATCTCTCCCTCCTCCTCACTGTCCGACTTCTCTGACAGCCACACACTCCGGCCATGCCCAGATGGCCCCAGGTCATCAGGCTCGAAGTCTGTTGCCAGTGGACATGGCTGCGATCCAACCACAACACTTAACAAGGCAATTTCTATAGCTTGGCCATTGCCCCCACCCCGCCCCAAATGACCCTATCCCCATTTTTCCAAAAGCTATCTGCCCTTCTTCCATGTGTTCCACTAGAGCTTTCTAGGAATATTGTGTCAGGATTAAGCATATCCTGACACAACTGCTGTCCAAAAAGACCTACACTCTGTTTCTGATTGGTCTAACACATGGCAACTCCAAATCTCAACCAGCAAATGCTCTGTCCTTCACATCGGCAAAAAGAATCAAAACTCCAAATACAAACTGAATAAACAAATTATCACAAATAATCCCCACTCGGTCAAGGACCTTGGCGTACTAATAACTAAAGACTTAAGTGCTAAAGCCCATTGCAACAACATCGCCAAGAAGGCTTTTAAGAGTTGTTAATCTAATCCTATGTAGCTTCTGCTCTGGCAATCTCACACTACTTACCAGAGCTTACAAAACTTTCGCCAGACCCATCCTAGAATATAGCTCATCTGTTTGGAACCCATACTGCATTTCTGACATTGAAACATCGAAAATGTCCAGAGATATTTCACCAGAAAAGCTCTTCACTCCTCTACCCATAACAGAACACCCAGAAAACTAGACTTACAATCCTGGGTCTAGAAAGCTTAGAACTAAGATGCCTCACACGTGATCTAAGTATTTCCCACAAGATCATATGCTGTAACGTCCTGCCTGTCAAAGCCTACTTCAGCTTCAACCACAACAACACAAGAGCCCACAACAGATACAAGCTTAATATTAACCGCTCCAAACTTGACTGTAAAAAATACAACTTTAGTAATTGAGTTGTTGAAGCATGGAATTCACTACCGGACTCTGTAGTGTCAACCCCTAACCCCCAACACTTTACCCTTAGACTATCCACGGTTGACCTCACCAAGTTCCCAAGAGGTCAGTAAGGGGCGTACATAAGTGCACCAGAGTGCCTACAGTCCCCTATCCTATTGTCTCTCCTATATCTCCTATATCTTCTCTTCTATACCTATATCTTTTCCTGCTATTCTCTCATAGTTATATTTTACTCCTTTATTTTCTCCTCCATTCCCCCTTTAATACATTCTAACTGATTATATCCTCTATAACCCTCATTGTGTATTATTGTGTATTGGACAAAATAAATACAAAAAATAAATAAATCCTGAGGTAATATTTCAATGCAGAAGGAAGAGAATGCTGAGTCATTCTGAGTGAATTAAGCATGCAGCAACCTGATTGATTGGTAAGTACTATTTGAATATGCAAGAGCTCTATTTATTGCCCTCCCTGCTCTCTGCTCTCTGATCCTGCTCTGTGTGAAGTATGCTCTGTTCTCCGTGCTCTGAAGTTTCTATTGCTGTATTGTTGGTTCCTGTGAGTTATTGTAATTGAGATAGTTGTAGTGATACTAGTGAGATACTACTGTGATGTATGTATAGTAAGATAGACTACAGTTAATAGTGTAAATAAGAAGGAGATATATTTTTCCAAGACTTCCTACCAGTGTTCCCTCTAATTTTTTTTTGGGGTAGGCGGAAAAGTATAGTGTCTGAGCGGCAGTCCCTTCGGGACTGGGCGGCACATAAATAATAAATAAATAAACAAACAAACAAACAAATAAAAAACCCACCCTGTTTTGCCTCAGAGAATTTCAAAATAAAATACTGTACTGTGTGTCTATAACAGTGAGCTCATAATAGGGCAACTCTATCAATATCAAAATGCCACTTAAATAGTTGAGCTAGTTTCAAACTGGATTTTGATTTTCTTTCTCTCTTCCTTACTCCCATTCTTTTTCTTTTTCTTTTCCTTCCTCTCTTTTTTCTATCTGTTTCTCTCTCTTCCTCTCTTCCTCTCTCTCTCCTTCCCTCTTACTCTTTCCCTCTCGGCTTCTGGGCAGGTTTGGAAAACTGAGTTGATGATGAATTTTAAGTGAGCGATTGCTCACTGCTCAGCTTAGAGGGAACTATGCTTCCTACTGCTGCTATGTTTCATTGAAGACTTCAATCAAACTCTATATCTATTGGTCTGTAGCTGGCTGGCTGGGTTGGTTAGCTGCTTGGGCTGGCTATCTTCCGAAAGTGTAGCCCTGACATATTGACACAGGTCTTGTTGTTCAAGCTGCTTTCAGTTTTGTTGAAGCAAACCTGGTTCAAGAAAGTTTTCAAAATGGAACCTACCTTATTGATTAACGTCACTACTGCTTCCTTAGCCTTCATGAACCTTGTTCGGCCAAAGCTTTTTGAGGCATCAAGGAGAAAGTAAATATTAAGTGGGTCTCTTTTGTTGTTAGCTGATGCTCCTGATAGGGAGGGAAATAAAACAGAACAACTGAGTTGGAAAGGACCTTGGAGGTCTTCTAATCCACCCAAACCCTGACTCAAGCAGGAATCCCTATATCAGTGATGGCAAACCTTTTTGGCACTGAGTGAAACATCATGTGAGCATGTGCTCTCTAATTGCTCTAGAAAAATGGAACTTCTGGGTTCCAGCATGCACACGTGCCTGACAATCAGCTGGCTGGCACACATACACACACTGTTTTTTGGTACTACCACATGCACAAAGGACAACTGATCAGCACATGTGCATGCATGCTGGAAAGACACATAGGCAAGGTTTTGTGTGCCATAGGTTCGCTATCACAGCCCTATATCATTTCTGACAAATGGCTATCCTATCTCTTCCAGTCTTGGAGGACCCACAACTTCCTTAGTCAATTTTTCCCCCTGGTTAATTGTTCTGTTAGGAAATTTCTGCTTAGTTCTAGATTGCCTCTCCCCTTGATTAGTTTCCACCCATTGCTTCTTGCCCTGCCTTCAAGTGCTTTGCAGAATAGGTCAACTCCCCCTTCTTTGTGGCAAACCCTGAGATATCAGAACACTACAATCATATCACTTCTGGTCCTTCTTTTCTTTCCTTTTCCTTTGTTTTATAAATTTTATTATTTAAAAAAGACTACATACATAATGTATTTACAAAAATAACTTACAAAATATATAATCATGATAACGATAGTAATAACAAGCAAGCAAGTCAACAAAAGGAGGCAAAAAAAGAACAAAGCACAACCCCCCCCAAAAAAACCTAGAACAAAAGCAAAAAACAGAAACAACTCTGTTGTTATTATTATAATTAGCAAGGATGATATAACATGATTTCAATGAGGAAACCAGGCTCAACGATGATCCAGTCTCCTATCCTACCATATTTACAAAAAATTACCTTGGCTGGCAGACAAACCAGCTTCAATGAGAGATGGAAGAAACTTGGTGCCGATTTCTTCTTTAGAATCAAAAGTGAATGAGCCTAGGAAAGAAAGGAAGGAGACAGTGAATTTGTTTCTCAGTGGTGTGTGTGTGTGTGTTTGTGTGTGTAAGGATAGGAAAAAAACAGTGGTTGCCTAAATGATGGCAAAAGAGAGATAAAACAATAACAGTTCCAGACTCACCTTTTCCTATCCTATTTACTCACTTCGACATTCTGGTTCTGATCCGCTCCAAATTCCTGATTTTTGGCAAACTCTTTCCTTAGATCCGATCAGAGACAACCCTCTAGTACACTGGTAGCGAACACTACTCTCTGTTTGATACGCCGTGCCATATTTTTGAGCGCCAATCGGGATTCCTGGGTCAGGACAAGGGCTAGCTGAAAACAAGAATGGGAGGGAATGATACACTGATATATTTATTTAGTTGCAAATACAATTTTTGCATCACTGTTGTTCCCAAGGACTCAAGGTAGGGGCAGCTTCTAACTTACCTCGCTGCTGGTTCACTTCCCCCCGTGCCACGTGGGTGTGGGTGCGTTTTGTGTACGGGCGCATGCACAGTGGCAAAAAAACCCATTAAAATTCCAGTGCCAAAAAACCGGGAGGGAAAAAAGCTGAAAGTAATATGGCGACTGCATGCACAGTGCCAGAACCTCAGCATCTGCACATATTCAGAAGAAATAAATAAACGTATCAACAACACTCCGTGGCCTGCATTGGCTGCCGATCAGTTTCCGGTCACAATTCAAAGTGTTGGGCAAGACCTTTAAAGCCCTACAAGGCATTGGACCAGAGTACTTCCGGAACCGCCTGCTACCGCATGAATCCCAGCGGCCGATAAGGTCCCACAGAGTTGGCCTTCTCCGGGTCCCGTCGACTAAGCTATGTCGTCTGGCAGGCCCCAGGGGAAGAGCCTTCTCTGTGGCGGCCTCGGCCCTCTGGAATCAACTGCCTCCGGAGATTAGAACTGCTCCCACCCTCCTTGTCTTCCGTAAACTACTTAAGACCGACCTATACCGCCAGGCATGGAGGATTTGAGAAATCTTTCCCCAAGGCTTATTATAATTTATGTTTGGTATGTACGTGCTGTTTGGTTTTTAATTATGATAGGGTTTTTAGTTTTTTAATATTAGATTTGTGCCATTATAATATTGTTTTTATCATTGTTGTGAGCCGCCCCGAGTCTTCGGAGAGGGGCGGCATACAAATCTATTAAATTATTATTATTATTATTATTATTATTATTATTATTATTATTAAATAAATAAAATTTATAAAATAAATAAAACTTTATTTATTTAAATTCAATAAATTAAAAAAAATAAATTAAAAAAACAAGATGGTGACCGCATGCACAATGCCAGAAACTCAAATTTTGTGCATGCTCAGAAGAAAAATAAAACTTATTTTTTTTAAAAAAAAAGTTTAAAAAATGCAAAAAAAGAGATGGCAATGCCCACGGATTGGCACAGACAGAACCGTGTCACTGACATCACCAGTGGGTCACTGCTGGTTCGGGAGGAGCCCACCACTGGCAGTGTCCCAAAAGCTACTTAAGACCTGTTTTTAAAGTTAGAATGGTTTCCATTGACTCCCTGTCACATTTTGCATGCTGGGCAACCAGCTCAACTTTAGGGCTGTTTTTAGCATCCTCTGGTTTATGTACCTGCAATTTGGAATGGTTTCAGCATTTACTTCCAATTTCTGGCAAAAAACACCCGCTGGGGAAAATTGATTGGTTTAAGGACCACAGTGTTCGCTTAATGACTACTACATTTACTTAACAACAGTGGCAAAAATATATTTTAAAAGTCAGGTGATGTCACGATTTACGACTGCAATGTCATATTCAAGGCTCAATTGCAGTTGTAATTTGAGGTCTGGAGTTGTAACTTGAAACTTGGAGGTTTCTTGTTGCCTGCGCGGCCACGCAGCCACACAGCTTAAAGAGAACAGTGGTGAAGAGGCCTTCCAAAAGGCTGGAAATCTAGCGTACTCATGCATCCTTCAGGTGACATGGGACAACGCCTTGTGTGACCTTTGATATGGCTCACTGTGCCACTTGTGGCATGGATGCCATTGGTCAATGATAGTGAAGCTATGGCACGGGTGCTACAGGTGGCATATGGAGCCATATCTGCTGGCACGTGAGCCGTTGCCTTAGTTCAGCTCAGCTCCAATGTGCATGTGTGTGCCGGCCAGCTGATTTTTGGTTTGCACAGAGCCTCTGGAGGGCATTTGTGGCTTACAGAGAGCCTCCAGGTGATGGGGGAGGACGTTTTTACCCTTCCCTGGCTCCAGGGAAGCCTTTGGAACCTGCAGAGGGCAAAACACAAGCCTACTGGGCCCATCAGAAGTTGGGAAACCAGGCCATTTCTGGCCTCCAGAAGGCCTCCGGGGGTGGGGGGTGGGGGGTGGGGTGGAGGAAGCTTTTTTTCACCTTCCCCAGGCATTGAATTATGGGCATGGGCACTCATGCTTGTGCAATAATGTGCATGCACACTCTTTCAGCACCTGAGGGAAAAAAGGTTCACCATCACTGCCATAGGTTCACCATTATGGTCCTAGGGATATACACCCGATGGGACCCAGAAAAAGGGCCTTCTCCATGGTGGTTTCCTCTTTCTGGAAAATCATCCCCACAGGGATTAGAATGGCCCCCACTCTAATATTCTTCTGGAAGGCACTGAAAACCTTGTTCAGCCAGCGGGCCTGGGAAACCCAGAGTGGGATGGAGCCCATTAAATGGCTTGTGTAATCTGTTGTCGCCAGGCTGGGGAGTGGGAGGGGCTATTTTATTATATTATTTTATTGATATATTGATTTATTACATGATTAGTTTCTTTGATTAGTTTTATTGTTTTGTGTATGAGTTTTTAATATTCTTGTTAGTCACCTTGAATTACCATGTGCAAATAGGCAGCAGTATAAATTTCCTATATATATACAAAAATATATAACATTTAAAAAAATACAGACGGGGGTTGCTGCTATCCACCGCTACGGGTTCAATGTGAATGCAGCTTCGTTCCTGTGCATGCCCACATATGTCCCAGTGATATTTTGCTTCTGCACATGTGCAGGAAACAAAATCTCATGGGGAGACGCTTGTGTTTGTGAGATTTCAATGAATTTTTTTGTTTCCGCGAATGCACAAAAGAAAAAAATCACCAAAATCTCGCTTACGCACGCATCCGATCGCAGTACAGTGGTACCTGTACTTATAAAACTAATTAGTTCAGTGACCAGGTTCTTAAGTAGAAAAGCATGTAAGAAGAAGCAATTTTTCCCATAGGAATCAATGCAAAAGCAAATAATGTGTGTGATTGGGGAAACCACAGGTAGGGTGGAGGCCTTGTTTCCTCCCAGGAGATTCCTAGAGAGGCTCCACAGAGGCTTCTCCCCACCTTTTCCGGCCCTGTTTCCTCCCAGGAGATTCCTAGAGAGGCCCCACGGAGGCTTTTCCCTGTCTTTTCTGGCCTCCGTTTCCTCCCAGGAGATTCCTAGAGAGGCCCCACAGAGGCTTCTTCCCTGTCTTTTCTGGCCCTGTTTCCTCCCAGGAGATTCCTAGAGATGCCCCACAGAGGCTTCTCCTGACCTTTTCTGGCCCTATTTCCTCCCAGAGAATTCTTAGAGAGGCCCCATGGAGGCTTCTCCCTGCTTTTTCCGGCCCCCATTTCCTCCCAGGTGATTTCTAGAGAGGCCCTACGGAGGCTTCTCCTCGCCTTTTCTGGCCCTGTTTCCTCCCAGGAGATTCCTAGAGAGGCCCCCGTGGAGGCTTCTCCCTGCCTTTTCCAGCCCTGTTTCCTCCCAGGAGATTCCTCGAGAGGCCCCGCGGAGGCTTTTTCCTGCCTTTTCCAGCCCTGTTTCCTCCCAGGAGATTCCTAGAGAGGCCCCACAGAGGCTTCTCCCTGCCTTTTCCGGCGTGGTTTCCTCCAGGAGATTCCTAGAGAGGCCCCACAGAGGCTTCTCCCTGCCTTTTCCGGTTACAGTTTCTAAGGCTCGGGTTTGTAAGTGGAAAATGGTTCTTGAGAAGAGGCAAAAAAATCTTGAGCACCTGCTTCTTATCTAGAAATGTTCGTAAGTAGAAGCATTCTAAGGTAGAGGTACTACTGTATTTCGCTTCCTGTACATGCACAGAAGCAAAATCTTGCTGGGACATATGCACACATACAGGACAAGAAAAGCTACATGCACAGCTCAACTTTTGTTACTGGTGCAGCATCCTTATTCGTACCGGTAGTAACCAGCTACTGGTTCAAATCATGAATACATTCCCCAAAGGAAAACTCAGAGGTGCTTCTCCCCCTCCCACAAAAGGCATTTCTTGTTTTTTTTCTTTGAAAATGTTTCGCTTCTCATCCAAGAAGCTTCTTTAGTTCAGTTCAGAAGCACTTTTGGTACAACCGTGGTAGAGGATTGAGAATTTCCATAAGGATTTTCCCAAGGGGGGAGAAATGATAGATTTTGATCACAAAGCTATAATCAGACTCACTTCCATCATCACATATGGCTGTTTCTCCACTCCATTTGCCGTTGGGGAGACAGGTACGTATCTGGGACCCTTGCAGCGTGTATCCATCATAGCAAGTGAACCTCAGCTCTTGGCTTATGTTGTAAAATTGCTGGAGGGCCTCAAATGCACCATTTTCAAATTCTACAGGCCTGACACACCGGACGTCTGGATGGAAAAGAGAACATTGAACTGGATCAATAGGAAAGATACCTCGTCAAATTTGTTCGTATATAATAGAGAAATGTTTAGATTGAGCACCAAAGACTTTAAGATAAAGATGAGGAGTTAGGCATTTCTTGCTTGTATATTTGAACGATATAATGAGGATTTTTACCTCTTGATTCTTGACAAACCTATCATTTCTTCTATGTACACTGAGAGCACATGCACCAAAGACAAATTCCTTGTGTGTCCAATCACACTTGGCCAATAGAGAATTCTATTCTATTCTATTCCATTCCATTCCATTCCATTCCCATTCCCATTCTATTCCTTAAATTTGATAAATGTGATAGAGATTACTAATACAGTGGTACCTCGACATACGAGTTTAATTTGTGCCAGAGCCGGCCTCGTAGGTCGATCAATTTGTATCTCGAACGAATGCATTTAGATTTGGCTTTTCGCGCCAAGATAACTGGAAAAAAATGGGATCCTTGCGCCACCTAGTGGACGCTCAGCTTGTATCTCGAATTTGAGCTCGGGTGTCGAACAGAAATTTTGCTCGCGTCTCAGCTCGTAACTTGGAATACTCGCATGTGGAGCAGCTCGTATCTAGAGGTACTACTGTACTGTTATTGTGAATTGGATTCATATGAATGATACCCAGAACCAACTCTGTTCATACACAATATGGATGTATATTTTAAAAATTATTATTTTTTTAAAAAAAGGAAGAGAAAACATTTGTCAATTTTCCAGCATGTCCAATCCTAGTTCCAGCTTCTTCCAGTTCCACCATTCACAATCGTTCTGACCCTGCATATCTGAGACCATTACAATTGTGAAGCCACAATTAGACTATGTCATGCCGAGAAGCAACAATGACGGAAGTGATGAAAGCTGCTTAGAGATTTTAGAGAGCGGTGGGGGTGGCATAAAAAGTCCAATTAATAAACTTGACCTTCCATCCTTCCCAAGTCAGAAAAATAAGGACCCAGATGGTTGGGGGCAATAGGATGACTCTGTAAACCACTTAGAGAAGGCTATAAAGCACTATGAAGCAATATATAAGTGCCATTGCTACTGATTGCTCAAAGTTACAATGGCACTGAAGCAGGTGACTTCATGGCAATTTTTCACTTTTATGACACTTGTGGCATCTCCATGGTCACATGATCAAAATCTGGACGCTTGGAAACTGGCTTATATTTACGACCATTACAGTGTCACCAGTCACTGTAATCGCAACCTCTTTTGTGAACTTCGGACAAGCAAAGTCAATGGGGAAGCCAGATTTACTTAACAACCACCTTACTAACTTAACCACGGCAGTGATTCACTTAACAACTGGGGCAAAAAAGATCGTAAAATGGG
Organism: Erythrolamprus reginae; assembly: GCF_031021105.1. Lineage (NCBI taxonomy): Eukaryota > Metazoa > Chordata > Lepidosauria > Squamata > Dipsadidae > Erythrolamprus > Erythrolamprus reginae. The sequence continues at coordinate 33,239,626 of NC_091951.1, read as the reverse complement.
GCAAAACTCACTTAACAACTGTCTTGCTTAGCAAATGGAAATTTGGGGCTCAAGCCCTAACAACATCAATAGCATTCAAACTTCTCACACTACTCACAAGAGCCTACAAAACTTTTGCCAGACCCATCCTAGACTACTGGTCATCTGTTTGGAACCCATACCACATCTCAGACATCAACACCTTTGAAAATGTCCAAAGATATTTCACCAGAAGAGCCCTTCACTCCTCCACTCGAAACAGAATATCCTACGACAATAGACTAACAATCCTGGGCCTAGAAAGCCTAGAACTACGGCGCCTAAAACACGATTTGAGTATTGCCCACAAGATCATATGCTGCAACGTCCTACCGGTCAATGACTACTTCAGCTTCAACCGCAACAACACAAGAGCACGCAACAGATTCAAACTTAATACGAACCGCTCCACACTTGACTGTAAAAAATATGATTTCAACAATCGAGTTATCGAAGCGTGGAATTCATTACCGGACTCAATTGTGTCAACCCCTAACCCCCAACATTTCTCCCTTAGACTCTCCACGATTGACCTCTCCAGGTTCCTAAGAGGCCAGTAAGGGGCATACATAAGTGCACTGGTGTGCCTTTCGTCCCCTGTCCAATTGTCTTTCCTTTCTCTCACTTATCATATATATTTTCTTTCTTTCATATATCCTTACCTCTAAGTTCACTTTTACCCTTATATATATTACCACATGTCTATTTTTCTTCCTATGTATTTGTGTATTGGACAAATGAATAAATAAAAATAAATAAAAAATAAATAAAAAATATATACTTATATACCATCCCATACCAGAGGTGAAATTCTACAGGTTCTAAAGAACAGGTAGTGGAAATTTTGAGTACTTCAGAGAACTGGCAAATACCAACTCTGGCTGGCCCCAGGAGTGGAGAGGGAATGGGGATTTTGCGGTATCTTTCCCTCTGGAATGGGGTGGGAATGGAGATTTTGCAGTATTTCCCCCCTGCCATGCCCACCAAGCCACGCCCACCAAGCCTCACTATGCCGTCCAAGCCACGCCCACAGAACCGGAAGGGAAATTTTTTGAATTTCACCCCTGCCCCATATAACACTCTCTGGGTGTTTTTACAATGTAACCCTTATTTGCGTATTGCCCCCAACAATCCGGGTCCTCATTTTCCTGACCTCAGAAAGGTGGAAGGCTGAGCCAACCTTGAGCTGGTAAAAATTGAACTCCAGACTTTGCCTGCAATACTGAATTCTAACCACTGCACCACCAAGGCTTCTATTTATTCATTTAATAAACAAAGATAAATATTTCCACCTTTGGATGGTTTACAGATAGGAAGCATGGAAACCACATAAAAACACACACAATACCTATCTAGTTCAGGGAGATGGGAGCCACGCAAAAACACCAAGTTAAAAATTAAAAAGAGGTGTGTTTGTGTGGGGTGCTCCAGGATTGCATGCCTGTTTCCTGGTTTTAATTTATTGTCAAGCGGGAACATATGTTATTGTTTAGTTCAGATATTACCTGGAACCTTGACATTTATTGTTCCTTTTATTCTGATGAATATTGTTTTATGGGCTGCAAGCTGGCCAGAGTTGTTTTTAAGATAGGCAGCTCTATAAACGTTTCCGATACATTAGATAAAAGTAAGGTAAACATGCTTTTGCAGTTTAATAAGCCTGCTAGTGACTCCCACGTTTTTTTAAAAAAAAATACAGTTACAAAGAGGCCTCTGGTGGAAAACCCGTGATGATAATGTCTGAGAGGAAGAGGGGAAGTTGTCATACCATGCCTCTCTTTTGAGAAACAAACACACCGTTACCTCGACACACAGCCCGCTCGACAGTCCTGCCGTCCCTGCTGGTCAAGGGGCTCCACTTGTTGCCATCCTTGCAAAACCGGAATTGTGTTGGATAGGGATACTGTCCCTGAGGACAGTCATAGATCAATGTGACTCCATCATCCAGGAAAGTAGAATTGCCTCCTGAGATCTCAGCAGCTTTAAGATCGCAGGATCCGTCAACTGTACCTAGAAAAGAAGCAGAGTGGTGAAAATGTTAAGTCAGAATTGTACAAAGTTAGCACCCGCCCCTCTCCTGGAAGAATGAAATACAGTGGTACCTCTACTTACGAACTTAATTCGTTCTGTGTCCAGGTTCTTAAGTAGAAAAGTTTGCAAGAAGAAGCAATTTTTCCCATAGGAATCAAAGTAAAAGCAAATAATGTGTACGATTGGGGAAACCACAGGGAGGGTGGAGGCCTTGTTTCCTTCCAGGAGATTCCTAGAGAGGCCCCATGGAAGCTTCTCACCACCTTTTCCAGTCCTGTTTCCTCCCAGGAGATTCCTAGAGAGGCCCCACAGAGGCTTCTCCCTGCCTTTTCCGGCCCTGTTTCCTCCCAGGAGATTCCTAGAGAGGCCCCACAGAGGCTTCTCCCTGCCTTTTCTGCTTCAGAGGCTTGGGTTTGTAAGTGGAAAATGGTTCTTGAGAAGAGGCAAAAAAATCTTGAACACCCGGTTCTTATTTAGAAAAGTTCGTAAGTAGAGGCGTTTGTAGGTAGAGGTACCACTATATTTTGGGAACTTTTTTTCAAAAGGCAGAATATTTATATTTATTTATTTATTAATTTATTAGATTTGTATGCCGCCCCTTTCCGTAGACTCGGGGCGGCTCACAACAGAAACATATTTAAAGGAGAAAAATGCTCTTGGAAAGTAGCCTCCGCCTTTGTTAATAGCCCCAGCAGAACTGGTTTATTTATTAATTAAATGTATTAAATTAGTAAGCCGCCCCCTCCCGAAGGACTCTGGTTCCAGCCTATCTACGGTACAAAACAAAAAACCTCCATCTTCTAGGGTGATGGGATTAAGACATGGCCCTTTAGGACATAATTGGACCGTTTCAGTGGTTCTCAACCTGTGGGTCATGACCCCTTTGGAGGTCAAATGATGCTTCCACAGGGGTCACCTCAGACCATCGGGAAAATACATATTTCCTATGGTCTTAGGAACCTTGATACTGGTCTTCTATCCTGGCAGGTCCACCCACATGCAAATAGACTACTGCAAAAAAAATTTAAAATCTGTACCATAGTGTTCTGCCGGGCTCTATGATATGAGTCTCCCGAAAATTCAGGGGTACAAATTTCAGACACACACACACTTGAAAGTTCAAAAACAATGTTCTTTATCACAAAAATTCAAAAGAAACAAAGCACCCTTTTTGTATTGCAAAGAGCACTCGTCCCAAAACAACCTGGTAGTCTGTACAATCCCCTTAATCAGTCCTTAAGTACTTAGCTAGTAGCTGTGAGGGAATGTCACAGCCCTCCTTCTTCCACGAAGTGAGACCCCCACACTTTGCTCTGCTTTGGTTTCAAAGTCGTGAAAAATCAACAAACAAACTCTGGAAACAGCAAGGCACGGTCCTGAAGAAACAACGATCAGATAATCTTCCACAACGGCCAAGCCAGCACGCTGCTATTTATATCAGTAGCTCTAATTACTGGAGCCCCACCCAAACACAGGTGACCTCTCTTATCTCCTGTAATATTTCTTCAATTGGTCTCTTCGATGCATAATTCTGTGCATGCGTGGGTCTAACACTTCCTCATCCGAATCGACCGAAGATAATGGAGATTGGCTTCCTGGGCTGTGTGCCAAGCCCCCCTCTTCCAAGTCACCCCCACCTTCTTCTTCGTCTGAGGAAACTGCAC